>NC_087476.1:110051524-110372755 GCF_036417665.1 Passer domesticus | reverse complement strand
CAGACCAGCTGGCAAAAGAAATCATTGATTCTTTCAGGCATGAATAGGCACATGACTCAGTTTGATACATCTGAAAAGACCACGGGGTATTAAACTGTTTTATTTTCATAGGGGGTGGGCACATGACGAGTCCAGATCTCTGCAAAACCTCCTCTTCACACTCCTGTGTTTGCTGGACTACAGAATAAATTGGTAAATCTGGTACATATGCCATTTTCTGGGATACTGTTCTTTTCTTCTCCTGTTGACTGTCATCTCATGAAATTTAGTATTTGCTGTCTCCTCTTGTATATGAGCAGAGGTTGCTGAGAATTCAATGCTTTATTCAATGCTTTATCAATTCAATGCTTCTATGGATCAAGGAAAAAACACAAATTCATTTGAAGTCAGCTTGATATTAAGTTTTGACATTGCTGGTTTGAAATTTCTCAAGTCTTGTTGATACAGATGAATCAAAAACAAAACCCACAGCTATTAACAAGTGTAAATCCCTTCTAATACTCTCTGGTCAATCTGTTATTATCTCAAGCTCTTCGAGCCCCTTGTTGGGTTCCAAAAAACATTGTTCTATCCCCTACTATGGGCAGGGCCACTTTCCACTAGACCAGCTTGCTCAAAGCCCCATTCAACCTGGCAAAGCAATTAATTACAAATATTTAACAAGGAACAGTTAAACATTTTTCTTTTCTAGAATATCATTTAGGTTGTGGGATTCTTTTGATATTTTAATTTTTAAAGCTTAAAAAAACCACTGTGCTTGGTATAAAATAATTTGGTAAAACACTGGTAGTCTCTATATTCAGATTGGTCTCTCTTTGAAAAATAATGTGTTAGAAATGCCAAAAGAGAAAAGATGCTTACTGGAATTTATAGAGCTTCATCACTTGTTTTTGTTTAATGTATGCTCTTTCTTACACAAATATTGTTTGATTGAATTCCTGTTTTGCTTTTTAAACAACAGGAGTCAGCAAAAGAAACTAAATGTTCAACTAAATGTGGCTATTATCCTGTATTTAAAGCTAATTAACTTGAAATAATAAGCCAGCAGTGGCTTGTGTGTTGTAATGATCCTAATAAAGAAATGGTTTTGATAAAATCATGACATGGCCTGCTCTACTTCGTATGAGATAGGATCATTCTAAAATCAGCAAATATCCTCCTCACTCCAGACAAACAAACAAAAACCCTTAGACAGAAACAAAACAACTTCTTGTACTTCATGAGCTTGTTTGGTAGCCTTACCAGCAGTTGCAATTTTAGTGGTTTTGCAAGAGATTGCATAATTTAAGTTTAACACGTGAGTACTTCAAAAGGAGCAGTAAAAGCTGAACCTCTGGGTGCAGCCAACTTTAGGGCAGCAATGGGAACAACCTATCTGCAGGCACAGCCTTAGGAGCAAATGCCTTTCTTCCTGACCATCCTCAGCGTTAAAACTAAGCAGGAGTATTTTTCAGAAGATTGTTTTAGAGATTTGAAGAGTAATTACATGTATCTAATGCAAAATCTGTCACCTGTGGTGACAGTTGTTCTGGCAATTTAAGAAATTGTTCATTTTGTGCTGACTGCTGTAGCTTCTCTGGGAACATCTGATGAATTGAAACTCCTAAGGAAATATGCAGTCAGCTGTAATAAGTGAATATAAAAACAACTGTGTTTTTTGAAGGACACCAAAATACAGGCTAAGTCATGCTTGTAAAACAGTGATAACCTATTTTCTCCTCTGAATTTCCAAGAATAAGAGACACTTTCTTGTTTTTCTTTCTTGGCTAGAGCTTGAAATTCAAAGCCTCAGCCACGGAAGGGTTTCCTTAAAACATTGTCTTTAAATGTCCATTAATCTATCAGTGGTTTTGGTATAGTTTCTTACATGAAGATTTGTTTGGGAACCTGACTTTTTGCCAGTTTCAGTTCTTTTTAGCCTCCTGTCCTCTTTTCTCTCTCTTGTTTTCCTGAAAAGGGAACATATAAGTGTTGGTTGAGTTAAAGCTTCCATTTGGTGGTTTCTTGAATTAGGCCTTACTTCCCCTGTCCTCCCACTCCACCCAGCATTTTCTTCATGACTCATGCTAATTTGTAGGTATTAAAAGTATTGGGAGCTACAGATTGTCCCTTTGCCACTACTGATTTTCTTCCAGGAATTATTTTAAACTGTAACAGAGCATATCTGTGAGGTTCTCTGCAAATTGTGCCTGAGTCTCCACCTCTTAGTAACTCACATGAAGTCTGGCTTGTTTGGGGCACGTTGCTCTGTTTTGTTGCAGGTTTTTTGTTAGTTTTTTTTTTTTTATTATATAGTTCTTTCTTCATTCCACTATAGTTTAAAATGCTGAACCAAGGAACTCGCAGTCAAAATAAAAATAATATCAGGCAGAGCACTGCAAAGGGATGGTGTAGCAGCAGGTCTCCTGTGGTCCCATTGAAGGCTTCAGGAAACAGAGCCCTGTCCACTGAAATTGTGGTTGAGAGGATGGGGTTTGAGAAGGCATTGTAGTGCAGTGGCAAAGGTCTTTTAAAAGAAAAAAAAATGAAATAACTCATATCCAAACTCCTTCAGCAGCTGCTTTGGGAAGAGATACAAGAAACAAAGAAATTGTGTAGTAACCAGCCTGTCTAGGAATCACCTAGAGATGTAATGCTCTGAGTCTACCACCTAGATCATTGCTGGTTTGCTACAGAGAGAAACATGGGTTTGTACATGCTATAAATCTGTGTCTAGCAAAATTTACTTCTGTGAGCTGTGGCAGTGGGCAGACAGACTGAAGGGACACATTCTGCAGCTCTGTAGTGTCATGTACCTGGTGTGTGAGGAAATGGCTGAGCTTAAAAATCGAGGTTTTCAGTAAAAGAGGTGCAAAATACCTTATCAGATGCTAGCAAAACTCTTAATGAGATTCTGCTCCTTCAAGTATGGGAGCCTTGTGAAATGTTGGTTCTTCCATCACTAGTTACAACCCTGTAGCAAAAATGACATATCTGGTTTTTGTGTGTGTGTCTGTAGTTATTACCCTATTGTTTTGTAGCCTTAAATGGGACTTAAGTTTTCATGTATTGTCTGGTTTTATTCAGTCTTAATTCCTTTGAGTTTAGTTTTTTGGAGGGTTCCAGTTATTGATGCATTGAAGACTATCATGGACAGAGGTTACCAAAAAAGGGTGTGACTTGGGAGTGGAGTAAATTTAGCACATCCACATTTTATTAAATTTATGACTCATAAAATGCTCAATATTTTACAGAATAGCCAACTGACCCTCATTTTACTTGTGCTGATGGATGTCCTGAAGTTTTGCCAAATAGTTTTGGAATTATATCCTCCAGAAAATGTTATTGCCTATTAAAAGCTTGAATGTGACCTTTTCTCCTTTCTCTTTTCTCTGACCTCGTTCTCTGGACATATCCCATATTGAAATTCCTTTTTTTTCCTCTGTCCATTTGGCAGAAGAATTCCACCTCCTGCACACCCTCTGTTGTGTTTTAGTAGATGTGAAAATGGACATTTTTGCATGCAGCATCATCTTCAGAGTGACATCTGTCTTTGTATATGATCTTTGTTTCTGCATCTGGACAATCTGATACTTTTAGACAGGATATTTGTAATAAGCTTCAGCTCTTCAGTGAAAAACTGCTTAATTGTTAAGAGAGGGTTTTTTTTGTTTAATCTTGTTATGAAATGTTGCTTTTTGTTTTGTGGGTGGTTTTTTCCATACAGCTGTTGATATTGTAAACTGCACATTTGCAGGGACACATGTGTCTGCAGCGTATGAAGCTGTCGGCTTCTTAGTAGTTTTTCCTGTTTATGGACTGGAGAACATTTCAGATGGAGAGGAGCAGCTGGAGGGAGAGCAATGTCAGCATACCCTACTGGGATTTTGATCACACTAAATTCTGTTAATAAAATTCAGGGTCTATATATCAACATAGAATAACTTGGAAATGTTATATAAACATTTTCCAGTGAGGACTAAGTGTCTGTGAGATGCAACTTAAAAGGTATTATCTTTCTTTAAATCTTTTCAATTCAGAACTGCAAAAAAGCCAAGATTTTCCTAGCTTCACTGGCAGATTTTAAAAAACAAAGATTTAGGAGTCCTTTTTGGTAAATGTTAGAGGTAATACTTTTAATCATGAGCTAAGTCAAATCTATGAAAATAACCTTTAGTGCTGGTTTTAAAAATTACAGCACTAAAGATAGGTGGGCTTAGAGCAAACTCTGTAGGTCGGGATATGCAGATGTTCTTTCCAGAATGACATCTGCACTCACCTGACCTGTGTCCTGTTACAGCAACTGCGTGTGCAAACAGAGAGAGACCTGGGGTCTGTGTTCCTCCTCTGAAACTGTGTGTCCGAGAAAATCAAATAACGTATGTGAGGAGACAATAACACCTTATATAATGCTCTGCTTCTCTTACTCACTGCCTAAGCAGGCTCATTTGGCCACTTCATGGCTTCCCCTGCCTGCACGAATGTGGTTTGTGGATTGCAGGAAATAAGGAGAAATGAAAGAGCTGGCACAGGGAAAATTAATAAGCGTACACAGAGGGGTTGTAAACTGTTCAAGGCACTGGTGGCCGTGCATATGAATAAACAGGTACAAGAGGTGAAAAGGGGCTTCTTTAAATTTTACATCCTAATCTAGCAATTTCATTTGTGGTCAAGGGACTGCACAAATACACAGGGCAAGTTATGCACATCTGATTTCAGGATTGTTAGTGCATTAGGTTTCTGAAAATAAAAATAAAGCAATTTATATGAAGCTCAAACAGCGTTCCTTATGTAATTCATCTTCTGCAGGCATCTTCTTTATTTCAAACATGTTGAAACACAATATATTTTTATTAGTTACCCTGTCAACTAAAAAAAAACAGGCCTGATTTCTATTTTATTGTGTTTTTCCTCCAAATGCATTTTGCACATTTTGTTAAATGCTGTCAGTAGTCACTTTCTGTCCAATTTGAAAAATTTTTTACTCTAAAACCACAGGAATTAGAACCTTCAACTTGCTTTTTTAAGACATGTAGATAAACAGATACAGCTGCATATATAATTTTTTCTATATGAAGTTTTCCAGATGAGCGGTTGATATTTTTAATAGTAAACTTTAAAAACTCTAGTTGCATTCCTTTTTAGGCTAATTTCGTAAGGTTTGGTATATGAAAATATATTTACAGAATGCTAAAGTAGGTTACAGTTGCCTTTGCATTTCTCTCAAAACTAAAATTGGCCATCTTTTTGTGTAGTACCTGGCTTGGGGTCTTTTTCACACATAGGATATCCAGTGCTATAATATGGTTGAGGAATGCAGATTTTTACCTCAACGCAGTGCAATCATCCTCAATTCAGAATGTCTGCATGATTTTTTCCAAATAGCCCATCTCCTTTCTATTTTGGAGTGGAATATAAAAATATCTTCTCTGATACCTTGGTTGATCTCTCTGAATGTATGAGGTTAACATTTAATTACAATTCTGTGCATGAAGCAAGAAGTGAACATAGCATTTAGTTGTGTGATCTTGTTTCCACCTGAGAAAGGGAAAAGTAAAACTCAAGTTCTGTTTGAGTGAGGCATCCTTAAACTGTCAAGTACTTCAGTTAAGCAACAAGAGAAAGTGAATCTACTACACTTAGAATCTAATTTTCAGAAACAAGCAGTGAAACATCACAGAAACCACTTAAAAACCTGAACCAAGCTTTTCAGCAACCAGTCTGGGTAATTTTAAATATAAATTGTGTGTTCTGTCCTAGTAAGAGCCTCCCTGGAACCCACAGGATTGTTTTGAAATTCATCCATAAAGTTGAAAGTTGTTGTAATGAATTGCATTTTAATAATGTTCTGCAGGTTCCAACCAGGACCCAAAGGTTTGATTCATATCTGCCAAGCACAGAGAACGCATGATAAACAGACTAAAAGATACTGATCCTCCCTGGAAGAAAACTGTTTCCATGCAGAACTTTGGTCATTTTGCACATGGTGGGAGCATTCCCAAAAAGCAGCATGAAGCATCTTTGAACTTTAACACTTTGGAGATCACTTTTTGGTGGGTGGGAGAGCAGGGACTGAGGTAATCCATGTGCAGAGGTGCCAGTAATGTGCCTGCCATGCAGATTTTGGCAGATTACCTATACAAGGGTGAGTCACGTAATTTGCAATAAAGAATCCTAGGTGTAATTGAGGATGGAAATTCTAGATGCATTTCATAAAGGCAGAAAATAAAATTAAACAGGTTTAAGCATGCTTGTTTCTTGTAGGCATTGTGTGTGGAAAAAATATTCCTGTCTCCTAAACCATTGTAAATTCCAAGTATTAGGCACACAGACTACAATCTGGTGTTGAGAAAATGCATTAACCATCATTTTATAGCTGCTTTTTCATACCTGTAGCAAAAGTCACAGTGGAGGATGCCTGTGTCTAGTTCAGGCTTGTCTTTTCCATGCCTATTTGATGGCAAATCTCTTTTCTTTGGCTGAATCAGGTTTTCTGCAGCCATTTACTCAGAGTTCTATTACTGTATAAGTGTGTTCAGGCCTCACGTGGTTTCTTATAAACTACCCTAGCTGGGATTTGGTTGCTGTTTCTGAAGATAATCTTTTGGTCAAGCACTTTGCCATTTGGAAAGCAGTATAAGCTCAAGGAAGCAAGACTGAAGGAGTAGGCAAAGCAGGGGTTGTTTTCTTTCTTTTTATTTTTTTTAAACATGGTTACTCATTTTCAACAGTGCTTTCTGTAGCAAAAGCAATTATGTTGCATCAAGCGTTAGCACTGTTTGATCTGTCAGTTTACAAGTGTATGTATTAAGCCTTCAGTAGGAATTCTTATGTTGAAACTGAAAAGCACTGAAAGGCAGAAATGCACTGTTTACTAAGACAATATCAGCTCAATATGTCATACAGAGCATTTAAGCATCTTGCAGTGTAATAAGGAATATATGTGTCTTGTCAGTTCCCCATCAGTTAAGATCAAGAGCTGGGTGACTGATGGGAGGCAGGAAGCATCTTGTAAACATTGCTGTTTTAAACACAGGCCCTCAGTTTGGAAAAGAATGGAAACAACCCCCTAACCTAAAATTATAGATTGAATTCAGTCCTGCCTTTTTTTCTGCTGGTGGAGAAGAGGGAAAATAAAACCCTAAGAAACTATTCCACTTGTTTTTCCTGTGTGCACATTTATTCTTCTTTTAAGATGGAATCTGTAACATTCCAATATCCAGGAGTTCAGGGCAATGCATCTGGAGGCAGTGGCATAGCCCAGTCTTCATTTCTACTCTTCTTGTAAGGCACTGCTGTTTTGAGTATCTCCTATTGACAACTGGAACCCTTTTATTAGTGTGAAGGTGTCAGAGCTGATGTCACAGAGTGATATTTTAATATGGATTTCTTCCTCCCTGAAAGTTTTTAACTTCAGGAATATGCAACAACTTTAGCTGTTCTAGATAAATGAATAAATAAGGATACTGGGGAGGGATTAAAAAGTGCTAAACCCCACAGTTTCTTGACAACTTGAGTCCATCATTGGTGTTTTCTTCTCGCCTAGTTTGGGCATGTTTGTGATAAAGCACATGAGGCAGGTACCTGTTCTGTAATGAAGTCTCTCTTGTGATTTGTCAGTGGTGAAGAGATTGGGTTCTGAGCAGCAGAGCCTTGTGAGTTTGTCTGCAGGGATGGAGTGAGTGCCTACACCTCTGGAGGGTGGAGGGAGGGTGTGCCCCTCACTTCTGATGGGGTGTGTAGCTCAGAGGTCCTCTTGGGCCCTTCAGCATTTCAGAAAAGGAACAGCTGTGGTTCCATGCCTTTGTTTTTCCATCTGTTGCTAGCCAGGAATTTGTGAACATCCTTCTCGGATGTGGATCTTGCTGAGGTTATTCGTGTCTTTGTCACCTCCCAGGCTGAAATACTGCAATCCATACTTGGAGTAAATGTTCCTAAGTCTCCCGAGCATTTAGTGTGGTGTGTACAAAGCAGTGGCATACTTCCCAATGGGTTTAATCAGCATGGGCTTGATTTTTTCAGATAGCTTTGAGCCCTTCAGCTCTGTGATGAATTTGCTGAAAGCTGCAGGTGTGTTGTATCTCTGAAAATCAGGTCTTGGGAACACACTGAGCTCATGTCTGTTACTCTCCTCTGGCTACCTAACTTGTTCCAGATGCTCCTTCTAGGCAATAGCAACTAATAGAGGAAAATGCTACTCTAGGCAGTGGGAGAATAA
Organism: Passer domesticus; assembly: GCF_036417665.1. Lineage (NCBI taxonomy): Eukaryota > Metazoa > Chordata > Aves > Passeriformes > Passeridae > Passer > Passer domesticus. The sequence continues at coordinate 110,364,558 of NC_087476.1, read as the reverse complement.
TGAAGAAAAAATGTCCCACCCCTTGGCCCAGAATTCATATGAATTGCAGGAGGACGCTGTGTTCTGTGTAATCTTGTTTTTGCATCTTACCCACACAACAGATGTCAGCTGCAGGTTGGGTCTTCTGCCTTGAGAAGACAAGCCTGGACCCACATCTTGGATGGGTGGGGGAAACATCCCTCTGTGGTGGATGAAGGAAGGGGTTTCTAGTAAGAAAACACGCTGTTCCTATAGCATCCAGCCTGATGAACTTCCCTGGCTTCACAGGCTAGCAGTAGGAATTCCTGTGGCCCACTTCTATCCATAGTCAGGGGTTCAGATTCCTCAGCAGCCCCACTACAGCCCTTCAGTAGGTCTTGGCTTCTGCTGACTCCATGTGCTGAAAGGACTCAGGGCAGGATCTGGTGAAGCAAAGGGAGCATCCAGTGTGGGGCAGGAGACAGCAAGATAGTTCCTTTCAGAGATGGGATATTACTGGACTGGTTATCACTTGCATCCCAAGAATAAAAGTGGCTTAAAACCTCCTTTTGGAGGGAAAGGTGTTTGCTCTCAGACTGAGGAGGTTACACTTCTGGTTTGGTAGCATACTGAGCATTCATGTCCTTCTCTATCCCTCGGTCCAGGACAGTTGTCTCAACAATTAAAGGAGCGCATGCAGCGGATCAGAAGATCCATATCAAGGTCTTCCCAGGAGCAGTCCTGAGCTCAGATGTGTTTATTTGCCTGTGAGAACATGGGTCTTTGTGCTGATGATGCACGAACATCCCCCATACCTGTCTGCCAGCTGTACCTCCTGCTCCCAGCAGTCCCTTTCCCTTTCCTCTTGCAGGGCATGGAGCACATTCCATTAAGTTCTTCCAAACAGTCTCTCTGTGCCTCATGCCTAGTAAGATCATAGAAAGGTTTGGGTTGGAAGGGACCTTAAAGATCATCTTGTTCCAGCCCCCTGCCAGGGACAGGGACACCTCCCACTATCCCAGCTTGCTCAGAGCCCCATCCATCCTGCCCTTGAACACTTCCAGGGATGGGGCAGCCGCAGCTGCTCTGGGCAACCTGTGCCAGTGCCTCACCACCCTCAGTGAAGAATTTCTTCCTGGTACCTAACTTAAACCTACCCCCTTTCAATTTAAAACATTCTTCCCTGTGTCACTACATGACCTTATAAAAAGGCCCTCACCAGCTTTCTTGGAGACCTCAAGATCTCAAACAGGAAGAAATTTCTGAAAATTTCCACCTTCACAGGCAGGAAGATTGTTTGGCTGTGCTGTGTAGGGGTTAGGGGTAGCTTAGCCATGGTATGACTCTTACATTAACAGTGGGGCCATTTTTTAAACCTAGTTACAGTCCTTAAATGTAATTCATGTGCAACAGTCCTTGTTCCCATGGGGAAGAGGGGGAAAAAAAGAAGAAAAATAAAAAGGAAAAATAATTAGGAATGTAAATATACATATTGTATCCAGAGATGCCTCTTGCCTGGAAAGCTGATGTCTATAAAAGGCTTACAGGCAGTCTGCTAAAAGTAGTAAATATTAGTGGTCCCATCTTACAGAGAAACAAGGGGCTTTCCTGTGACGTTTTTAGATTTTAAGAAGAGCAAGGAGCTGTTGATGGGCTACCTTTACTCTTGCTATGAGCCTAAAACGATGTAAGTTGTAATGGACAGAATAGAGAATATCTAAAATAAATCCCCTCACAGCTCTTCTTCAGCTCTAGGTTAGAGAAGAGCTGAGGTGGAAGGCAAGTCAATTTATTGTCTGTGTTTCTCTAGCCCTACTCCAGTCTCTACTGCTGATCAATTATAACAGCAGTAGCAGATTGCATGTCAGGACATCTTTGGAAGTGAGAAATTAGAACTGTTGAGGACTACTTCACAGATGTGCCAACCCAGGAATTAAGTGAGAATTAGACCTAAATAATATGCCTGGTCTTAAGAACTCACTTTGCATTAGGTTTTTTTATTTATTTTTTGATATGGTGTCAGTGGGTTAAAAGTGAAGCAGTACTAAACTATTCACAGGATTGCACAGAAATTTTGAGGGTATGTCCCCAGCAAAATGATTGTCTTGTTCGCTAGGTAGAAATACAGCATTTAAAGCAAAACCAGTGTCATTTCATTCCTCTAATAAAAAATAATGAAGAAGTATTTATACACATCTATTCACTATGGGTAGTGAAGACAGAAAATGAAGCACAGTGCTCTCAGTGGCATTTAGGAACATGGAATTTATGATGTGCTACAGTTCCTTGTATATTGTGTTTATTGTGTTTCACAATATATGGTGGTCTCACATTTCCATCAGTGTGCCTTAATGCCTCACATGCCTCTGGTGCCAAAACATCTCACTGTGGGTTATCCACAGGCTATGCTGGATTTACAATTTCCTATTTCACCTTCGTAAGCAGAATGTTTTCTGTGCCTGGATAGATAAACGAGCACATCTTGCAGTAAAAATTTTATATGGGAATTCCTGGAGCAACCAGCACAAAAGCTGTGGCGTGCTATACAATTAATGATAAGATTTGGGCTTTCCATTTGTGTTGAATTATGAAAGGAAGACTGAAATCCCTTTTCTTAACATAAAATATTTAAAATCAAGCATTTATTATGCCTTGATTTGATAAGGCTACTTACCAGCCTAGACATGTTTGCACACAGCAGTATCTTCTCATTTAAATTCAATCACAGTCACAAAACAAGGCTGGCTTAGACTAGCTGAAGATATAAACTTCATTTTCATCTCATTAGGCCACCTGGAAGCAACAATCAGTGAGTATTCCTGACGTCAATGGTCTCTCTACTTCATTAAAATGTTAATTTCATGGCTTTAATTCCCTTTGTAAAACGTGCTGCTGCAGGACACTATATGCAGATTTATTCTGAAGCAGACAAATCTGCATGCCATATTCCTTTTTAGTGCCTTAGGTTTTCTTTGGATTTTTATTTTTAGCCATCCCTATTTTTATAAACTGCTGTGAAAAGATGATCACCATAACAACCAAAAAGTAAATATTTTCTTAAAACAGCCCTTTGAGAATGTATACTTAAGAGTCAGGAATTCAGGGCATCATGCATTTACTGGTATTTTGCTCTGCTGTTCCCTTTTTCAGTCTTTAAAAATGAGACAGGTATTGTTACTGGCTGACATTTTCAGATATGGATCATGAAGGGAAAGCAATGTGTGGTAAATCAGAAGCAGCTACGTAGATCAGCTATAGCATCAACATTTTTAGTTGAGGTTCTGCTTAATGACAGAACAAAATGGTGGTCTTTTAGTTTTGGAATCCTTCCTTGATAATAAGGACGTCCTCAGCATTTAGTCATCTTCATCTTGCTTTAGGGGACACATTTCTGGTTGTGTACTTCAAATTTGTACGTCATAGTTTGAGTTCAACTGTTGGCAGTAGAAGTGTGTCTTCAGTGCAGGAAAACAAGAAAAGGTAATTGTTCATCTGGTCTTTTCCCCTTTTATTGCATGCAGTTCTTTTTAAGAGTACAAGCACTCCTGGGTATTTTTCAAAGTGCTGAGTAAACGATCATTGTGTGTTAGTGTGCCTGTGGCATCTCTGGATGGATGAGCTGTTTGCTCCTGCTGCAGATGGTCAATCCAGACCTCAGGCTCTCAGGACCCATGGCTGTGGAGCTGCCTGGCTCAGGAGTGCCCTGCTCTCCCCTGGCTGATCCTGTCACTTCAGGTGCTGTACAAATCCTGGCATGTGGTGCCAGGGGCCTTCTGTGCAGGACCTTGGGCAATGTATAGGGTCTGCCTGGTGTTAACCTGGCTGGAGAGGACAAAGCAAATACAGTAAATCAGGGAGGGCATCCTTGCTAAGCACTGGACATATCCGAAGTTAAACTCTGAGAGTCTCTGTGGGATTTCCCTGCTGCTTGCCCCAGGAGGGTGTTCCTGATAGGTAATTAGGAGCAGGTAGTTAATTTGGCCTCCTGGCTGCCCTGAGACTGCAGTGAGAGCAGTGGAGATGTAGCTTTATCAATCCACTGCTGTGTACCTCTCTGCTGCTTCTCTGAAGATGTGTAGCACAGGGAGCCCTGTAGAAATGCACCCTGCAATTGTAACTGAGAAATAGCCAAAATAGCTTCAAAGGTGTGAATAAAGTTAGCGTTCCAGACTTCTATAGTTTCCTATTTCAGATTAAGATAATTTACCAGCAAGTCTAAAAACATGTTGGTACCTAATTTTTCACTCTTAGTGTCAAGGGAGAAGTTTTTTGAAAGTCAGTGAAGACAGATGGACAGTAGCCAATTCATTTCCATCTTGGGTCTCTTGCCTACAATGTTATTTCATCACAGGCAGTGCCATAACTCAATGTACTAGTCACTTTAAAATGCCAAAATGTGCCAGGGTTTTACTCTATGGATAGAATTATTCATTCATGTCTGCAGTTGGTGAGTGGAGTGATACTATGACGACTTCTCAGATCACAGGCTGATCTAGAAAAAATATTCCACTTGTAACCTGAGACATTAGCTGTTACTGCAGCAGTGTACTTATTCTTCTAACACTGTGTTTTGATTTGTCTTACAAAATCTCTTATAAGCTAATAAAAAAATTTATCACTTTGGTGTGCAAGCCACTTAAACATGAGTTACCACAGGTGCCTAGACAGTTGTCATCAGATGGACAAATGAATTTTGTTGTAGCCTGGATCTTTGAAAGGCCATTTCTATGACAGAGCAACATAGTTAATGTTGCTGTCATCACTTAAGAACTCATGACTGTGGATTGACATGGCATTGGGAAAATAAAAATAAGAGGTCTTACTGTTTGGTTTGCATTTCTTTTGTCTCAGACACTAAGTGTGTGTAGTTCCAGAGATATTCATGCTATAATTGCTTATTGTTTGGTGTGTTTATTTGTTTTAGTGCTCCTGGAAGCAGGGCAGATGGAAGAGTTCATGGGAGGTAGTTTGTGTCACCACTGCTTAGGCAGCAAATACACTGAGTGGTGGACTGTAGGTTTCAGCATTCCATGTCTAAGCTACTGAAGTTCTCCTTGGCTTGTGTTTGCCCAAAGAGAAAGGTTTCAACCAGAATTACCTCTTAGAGCTGAACTATCTTTGCTCAGCCAAACTACACTGGATTTTTCATCACCCACCCCATTGTTTATTTTTGGGAGACTAACTGGCAGTTCATCATCCAGCAGCTCTTGAAAAGCCTGACTCTTCCTCAGAAGAGAGATTATGCTCTTCAGATAAACTTCATCTCTCTCACCACCTTTGTTGACCTGCCATGTGACCCAATGGCAACTTCTTTGTTCCTCTTTCTGAGGACAGCCTTTTCCCTTCCCACTGGGATGGAACTTGGGAGACATCCATGTGCACCTGGCTGGTGAAGACATCAGCAGAGCCTCCCTGCAGGCAGCTGAGAGTTTTACATCAGGGGCTGGGTCTCTTCCTTGGCCCTCATTCCTCCAGAGCAGGTGTTGGTGTGTTCAGTGGTGTTCAGGAGGTCTCCTGTCCTTTCCCTCCTGCCTGAAGCCCTCCACAGCTGTTTGTGTCCACAGGCCAAATGTGAGTGGGAATAGCAGTGTTCCCCTGAAGGCTGTGCAGATGGTGTGTAGCTTGGCCATGGGCACTGAGGCAGAATTTAGCAAGGCTAAATGTTGTTTGCAGTGAGCAGGGTTATGTTCAGGAGCACTTGAGGGAAAATAGCAACGTTCTGCTGAGGAACATGGAGTTTTCTGGGAAACTGTCCTCCCAGTGTGAGTGTTTCCCATCTGTTTTCTGTTCCTGTACACCTTGGGATCTCCCAGTGGAGGAAGCTGTGGAATGAAAATGTTTGTGATGCCTTTTGTGCTTTCAGTGGTAAGCCTTAGGGGAGCAACATGCAGATAGAATGATTGTTCAGGTAGTTTTGAGGGAAACTGTTTCTGAACTAAAATGTCTTAGGTGTGGCAAAGGGTATTAGTGGAAAACATTGCTCAGAAGGATTTTCTGTTGTGACACATAGTTTCTCCCTTTAATTAAGCATTGTCCTCTCCATGCACTGTGTGAAATTTAGGGGGCTACATTTTTCCTTGAGTTAAAATATTTAAGGAAAACAATTGTGTACTGACAACAATGGGCTTTTTAAATTGCAGGCCATTTGTTTCTGTAATTCCTATGAAATAAATTCAACTGCCTAAGTTGATTCTATTCATTGTGGTTTAGTTATGTACATACTCATATTTGTGTTAAAAAACAATGTTAAAAACATTAGTGCTGAGTGCTCTCAAAGCTTTCTAGCATGCAGTGCCAGTGGAGTTAAATGTTCCACTGGAGTTTAGAAATGGAAGCTTATACCAGATGTTTTTAGGAAACCAATTTTAGACTTCTGTTCAAAGATGCCTCTACAAGAAGGATTTACAACACTTCTCATCTGTGACTTCAGCTGCCAGCATGGGTTTGCCTTCTGATCAGTATAAAAACCAGCAGACCCTGCTGTACACGTCTTTAATGGAAGGTACAGAGCACAGAGGATGACCCTACACCTGGTTGTGTTTGCCTGAGCAGAGAAGCACATTGGCTCAGTGTTGGGCCATTGCTTTGGGATAAATGGCCTCTCTCAGTCTTGTTCTTGTGACACTGAGACCAGGCCTGAAGATGAACCACTGGCCTGTATGTGACTCTAGCTGTCCTTGCAAAAGGAATTTAGTTTTTACTTCTCTGGTTGCCAGTGAAAGTACAAGATGAGCGCCCAAAATTCACTGTCCATCTCAACATAGGAATGACTATCCAGGCACTCCCAGCAGGCTTCGTTCATTTTCATTTAAGGAATTGACTTTAGTGTAATTCTTCTAAGCATCTCTATGAATAGCAGTGGCTGGGAAAAGACATTAGCAAATCGTTTTATCACTGGAGACAGATCTTTTTTTTGCAGTGCATTTAAAATTGCTGCAATTCCTCATGCATCCATAAGGCCATGCTGTACTGTGTTTCCATACATCCCGTGGTATGTAGCATCCCTTTCTGTTTTCTGTGGCATTGTCATGACAGCTTCTGTTGGTACAGCCATTCTCACATCACCATAACTGAGCTGCAGCTGAGAAAATTGTTCAGTGCCTTCAGCAGCCACTGTCAGAGGAAGCTCATTTGCTCCTGGACCTCCCTGTGTCTGTTTTCTGCAGGGCACTGCTGGGTAGAGGAGCACTTCCTTCAGTTTTCCTACCATTTTTCCAGTGAAGGGAAGAAACATTGTTCGCTCTGACACTCTAGAAATGTGCTGTAGGATAAACAGCTCATGTCCTTCACCTTGGCTTGAGTGAAGGGAGGGGTAGCAACTAGCCTAGTGTTCTGTGGGGTCCAGTGCTACCAGGATGCCATCAGGAGGATGTTTGGTTTTGCAAGAAGAATGGATTGGGCAGCTTTTTATTTTTATTTAGGGAAAAAAAAAAAAAAAAAAAAAAAAAAAAAAAAAAAAGAGGAGACATTCAGTTATGTGCCATGGGTACCTGTAGGGCCATCCCTTCTTAAAGAAGTGCATCCTGGTCAGGAACAGTCAGTCCTGCAGTCAGTTCCTACAGGTAGGAAGGGCTGGAGGGGTCTGCACTGGTTTTCCTTTCTCCTTTCATAGTAGCTGGGAGGGTACTTGTGTTTTGTGAAGTTTCTCTGCATGAGGAGGATCCAAAGGCCATTAGACCCTTCAATGTTATGGCTCATTTCCTTCAGAGGAGCTCCACCAAGTAGCTGCAATGGGGTTTGGGTCTGATCCTGTGTCATTAGGGAGGAAAGAAACTATATAATCATTATCCTGTTTAGAAAGTTTAATCGCAGCCTGCAGAGGGATGGCAGTGTTTTATCTGACAAATATGTCACTGTCTTTCATCAGTTGATTATAATCATCTTGGAAGTTCCAGTGTGTCTGTTTTTCCCTCTTCTTTTTTGCTATCGTGTTTTGTTTAACTTTCCCTAATGAGCCCAGTGAAAAGCAATTGTTCTAAATAAATCATGTGCGCTACAAAGCAGTATATCACAATTAGGTTTCCATTATACTTTAATTAGGCATTCCATTATTAAATTGATGTCTTTGGCTTCTTGCAGGTCTCAGACTAATCCTGAAACAAATTCCTCTTTGTGGATAAATATTAGTCAGTCGTAATTAAAGAGTATTCATTGGCGTTGCGGCTTTTCATTAAATCCCTTTCTGATTAAGATGGCTCCCCCAAGTACTGGGCTGATTAAATTTAACAAGATTTGTTCACTTGTGTGTATCATGGTCTGGTGGAAACTGTTTTAGCACCAGGGGATTGGGAACTATAGGTTCATATCTTGGTGCAGGCAGCCGTGGGTCTAAATGCCTGTTTTGCGCAGTGCTCTAGACTCTTGTTTCAGGGGGCTCTATGGTTTGTGTGGTCAGCCAGCAGTGGAAAAAAAACATGGAAATTGAATTAGCAGTGTTAGAGTTGAATTTCAAAGGGCTAAGTTACATCTAGAGGGTTACAATAAAGAAGGGGAGATTAAAGTATGTTCGAGGCTCTGTTTTCTTGACTCTTTCATGACTAGGCTTTGCTGCTGAGTTGAAACCTGAGTGCTTTTCTACCCCAAACCATTTTCTCTCCCTGAGATGTGTAGATGAGCTCATTTCTATGTAAATATGTCTCAGCTGAAAATTCAGATAGTAAAACAGATGCTCCTGACAGAAGTTCTTCTAACAGCAGAGAATGAAATGTTTTCAGAGCAAAATCCTTGTCCTGGGTTTCAAAATCAAGGTTAGACTGAAGCATTGATATGGCTTTAGTGTATATATCCCTTGGAGAGAGCTTATAAGCATCACTATTTTCTGTGTGCTGAAATTATGCCTTCTTGTGGAACTGCTGGTGCTGTTCTGCATTCCTCCTGCTTTGTACACAGAAATGAAAACAAACCACTGTGACCAAGAATGGCAATAGCACAAATCAGTGAGGCGTGCAAGAGATTGGCTCAGGACATCTGCAGAAGCACTCCATCCAAATATTTGAGGTGGCAGCTAGCAGGTGTTTTTTTCAATATCCAGTTCATATTCTATTTTTGGTGCAGGGTACATTTTCATTTAGTGTTTTGGTTTGGGATGGGCCATATTTGTAATATCAAATATCTCAAAATGCATTTTCAGTGTCGTGTACCCCAAATGTAATGGCACTGGGTATATCATCTAGCCAGTCTGTCATGTTTCATGGAATCAGAGTCACCCTTGATTCCTGACAGCTCTTCCTGGGCTGCTGAGGGCTGAGAGTGATGCCTGGGACGGGCTGAAGGGGCAGGGTTGGACGGTGTCAGGTCAGTGCGCAGCTGAAGAGTTCTCTCTAGCGGTTGGTTGTGGGTAGTGAGGACAGACAGCAAAGTGCCCTGAATTAAGGAAAGGGTACTCATCTGTAGCAACTGGGAAAAGGGAGAAACACCGAGTAAGGTGAGGAAAGGAAGCTGACCTTTAAATTATAGAAAACAATAGTTGTAATGTGCTAGAAGCCAAGAATAAAATGTCTTTTCTCTAACAATCATTTATTTTCTTATTGCTGCTGTTGCAGTACAGCAGGGGATGGTGTTATGCTATTCATAGCACCATCCTTCCACTGGCCTGAAGTGAGGGGTGATGGACAGCAAGAATCCATGGAATTTCCGAGGAGATGGGGTGCACTTTGATCTCTTGATTACCAAGGAAGAACTGCCACAGCTCCTTCCTTCTGAGTATCTGTGGTGAATTATTTTCCTCTGGTCACAGTGACTCACACTGATTTAGCAGTGACTTTACCAAAGACAAGGCTCAAAATAAGTTGCATGCTCAGTCTGCAGGTTTGGCGAAATGTTTATTTAAGGCAGTGATTAAAAATGATGAGAAAATTCCTACTTTACATGCTGACAAATCCTAGAAGTATAGAAAAGAAATGGAAGCATTTGAAAAGAGTATGAGCAAGGGGTTTTGGAAGAATTGAGGGAATTAAATAACATCTAATAAGAAGACCAGGGAGATTGGGAAGTATAACCTCTTTAACCCTTGTATTTTAATTGGGATCCCAAAAGCCTTTGTATGCTGTTGTACTACAGCATGGCAGTTTATACATACTGCTACTGCTTGCATCTTTAAAAATGTACCACTTTTCTTCTCCAGAAATTCCAGGGTTTAAGCCAGCTCCATTGTTTACCTAGCAGAAACATCCTGCAATGTTGAGCATCATTGGTATGACAGTTGTGTATGTAAACTGTTCCAGAGTGTTTTGCTTTACTGTTAACTCAGTGAGACCAGTCAGGAATGGCAGTGGAAATTGCAGATACAACAGCTGGATTCTGGTAGAACTGGATTACTTCAAATAGGAATGTGTTTTCTGTTGTAGAGATTGATGCTTAATTTCATCTGCATTGGGGAGAGATTGTTCATTCAAGTAGACAGCAAAGAAATGTACATTCATACAGGGCTGGATTATTTATTTCCCAGATTCCCAGGCATTTGAAATGTCCAACAAGTAACAGAAAAATTAGGTGAATAGTCTGTTATTTTATAGATAAGAATAAGCTCTGTATATCTGTGTATGATTTATTTTAAGGGTATCTGGTGTCTTATTTTTGCTTAATTGTAATGATACTTAGCTTTCCAGAAATACCTGGATGACTAGTTAAGCATTTTTTAAAAATAAAAATAACTCAGCCATTTCCTAATTTAGGTACATTTGCCTGCCTAGCAAGACCTCTTATTGTAACATGGTAGAGTACACATGATGTTTTTTGAAAAGATTTCACTGGAGTGTAGCAAATTATCTTCATTTCAAGCAGAATTGTGATTCTCGTCTGAGCTGGTTGGCTGTTTGCCAGGAAATGCATGTTTGAGCTCAGAGCAGTTGGAAAGTTGCATACCAGTGTGTCAGTGTATCTCTGTTACATAAAACATCATTTTTCTGTTTGAAAAACCAGTGGTGTCCTGTAAGCCTAGAAACAGCAATGTCTTCTTCTACCTATCTTGTAACATACCTGTGAAAACCAAATCCCATATGTGTGTGTCAAAACTTTTAGCAGGGGAGGCTGGGAGAGAACAAATATGCAGGCAAGGGAATAAACATGGCATTTTTGTTATCTGAATTTGATAAATATAGTTTGGGAATGATAGAGTAAAGAGTGGTGAGTCAGTTTTGCCTGGTCATCTCCAGTGACTGAAAATAACTTGTTATTCCAACCCTTTTATCCCTTCATTCCTTTCTCTCCACATATTTTTATGTTTTATTTATAGCTCGGCCAGCTTTTCCTTTGCAATTTGTAAAATAACCCTTCAGAGTCAGGGAGGGAAGACTGAGGAGCAGCAGCTCCTGGGCAATCTTGTGGATAGAGCCACTGGATCATTCCCTGTTGCTGTGGCTGGATCCCCCCCTTTCCTGCACATCCTTCTTCATCTGCACAGAGATTCATCCCTCTTTCAACAGGCAGCCTCGGTTCCTGAAGTCATTCATGGGTTTGTGCTGACAGGAGCCATGTGAGGTGTTTCAAACCAGCTGGCTGTGACTGTGACAGCAGCAGGGTCAGAGGCCTCAAGTCTGGAGAGGTGGGAAGGCTGAGTTTTCTCAGTGAAACCTCAGTGGAGGCTGTAAGCTGTCCTGAAACACATGAAATCCACCAGCACGACCCATACTTGCATGTATCCTGCAAAGCACAGCTGTGTAAACAATGCTTGCAATAATTCTGAGCTAAATCTTCTGTGTTTTGCTTCAATTCCCGTGCCCAGCATTTTTGTCCAGTTTAATCCACAACCTACAGGTCAGTTTAGCACTTCTTAACTTGCAGATCAGGAAAAGATACTTCTTGACCTACTCTTAGGTCTTCCACAGTACTGACTTTTTACAGCATAACTGGACTAATCCATATTAAACCATCTGATTTGGTCTGGAGAGGAGGAAAGGAGCTGGCAGGCTTGACTGCAGTCCTCCTTATTAATTTATCAATGGAGAGGGCAAGGGGAGAGGTGTGTTCAAGCAATAAATGTGAATCATAAAATCACAGAATGGTTTGGGTTGGAAGGGACCTTAAAGATCATTGGGTTCTAAGTGCTCTGCCATGGGCAGGGACATCTTCCACTAGATCAGGTTTCTCCAATCCCCATCCAGCCTGGCCTTGAACACTTCAAGTGATGGGGCATCTACAGCTTCTTTGGGCCAATGTGAGCCAGTGCTTTACCACCCCCACAGCAAGGAATTTCTTCCTAGTATCTAATCTAACCCTACCCTCCTTCACTTTCAAGTCATTCCTGTTTGTCCTGTCGCTACTTGCCTTGTTAAAAGTGCCACTCCAGCTCTCTTGTAGCCCCCCTCAGCTACTGAAGGTGCTCTAAGGTCTCCACAGGGGTCTTCTCTGGGCTGAGCAGCCCCAACTCTTTCAGCCTGTCTGTAGCAGAGATGTTCCAGCATTCTGAGCATCTTCATGGCCACTGCTGGCCTTACTCCAACAGGCCCATGTCTTTCTAATGCTGGGGATCTCACAGCTGGATGCAGCACTCCAGGTGAGGTCTCACTAGTGTGAAACAGGGAGAGAATCCCGTCCTGCACCTGCTGGCCAGAGTGCTTGGGATGCAGCCCAGGATGCAGCTGGTGGAGCCAATGAACAGACACCAGCCTGGGGTGTGAGAATCTCAGGCTCTGTCACAGGTAAGAGTGGAAAAACAAGAAGCTGGTAGGAATGTTAGTACTAGATGCCTGTGTATGGACTTACTGAGACCATTTTGGAAAATTCTGCTGGTTCCAGCACCCATGCTTTGAAAAGTATATTGGAATATTAGAAGAGATTGAGAGAGCTACTAAAGGGGTTTGAGCTCTAAAAGCCATGTTTCATATTGAGATCTCAGCAATTAAGTAGGTTTAGTTTGTTCAGGAGCAACTTGCAAGGTTGACAGATCATACCACCACTTACCTCTGTGAGCAGACAGGTCTCTAATTTAGCCAAGTTATGTGGTCAGGAAGTAGAAGTACAAAAATAATGCACACAGACACATGCACGCCCCCCTGATTAATGAGGGGAACTGCTTGTCTGATGGTTAAAAGCTTTAGGGCAGTGGGGGATGTCTGTCTCACCACATCCCATGACAGAACCGAAAGCATTGTGCATAAGCTCCTGTGTCATTCGGGAGATCAGATTAGATGATGATAACATTCCTCTGGTCTTAGAATAATTAAATGAGGTATTTACAAAGATTTCAAAGTCAAATCTGATCTCCTTCCCCACCACCGCCCTCTCAGCAGCTTCAGTTAGTGGTATTGTTTACATATTAATGAGATGTAGCATCAGGCTGCAAAACTATGTGATTTAAATGTATTTAGCAACAGAATTAAGCACATGTAATGATTGCTGATGTCCTTACATCTTTTGATCTTTGTACTGTCTGGGGTGGAGGTACCTGGTATGGGATCCCAGTAGTCCTCTGCTCCTGTATGCAGCACCCAGAGCACATTTCCTTCCTGCTGGGCAGCAGAAAGCAGACAGAGCTGGCTCCCACCCTCAGGGACCAGAGGGGCAGTGTCCTTAACTCCTTACTGTCAGCAGGTGGAAGGGCTCCCTCTCTCCTTGTATCACAATGCCAGTGGAAAATCAGATAGGTACAGAAAGAATTGGTATGCAGGATCACTCTTCTCTGTTAATCAAAGCAGCATTATCATTCTGTCTTTTTTTGTTTGCTTATTTGATTGCTACACTTACCTAAAAAAGATTTCCAATAACTACTGAGTTGAAAGTGATTTAGATTAACCCCAGCTGACACCGCTGCTTTAAAGAGGGCTGCCTGAAGTTTTAAATCCTCACAAGCATGATACTTCCCAGGAGGAGCTGTAAATCCTTGAAGCTGCTCCCTCCTGATACTGTGTTCTCAAAGAAAAATCACTCAAATCTTGCGAGCCAAGACTGTAATATTTCCCAGTAAGCAGTTTTAGATAGCTTTTGTTTTAATGTCCAGAAGTATATCTGTATTTAAGGCTAACATAAAATACTCCGATATTGTATAACCTGGCAGGTTTTCTTCTTTCCATCTTTTCTTTCATTATCTTGCTGATCAGTTTATTTACAGAAGTGCCAAGCCTCCTCCATCGGGTTTGCTAAGGAAATGTGAAGAGGGTGGAGGATATTAAGGCATAGGTGGGCAAGCAACAGCCAGTGTTTCATGGAAACCTGGAAATACATGAAATATCTGGAGCTGTGCAATGAAGGGACAGGTATGTCACTTTGCAGCAGAAAGCAGTTATATTGAGTGGGAGGTAGGATGGACAAGGGCCTCACATATAAGTTTCACTTTCAACAGAGCAGCTTAATTTAAGAATGGATATTCTGTTGTGAGAGCATCTCCGTGTGCCTCTCACCGTGGTGGCTCAGCAGCTCATCAGCTGCTGTTCTGAGAGGTACCCTGGTTAAGAATAGCATCTTATCTGCTGGATCAGAGCAGGGAAAGAGCCATTATAATCCTTGTGAGGTGCAAAGGAATGTCAATGATAGCCAAAGTAGGACAAATTAGGGCTGCTGAGATCCTTGGTAGGGATGGAAATGGGTAATAGCCACCCCCGTTAATGCCAAGGAGACTTGAATTCACCTTTGAGGCTGCTGAGAGTCTGAGCAGTTCATTGCATGGATTTGCCTTGGGGGCATGCTCTTTTTTAGCTCACTGGTAGTCATTTTGGCTTTCAGAGCTCCTGTTCTGAGTCACTATTTTGGCCCTGGTTTGTACAGATCCCTTTGTCTCACAGTGAGCTTGCTCAGCATCGCTGGGTAGGAGCAAGCAAGTGTCCTTGTGGTTGGTGTGAGTCAGAACTGAGGAACAGACTGTGCTTGAGCTCCCAAGCAAAGCTTTAGCACAGGGAATGGGTCCATCCATCCATCCATCCATCCATCCATCCATCCATCCATCCATCCATCCATCCATCCAGGACCAGGGGCTGGGTCCATCCCACTTACTTGGGATTGTGCTGTAGGGCTGAGCTTCACCTCTGGTAGTTGTCTCCAGTTGTAGCTACACTGCAATATTCTCTTTGTGAATGTGTTTGAAGGAAGCTGAAAATCATTTAATCCTGCCTTTTACATTCAGGCTGGGCTTTTTTCCCCTGGAATTAAAATACTGTGCTGTCATGGTATTATTGAACACACAATTAAAAGTAATTGTCAGTTTACCTGTAACATCTTTATTTTGAACCTAGTAAGAGGCTCTTGGTTGTAAAGTTTTATGATAAGTGATGAGATAAAAGATGCTGGCTGGCTGTGCCAGTGTACAGTGCACATGTATTGTGTGTGAGCATATTGGGAATGTGTGCTCAGGTTTGCTGGGGCAGGGGGTTGCAGAAACTGAGCTGTACAGGGCTACCAGATGCTGCAGGATAAAAATTCTGGTTGAACAACTGGTGTAGTGAAAGAAAACGTCCTCATTTTTCCTTGGAAGTGGTTTTTTAGAAGCCGTGTCTTTCTCTGATGCTGGTGTTTTGGTCCTGAGCCTGGTCAAGTTCTCCCCGTGCCACCTCTGAATCTAGAGCCCAAAGCAACCAGCTGTGCATTGTAATTGCCTGAAGTAATGTCGTGTATCAAGGGACCTGAACTATAAATAACTTTGATTGGGCACAGAAAGTTCAGTAAGTTAAAGAATAGTGCTTTTGAGGCATTTTGTCATCCCAAAATGGAGACTGCCACGTGGATTAATCATCGTCTGCATGTTGTGCAGTTTACAGCTGCTTAACAATAGTTAGAAATAAACTTTATATTCACCCCTGAGCACTGCAGTAAGCTTTCCTTTTCTGAGGTGCTCTTATAAAGCATAGGACAAAATATTATTCTTGGGTAGGAAGGAGACATAGTTCTACTTCTGCAGGAAGAAAGTCATGGAACTGTAAAGCTACTGAAATCAGTGTCTCCTCCCTGAGGAGCTGGGCTACGTGCCTGATGTTTTAGCCTAAATAGCAGTTTCTTAGCTTAATTAGATTTCAGATGCAAATCTCTGAACATTATTTGATTTCCTTTGTCCTTCACTCCTTCCTCAACGGGTCATGGATACTCACAGGATAAAGATGACCCCTGAGATGTCACTGAAAATATTGCAATAAGTGTCTTGTTCTCCTCAGTTTCTCTGAGCTGTGAACAGATATGTTTGCTTACTTGTTTTTTGACCCATCAGAGATGTAGAATGATGTGGTTTCCCATGGGGGAAATTTTTTTTTCAAAACAAGCAGAAACAGGTTGTTGAAGCAGGTCTTTAAATCCAGGTGGAAAAAGCATCCTTAAGTCAGTGACTGCCCCGTGTCTTCACTTCTGATCACTTGATTTTCTGCTTGACTGGCACTTTGCTTATGGATCTGAGACACGTGTTGTTAAATATCTCCAGATTGCAGAGACAACAGCCTAACTTCACAGGGAAAGAGACAGTAAAGATGCTCAAAGGATGCAGGTTCAGAGCAGCCTGATTAAACCTAGCCTAAGGGAATTTTGTCCCTTTCTCATGAATGGTCTACCTTTATCTGCTGTGGTGACTTTTCTTCCTTTTAGCAGATTGTCTTGTAGCTTGCCTTGCCAGGGAATTAAAGCTTCAGGCTGCCATTTGTGTGGAGTTATTAAATATGGATGAACCAAGCAAGGGGACTCCTGCATGTGAAACCTGGTATTCTGGTCGTCTCTCTTTCTGATATTTCTGCTCTTTCAGATATGCTAAATATACCTTTGAAGTTTCTTTTCTTCTTGTGTAAAATACACTTTCATAGGTGAATCTTGCAGCTGGAATTAGGAGATACTGGTTCCAGCTGGACACACAGAGCAGGCCGTGTAATCATTCTTTGCCTCAGTTTCCCCATGTGTCATGTTGAAGCAGGAATATCCACCCTCCTCTATGTAGCTCTTTGAGCTTTATTCTGGGTGACTAAGGAGCCATAATGTAGTCTAGACCTTCTGCAGTGTGGTGGGAAGCCCTCCTGGAAGGTATCTTGTCTGAGGAGGCTGTGGATCCATAGGCAAGGAGTGGAGGCTTTCCTGTTTCTGATCAGGAATTGAGGGGAGAAATATACCTGCATGCTAAAGACATCAGAGCAGCTGTGTGAGTGCAGGGAGTCCTGCCAGTCCTGCTTGCACAGAGTCAGAAAATCTGTGTCTTAAGCAGATCTGATGATTTATTACCTGTGGTCTGTGTGCCAGTGGCCCTTAAGTGTAAAGCCTTGATTTTTCAAGTAGTTCATGTAGCTGGCAGACTGATAGTTTAGCTGCCCAGACATGAATGTCTGCAAGATGTGCAAGAAACTCATCTGGCCAAAAACTCATTTCATGAAAGTCTTTTTTTGATGCAAGGATATCAGGAAGGCTGGACTTCTCTAGCCTCCCTTTTTGGAGTAAAGTGTGTAGGTTTTATGTTCCACTAGTCCTGGGGAGCTAGGGAGGACCAGGAGGAGGGAGGCTGTAAGATATGGAAATCTCTTGGAGGTTTATGTAGCAGCTCTTCCCCTGGTTGGGCCAGGAAGTAAGGGATGGGTGTCTGTCCTGCAGGATGACTGTAAATCTGATGGTAGAAATATTTGGAATAGGGGAGTTAAAATGCAAGCTGTTGTCAAAACTAAAATGTTTTGTGCTAAGGTGCAACAGGCTGGCAATTATTTCCCTTTGTAAGGGCTGAGTTTCTGAGACGTGATCAATTTTGGCATCTCTTGGAAGGAGATCTGATAGGTTTTACCTGTGCAGAGCACAGGGATTGTCTGCTCAGTTCAGAGGTGATCCCAGAGCTAGACAAAAGATGGAATATTGAGTTTTGCTCTGATAGACCTCCAAGAAGCCACATAAATCTCTTTACAACCCCAAGTAACCTACCACAAAACTGTCCAAGAGAGATTGCTTCAAGACAGCACAGTTATAAAATACTCTGAAAGGCTGAATAGGGCTTTTCCCCCTCTTGTGATATTTGGTGTTGAACTTTAGATACATCATTTTGAACATGGCCTTTTAAAGTAACTTTCTATTCTGGCCCTGTCATTTTTAGGACTGTAAAGGAAAACTAAAATGCCAGGGAAGGAGAGGAAATGAAAATGAAGAGTGGGGCTAAAGAGTAGGTTTTGATCATCTTTGCAAGAAGTGGCATCATCTGTGAGAACAAAAGTCTTCAATTGCTGCAACTGGAGACAGCTTTTAGTCTCCAATTCTATTTTGCCCAGAGCCAGCCAGCCAAATAAAAACAGCAACATAAATCACTGCTGGCAGAACTTAGCAGTTATGCAACGTCCAGTGCACCACATGCCTATTTTTAGATCAGTTTTACACTAGCAGAATTCACTTTATGAAATCTAAAAAGAATGTCTGTTCAGAGGCTGGGGGATAAAGACAGTATTTAGAAAGTGCAAAATGTAAAAACACTTAGTACAAGGATGCTCTAGCAAGCCCTGCTTTGGCAATACTGATATCCTTTCCAAAAATGTTGGCTCAATCAGGCATGCTAATGAAGACTAGGGGGGTTTTTCATCAATAGCCCCTTGAATTTCTAATTGCAATTGCTGTTTGAATGGTTAGCTGTGCTCCCTTTACCCAAACAGCTGAACATCAGACTCACATACAGTGCTCGTTATCCAAGACCAGATGTGCCTCTTTTCTCCTTTACATTTGACTTAATTCTCTTACTATTGTAATTCTGCATTAGTTTGTACTGTGTATAATCTTGTTCCCAAAGCTTTTTGTTCAGATTCAGAACAGGCAATGATTGGGAAAAGTTTGACCTTTCAGCCTTTAGATAGTCTAGCAGATGAAACACAGTCTGCATAGTTAATGTATCTCTGGGATTTCTGGGATTTCTGCCATAATTTTGGCAGTTTTCAATCATGTCTTAGCAGACAGCAGATTAGTATCCTGACTGTTGCATGATCTGTATTGATCTTTTTTCCCCCCAAACCTTTCTTCTAGGTGACAACCTCGATGCCATCCATGACATAACCGTGGCATACCCCCAAAACATTCCTCAGACAGAGAAGCACCTTTTGAGAGGAAACTTCCCAAAGGAGATCCACTTCCACGTCCAGAGATACCCCATAGAGACAGTGCCCACTTCCAAGGAGGAGCTGCAGCTTTGGTGCCGGCAGCGCTGGGAGGAGAAGGAGGAGAGACTGCGGCGCTTCTACGAAGGTGGAAGGTGCTTCAGTGCAGCTGGGCAGAGCATTGTCCCGCCCTGCAAATCCGAGCTCAGGGTCCTGGCAGTGAAGTGCGCCTCCCTCCTCTACTGGACGGTGTTCCCGCTGGGAATGCTGGCGCTGCTCTACCTGTACAGCTTTGCACAGTGGTACTTTGCGGCCATGGTCGTCTTTTTCGTTGCGCAGCAAAAGATATTTGGTGGGCTGGAACTCATTGAACTCGCTTGCCATCAGTATTTTAAAAAGCAACAGAAATTTCACGACGCGAAAGTAAAAATCAATTAGTTCCAGGGGAGAGGAAGGGTGGTTTTGAGATGCCCTGCAAATTTTATGCACAGGGAACAATTTTTGCATGAGAAGTGTCTTTTACTATCGCCATTGTTAGACGTTTGCACATGATTCTGTGAAGAGAAAGAAAAATGTTAGTTATTGCTACGCGTGAAAATGGTAGTTTCTAATCTCTGAATGTAATTTCAACATTGCTCTCACAAGCAGCTAGCAGCTGCATTCTGCTGTCATTGAGAAACAAATTGCTGGATTACTGAACAATCATAAGGACATTAATAAATGTGACGTGCACTGAAGTTTCATGTAGAAACCCAAACAGTTCAGCAAAGAGAGGCAGATGTATGATTTCTTTAGAATTGGTGTGAAGTAAGCACCGAATTTGGAAAACTAGTAAGTTTTGATGGTAGATGAAAGTTGAAGGAGAAGTTGTTCTGTTTCTTTTTTCTATTTAAAATACTCAAACTTATTTTGTAGTAATATTTTTGCATAAGCTTTTCCACACACTACTGAACCTACCAACTATTCAAGTATTCTGGCTTGGTCACTCAGGAGGATTTTTAAGCCTTGCAGTCTTGTGTCATACTGCAGAAAGCAGTACAGTGCTCACTCTGCCTCCATTGCTGATTATTTAATAGACCTGTGCAGCTAAGTTTTTATCTCTCACTGTTTCATACTGTTCTAGTCTCCCTGTTAGCTGTGGGAGACGTGTTCCTACTGTAGTATGCAGAGCTGCAGGATAGAGGAGCTGGTTTTTTATTGGTTTATTGGTATTTTTTCCTCACAGAGGCAAAAATAGCTGTTTGTCTCAGTAACTGGAAAATGTTTATAAAAAAGGCTTCCTTGTATCCTCATAGACATTCTTTGGTTGAAAACATTTTATTTAGCTTTCAGAATAGGCAAGATAGTTTTTTTCTTTTTTAAATTTTTTGTAGTATTAATTTTGGTTTTCAAATTGCTTCCTTTGGCATTTCACATGTCCATGTACACAAGCAGGAAGACTGCTTGTTTCTTGCATGTCAGGCAGACCTGTTGGAGTGCAAGAGTTTTCTCCCTGGTGGTACAAGAGATGGGTTTGAGTTTTGGACTTAGCCCAGGGAAGAGCTGGGTGTGAGTTTTGGACTTAGCACAGGGAAGAGCTGCATCTTCCCTTTGCATACTGGCTTTGTTTCCTGATGACATCATTACTATTTCAACCTCCTTCACGACTTTTGGTACTTTCCCTTATTTTCATGACATTCACAAAACCTGAAGTCTTAAACTCAGACAAGGCACTTTGAAGTGCATCCCTTGTCATATATAATAAAAATAATGTTCATGCTTACATAGAAAAAGACAAAAACATTGCCAGCACTTTGGAGATATTTCAGGTCTTCAGGTTAAATTGTTTTGCAACCTCCAAAATTTTAGACAACTTGAACAATTGCATTGCTGCAAAACCTTCCTGACTTACTAAATATTTGTTTTTTATTGCATGAGGGCTTGTTTGAGCTGGACCCAGATGGCCTGGCTCTGTTTGTTGGGTGGTGTTGATGTGAAATGTGAAAGTCCAGAGTGCAAACTGTACCTCGTGTGCTGCGTGTCTCAAGTGTTGGGCTGCCATGGTGGACACACCTGTTTGCTCCTAAATTACAACACTAAGCATGTTGTCTAATGTGTTTGTTTTAAAGACCATTTTTTGGACAAATCACCAGCCTCTATTCAACTGTCCCTTGCAAGGTGACAGGTCTTTTTTAATCTGTGCTTATAATAACTAATTGTTTATTATGCGGAAAGTACTTGAAGCCATCTGGTTTACTCCAAATTTTTAAATCCCTTTTTTCTTAAAAATAAATAAAAGTAGGTTTATATTTAGGGTTATATTGCTTAATGATTTTTTCATGTTTGTATTTGTGTACCTGACAAATGGTGTTGCATTGTCATGAGTGGAAGGAGGTCTTTTTTTAAAGCAGTTCTGTGATCTCACAGGCATGGTTGCAGCTTAAACTTCCATAGCCTGTCTTCTCTTCAGCCAATACCGTGCACATTCAGGTAACCCCCTGCAAGGGAAAGCCTAAAAACCTCATTTGTGGTTAATGCAGAGGAGACCTAAAAGGCTTCTTCCAGTCTGTCCTGAGCCATGGCTGTGCTTTCATACCAGGAGTAACCATAGCCAGCCTACTCCAATAGCCTTAACATCATCTTCAGGAATGACTTCAGAGGACAGGTTCCATGTGTTGGTGACATAAAATACCAGCTACGCTTTTCTCAGTCGTTCAGAGAACTTTGTGGTGTCATCAGATGTACCAGGAACATCAGTGTGAGTCTTGGTCATGGCACAGTTCAGGATTTATGGCTCTGTGTAATTCAAGTTGGGCTCTGAAAATGAGGTCAGTGCAATCCATCGTTGACCCTTACAAGGGATTTCCTCCCAGCTGGAGCCAAACATGTAGCCTACTGTAATGTGGTAAAAACATCCTGCAAAATCTGTAATTCATCTTCCTCCCTCATGTGTTTGGATCAAAGAGGAAGAATAATCTGCTTTTCAGCTGGTAATGTCATGTTTGCAATGCCCAGCTCCATGATGCAGAGTGAGTGGTAAGTGAAGAATCCTCCTCCATGTGTTTGATGTAGATGTTTAGATTATGTGCATCATTTTTCAGATCAATTAGAAATGCAAGATGGGGAAAATGTTGAATAAAAACTAAAAGTTTTATGGATGAAGAAGCTTCATTGTTTAAAAAGTGATTAAGGAACGGGGGGGAGGATTTTTCTGTGAATGCTTTTTTTCCGTCTGATGAAAATGTAGCTTTTTAATCAAAAGGTTCTGATACAAAGATTTCTTGGAGACTACTTTGTTCCTACCCTGCCTCTCTTTCCAAAGATCACAAAGTTGGTGTTTAAGGACGTGGTGGACTTGGCAGTGCTGGGTTTACAGTTAGACTCAGTGATCTGTTCTCACCTAAATCACTCTGTGATTCTGTGCTGGGTGAATCACTCGGATATTTTTTCAATGCTGTTGGGATAAAGGTGCTAGTCCTCCAGGAATCCCATAGCCCTCTTCCATGGGACATGGATTGGTGCTGGGTCTCATTTCAGTAGCAGGTTTGTCCCAGTTCACCTTCTCTTGCAGTGCCAGCAGCTGCCCCTGTGAGCTCTGTCTGCAGGGCCTGCAGTCTTGCTGGGTCTTGCATGCATTGTTTGGGATCAGTGCTCTGCTTTAAGGATGCTGCTCCTCTTTGCTCAGTCAAATGTTTCCTCATCAGCATCAGGGGGTTTCTGTCTCTCTGCTCAGAACAGAAAGTTGAAATCCTGCTCTCTGTGTCTTCAGGCTCATCTGGGTAGTAGGATGTCAGACCAAGACATTTTTCTCTTGACTTCAAAGCTGCAAGGCCCAAAGCTGGTCTGTAAGGTGTTGTCTTAATCATAGGCAATGTAGTTTCTAGTTTTGTGCATTGCATCAATCGGTGTTGTTTAAAAAAGATCTGTGTTTTGATAACTTGATTTTATATGTGCACTGTGTGAAAGGAAACACCAGGACACTACAAACCTACAGAAAGCCTTAGTTTTCAGATTTCACTGATGATATTATTAGAATGTTTTAACCATGTACCAGTTACTCTACAGCAACAATAAAAACCTGAAGCATTGCATGTGTTTAATTTTGCTGTTTTCTTTTTACTGCACCTGTAAGGAACAAACCTTGTCTCCAGTGGCATGGCTGGCTGGCTCGGGCAGACTGGTGTCTGTTTCCATGCTTGACTCGTGGATTGTGGCTGTTGAGGGAGGAGAGCTCCCCATCTCTCCATGGGAGGTTGGAAAGGGGTGTCTGGCTCTATCCTCCCTTCCAGCTTCTTCATGTGAAGAAGGCACAGAAACCTTTGAGTGTGCAAGAACTACAGCTCAGCTTTAGCCCTGCTGTGCTGCTTAACCAGGATTGCCGAAGAATAACCTGTCTTGGGTAGTGATAGGTGGGTAAGTCCTCCATTTTAGCTGTATTCTGTTACCTTAACCAGGATTGCTGAAGAATAACCTGTCTTGGGTAGTGGTAGGTGGGTAAGTCCTCCATTTTAGCTGTATTCTGTTACCTCCCATGTAATTACTGACACAAGAAACCATCTATGGCAAGGTTCACATTCTTAGAGGGCCTTTCTTTAATGTAACTTCAGGTCACAGGCCCCTTGGTTTCTCTCTCCATTGCTTGAGTGTTAATCCAGTGTGGAGGCACAAGAGCTGTGTTTCTCAGCTTCTCATTACCCAGTGAGAATAGCCTGGCTGTGCTGGCTCTAGGGAAATACCCACATCTGCAGCAGGTATCCTGTGGCAGAAGGAAGAAACAGAGACCCCAGCAGCAGTTTCTGCAGCTGGAAATGATAACTGGCCATGTCTGTATATGCTTAGAGCATTCAAATCCTTTCCCCAAAGTCAAAATGAGTGGCATGTCACTCTGGAAAGGTGGTTGCCTCTACCTCTTGGTTTCCTCACAAATATGCAATGAAAAAATGTATTTCTCTGTCTTACCTGTCCTTACAGGAAACATTTGTAATGAGGCCAAAGCTTTCACCCTCCAGCTCTCCCAAACCCCTCCTTTGCAGCTCCATATAATGGGGGAAAATGGTCTTATTTCCTGAGGAAATAGGAACTTTGAATTACACTGCAAGCAGTCTCAACCAGACAATGCTCCTGGGAGCAGGGAGCGTGGTCTGTGCTTATAACATGGTTGGGTTACTGTCACCCTGAGGGTTTGGGCTGAGGGAGAGGGAGTTTGCCTCTGTCCTTGCTGGGCAAGCAGTTTTATCAGGAGCTGCTATCAGGCCCAGAGTTTCTAAGTAGATGTCTTTGTTCTGTTACATAGGGCCTCCAGATGGTTTGTCATCCCCTTCTCTTGAGGTCTTTGTCTGGGAGGATTGTTTCTCAGGTGGGCATTGCTGCTCTCAGTAGAAGAAGGGAGAGTGTTTGCTGCATCTGAGATGCTTCATGCATGAGAGAGGCAGGAGCAGGTGCAGGTAAGTGTAATGGTTTTGGTGGTCAGCAGCCTCTTCCCTGCAATTCTCTCTCCATCTTCCTTGTCTGAGGGAGGAGGTGAGGGCCCCTTCCATCACCCACGGATCCAGGGAGCAGAGAAGCACCTTCAGCCTTACCAGAGAGAAGAGCTAAAGGGGCTCAGGCCTCAGTGTTGCTTCTGCATCCCCAGGACAGGTGGCAGAGGAGGATGAGCTGCTGCATGGAGTGAGAGCAGAGGAGATGCTGTGGGAGGAGCAGGAGGTTATGGCTTTCTGCGGAGCCGTAACCTGGCACTCACATCACATTGCCCTCTGCCCCCCTGCACTAGTTCTTCCCCTTCCTTCAAGGCTTGCTCTGCTCTTTGAACAGCTGGGTGTCCAGGCAGCCAGGGGAAGGGATGGAGATTAACACTGAACCCCAAGAGGAGGGCAACGTTAGCAATAACAGGATGGAGGTGCTAGGGAAGGTGTTGGCTCCTGCCAGTGCTGGGTGCAGCTGTTGGGAGCATGTCATCCTGTTTTAGAGGCTGAAGGGAAAGGTCTGTCTTAAAATACTTCTTTACTTAGATGTGTTTTGAGAAAGCGAGATGAGAAAGAACATCCACCATAGGGTGGTTCCCAGCAGGACCATTGGACAGCCCCTGGAGTCTCTCTGTTCTTATCTGACAGGCTGCCCACCAATGCTGCCATTGCCTGTGTGTCCCTGTAGCTACTCAGGGTGCTGTCTCCTCTCTGCTCACATTTCTCTCTTGATGTCCTGTGTTTGAAGATATGCAAATGGCTCCTCCTGCTTCTTTTCCTGGCAACTGTGCAAGACCCTGAGTTCTTTAAGGATAGAATAATCCCTCACTGTCAGTAAGATTCCCACTGGCAGGCTGGGAATCTACCCACCTTTCCAGGGAAGCTTGCAAAATAACTTGTAACAGTGCTGCCTTATGCAATCCATGCTCTGCCTGGCAGCCAGGTGCTTCCTCACCTTCCTGGCAGGAGCTGCCTCATCATCCCCCTCCCCACTGGCACAGTTAGTTTCCCTTCCCGATCATCCACTGAAATTATTCAAGTGGAGTTGTTCTGCCTGCTGGTAGGTCCTGAGGTTTGCTTCCTACAGCTTTGCACCCCCTGCCAGTGTTCTTCAAAGAGCTCTCTGAAACTCAGCTCTGAACTCACTTCATTCAAGTGCCCTTTTTATAGCTACCTAAGCAAAGGTCCCCACTTTCCCAGGGCTTTTCTTGGTGCTTTGTGATGGCCACAAATGATCAGTCAGTGGGTCAGTCTCAAGGTCACAGCAGGGAAACCTTCTGGCACTTGATGATCAGACAGACATGCACAGTCCTGGACATGGGCAGGTCAGGATCTGAAATTGTGCTGCTCCTCACATGCCTTAACATCAATCCCTGCAGGAGCAAAACCAGCATTTAAAGGAAATGAGCTAAACCTGTCTTGGCAGCAAACAAAACTTCTGTGATTCCTTTCTTGCTCTATGCCTTTCTTCTCTCTACCTCCTAGGAGTAAGAGATGAGAAGGTTTTGGGACACCCTCTGTTGCTTGAAGCAGGAGAATAATGACCCTGGAGCCACTGTCCTACGTGGATCAGGCTGTGCTGGCTAAGTTCACAAAGCAGGACTTGAGGACTGCTTGACCCTGAGGCTCCTTGTGTTTGTGTGTGTCTGGAGAGCAACACAAGGAGAGAGAGACTGGGTCCAGTTCCTCACCCACACGGGGCTCTGGTGTGGGCACCTGCCAGCTCGTTCATCTGCATGGAGAATGTGAGATCCTCGTGGCCAACACAAGGACAAAGGGACATGGAGCATCATCCCACAGGATCCCAGGGCTTCAGCCAGCAGCTGGGAAGCCAGAGAGGAGCACCTGGGAAAGGATCTGCTGACCAACAGCCCTTAGGTGGCCTTGGTGCTCTTATCAGAGATGCTGTGAGTGATGTGGGCCAAGGGTAGGACAGAGCACAGACACCCTTACAGCCAGGGCTGTGTCTGGCATCAGGCTCTAACACTCACCTGTGGGTTTGCTGCTGCATGTCCCTCTGGGACAGGTATTTATTATTCCTGGCCCCCAAGGCCTTGGCTGGGACAAGGGCAGGACAGCACCGGATGCAGCAGGATAATGGCAGCAAATGCCACATTGCCAGCAGCAGTGAGGGCTGGCACAGACATTCCAGCTACAGCAACCCAGGGGCTGCCTGGGCCTGTCCCTACCATGTGCCCAGCACCCCCACCCCCCAGGAGTTCATCCTACTGGTTTGGTGGGGTTTGTCTGACACAGCTGGGAGCTGATGTTCAGCTGTGATCCCTGCTCTCTCACGGTTCCTGCTCCATGGGAAGGATGTTGTGTGGTCTCAGAACGTGGGGTGCCTCAGCCTCCATCCCCAGCCTGGCTTTAAATTAAGGTGTTGAAACTCTTGGTCTCCTTCTCTACTCCTGCACTGGGTGAGTGACCAGGGGCAGGGCAGCTGGCTCAGGGCTCTCTGGTTCATCACAGGGCTCTTGGAGCAGGGCAAGGGCAAGCCTGATCCTGTGTGTCACATCCAGTGGACTTCTCCAGCCTCTCTCTACTGTGCTGTGCTCCTTTAGAGGTTTTGCTTTCTGCCTGCACTGAGGAAAGGGAGATTCTTTTCCAGGAGCCCCTGAGAGGCAGCACAAGGAGATGTTTTATGCAAGATCACAGCAAGGTGTTCAGGTCTGCCTCCTCACAACATGTGAAGGTTAAAGGCAGGCTCTCAGCTTTCCTCTGCTAATGACAGAAAGTGCTTTGTGAGTGAGAGAGAGCATAATTAGGGATTAATGAGAAAGGAGCCTGTGGTTTTATTACCTGTTGGACATCAGTCCCGTGGATGAACAAGAGAGGTTGCATTAGCTGCTTCCTGCTGAGTCCTTCCAGCAGGAAAGTCCTTAGCAGACTTTCTGCATCATTTAAAGACAGGAGGTAGAGGAGGGCACTGCAGGCAAGGAGTACTGGGGTTGGTGTCCTCTGCTGCAGGCTGGGACAGGCCCCAGAGCTGTGGCCCCATGGGGGGACTGTGGACCTTGGGGCAAAGACCTTGGGCTCTCCTGTTGGCTCTGCCACTGCCCATGTGTCACACACCTCCTGCATCCCAGGCGGGTCAGCAGGACTGGAGACATCTCCTCAGGTGGTGCCCAATGGCAGCCACAGCATGCCAGGAGAGGCACAGTCCAGCTGCAAAACAGAGCATATCCCACCACTTTGGGATGAGCCTTCTGCCCTCCTTCAGCCTGAATCCAACAGTGAGGGAAGCTGGACTCAGAGACCAGATAAAGACAGGAATAAAACCAGGCAGGTTAAACACCTGATCTTGAATTAGCCTCATCATTCCTAGCCATTGCATAAAAGCTATTAAAGTTATTACAGGACATGCTGGATGCTGGCACAGCAGGAACAACAAACCTCAGTAGAGTGGTCCTTGTCATAAATATCACTCAAGCTGTCTTGACAGCCCTGTGCCATCCTGATGCTGCTCGCAGCCAGCCTGGCTGAGCAGTGCCAAACCATGGGTGCAGCTGATGGGAACAGCTCCTTCTCTCTCTCAACGATACAAGGCTTGCGTCCTCAAGGAAAGAAACTTCCTGCTGTGGGGCAGACCTGCTTTCCCTGGGTCCTCTCCACAGGGATCTTGCTGCCAGTGCCACAAGGAACCAGAGGCCAGGACTTGAAAACCATGGCACAAGAAGAAGTCATCCCACTTGTGCATGCATTTGTCAAGTCTATTAATAATGTGCTTCACACTGTACTTTGAATGCCCTTTTCAATGATTGCTCTGCATTTTGCCACTCAGCCATTGCAGTCACATCTAAGTCCTAAAATTATCAGACATTCATCTTGTAAAATCACAGCCTGACTCCCTGATATCTCACTCCATGATAGCAAGACATCTTTATTGCCAAGCACATGGACTTCTCAAGCCTGCACAGAACACAGGTAGGTGCTTTTGCTGCTCTGTTAGCTAAGCCAGGTGCCTTTTCCAGTGACAGAACATTGCACCCCCTCGGTATAAAGTCCTCTGGTTACCCCTCGTCTGCCAAATGCTCTGACACATCCAGTTAGGAAACAAAGCCAGCTTTTAGCTCAGTGTCTCCAAATCCTAATCCTTCTATTCTACCACATCTCCCTGAGTAGAGGGAAGAATTAGAAAGGGGGGCCTTGCCCCCCACACCAGCAGTGATGGGCAGAGCAGAGAGGTTGCCCTGAACCTGACTGCTTCCAGGGCCATCGACCCTCCCTGAGTCAGTCGTTAAGAGGATGCAGCAGGAAGTCATTGAAAACAGAAGACAATGGAAATAGAATGAAGAGTGAGGCATCCATTCACACCCTTGGCAGAGGCATTTCTGTTCCCGGTCCCTGCCTGCCCGCAGGGAGGACGGGTGCTGCTTATTAGACAGGTTATGTAATTGAAGTGGTCTATATTTATCAGGAGAGCATGGCGTACACACCTCGAGGGTCAGAAAGCCCAGCAGTTTGGAGAACATTAGCTCCCCTAATGAATCAGCAGGGAGAAGGACCTAAAAATATGACTCGTCTGCAGAAGGACATCATCGGGTGGCTGGGGGAGCCAAGGCCAGGAGGCCCAATGTGCCTTTCCAGCTCTGGCTGGAGGGGTGATGCTGTGCCTAGATGGTCATTGCCTCAGAAAAGGCAAAATCCACTTGTGCTAAACTCCTTTCAAACTTTGGCTGTGGTGTTGGGATGTTGAGCTGTGCCTAAAGGAGAAGGGAGACCCCCAATCCATGCCATAAGTGCTGTATTGTGAAGTCAGCCTCCTTTTTGCATCATTTTCCCTCTGAGCCTGAAACCTCAACACTTGTGGGATCCATCCTCCTTTTTAGGGCATAGAACCATTGTAAATGGTTGATTTCCTTCAGGGCCAGGGTAGTCCTTGGCTGGTCCCAGGCATGGAGGCTGGTTTGTGCTCCCTGTGCTGAGCCCTGCTATGGGGCTGGTCCAACATGAGCTTTGTGCCTGCTCCTCACGCTGGGGAAATTCGGGGCAGGTTCTTCATCATGCTCAGTGCCCAGCCTTCAGGAGCAGCTGTGCAACCCCAGCTGTCACCACAGTGGGGAAGCTGCAGCACAGCAGCAGTGGCCCACAGTCCCCCTGCGTCAGACTGGAGGCACCGAGGTGAGCCAGCATCTGGAGGGGTGTTCCTGCTGCTTTGCATGGATGGAGAAGTTAGTGACAGTTATTTTGAGGGAACTGGAGAGGGTGGAAGGAAATAACAGATAGACTTTGTTTTCTTGGTTTCTGCTATTTTAAGTGAATTTGTTTGCCTGTGGTGCCAGGGAGCTCAGCTCAGTGCCCTGGTTTACTCAGGGCGTAGGCAAACAATGGCCCTTACCCCATGCTGTTTGTGTGGTGTCCCCACTGTCATTTACCTTTATAAGATCCTCAATACTGTGCCCTGGACCAAATTTTGCCTTCTTGTAGACAAGTTGGTGGACCTGCCTACCCAGGGCAGAGAGCAGAGCCTGGACACTCAGTCTGTCCCCTGAGACTGGCCAGGCCCCAGTGGCTGTGCATTCCTGCCACATCCCCAGTGATGTTTTGGTCCTTGGCTTCCCATGATTCAGATGAGCTCTGAGCCCTGCCCACCACTTGGCAGAAACTAAAACTATAGAGGGGTAGATTTACCCCTCGATATAATTTATATCATTAGATTGATTTATATCATTAGATGATTTATCAAAGCTGCTTAGTGACCCATCGCAGCCAGCGCTGATGTCCCTCTCAGTGGGGTTTGCAGAGCAATGGTACCTGATTCAAATGCTGCACTCCCAGGGGATCCCTCTGATCCACCTGGAGCCTCCATGCTTGGCTGTGGTTTGGAAAAGTTTGGTAGGGAGGTGTTTTCTTGTAGGTATTTTTGTGTGATTCTGAAGAAGAGCTCTCCCCTGTGGAAGTCAGGTTACCTACAGGAGCAGCACAGCTTCCCAACTGCTCCAGCTGGTACAAAGCCAGCCGTGAGAGGAGGATGCTGCTGAGCTCTGAGGAGCAGCAGCGCCTTGGGGGCAGTGCAGGAAGAGGTCAGAGAGAAGAGCTCAGGGGACAGAGGATGCAGGCAAGTGTGGTCACTCTGTCAGTGCTCCCTGTGGAGCTCTGCAGTCAGGCACAAGCTGGGACCCTGTTCTCTACACCTGGAGATGCTGGCAGCCCTGGTGGCAAGCACAGGCCCCTGGAGAAGGACCAGGAGGTGAACACCAGTGGTCACATCTGTGCTGGGGCCAAGGGCACTGGTAAGGCATCCATCTGTGCTGTGCGTACTCTCAGTCCTTCCTTCAGTGTAAAACTTTGGTGCATTTAACACAAACCACAGGAGGATGTTGTCCCATCACACTTTTACTTCTTGTCTGTGAGGTCTCTGTGATCATGCAAAGTCCTCCCATGCCCCTGGGTCAGTCCTTCTGGGCTCTCACCTGGTCAAGCACCTGGGTGCCAGCTCCTCTCGGTCCCCAGCAATGTCACTGGCTGAGGCTCAGAGACCCAGCCCACCACCAGCACTGGCCAGCAGCCCTGGCCCCTCTGGGATCAGGCTCTGTCCCACGGCAAACAAGGAAAAGGACTGGTTCAAGCATAGGCATGGGGCTGGTCTGCCCCCTGCATATTTCATGAGCCAGGTAATTTATTTGGAAGAGTTGGTCTTGGAAAAGGTGTTTGATTACAATTCTCTGCTCCCATCCATGATAACTCAGCTGCCACAGCAGCTCCTGCTCCCTTGGCCCCACATCTCCTGGACAGGCTCACAAGGCACATCTTGCTCCTGCAGTGGCTGCTGAAATTGCTTTTTATTTTTAAACCCTGGGACATGAAAGCCCTACCTTTATCATTTGCCTGCAGTCCCAGCAGCTCCACATATCTTCATTAAATAACCACTGATCACCGAGTGAATCTGACGGACCCCAAAAGCAAGGGAGATCCAGATGTCTGGTGTGCCATGGCTGGTCCCAGCTCCCTGTGGCTGCAAAATATGGGGGTTCTCTTCCCTGGGGGGTGGGGAGAAGGGCTGCCAGGAGCCCAAAGGAATGGTGAGCTTGTGCCTTTCCACTGCAGCGTGAGGGCAGGTGGCTGCAAGGACTGAGTTCATCCCAGCCCCACCAGAATTTATACAGACAAACGATAATAGCGGTTCTTTACAAGGGGTTATTGAGATGGAAAAGCGGCAAACTGGATTATGGCCTGTGCAATTTCATATTCCTCTCATGAGACACAATTTAAATAATCCTTTTTCATCATTTATTTTTAATCTCTGTTGCACAGACCCTGAGGGAGGATGTTGCCAGAGCAGGAGGGCTACCAGCCATTGGTCAGCTGAGTGTGAGGAGGTGGGTGTCCATGGGGCAATTTGGGTGCCAACCTGACCCCCAGACAGAGAAGATTTGAAGGGAGGGATGGATCATGCAGGGATACTGATGCAGCTCTCTGTCCAGGGCAAACCTCAGTCTGATATGTCCTTAAATGCCCAAATTTCAGAAGTGTTTGGACTCGATGTGTGAAGCTTGTGTTTTGGTTGGGATTAGCTCCCCGCTGGCTTTTCCAGCCACCAGCCTTGTTTGCAGTTCTCCCAGGGGAAAGGCCACGGTGCATTTTGGGAGAGATCATGCAAAGATTGGTACATGCAAAGAGGGAGTCCTGATGTGAAACATTCCAATGAACTCAGTGATGGGAAATCAGGAATCACACCTGAGAGAGATGACAGGAGAAAACGTGGTCACTGGTGGTTGTTTAGGGACAGGAGTCTGCTTCCTGGAACAGCTGGGCCTGCAGCAAATTTACAGCTTGACAAAGGATGCTCAGGAGTCCCTGCTGGGGTTCACTTCACCCTGAGACAGGCACCAGCTCACACGTAAATGAACTGGGTTTTCCCTCCAGCTTTCACAAAGGCTG
Organism: Passer domesticus; assembly: GCF_036417665.1. Lineage (NCBI taxonomy): Eukaryota > Metazoa > Chordata > Aves > Passeriformes > Passeridae > Passer > Passer domesticus. The sequence goes on along the minus strand of NC_087476.1, from coordinate 110,332,325 downwards.
GTGCTGGGCTCTGTAATTGCACAAAGTTTTAGTACAGCTCCTATCTCGACTAAATATCTTCAGGCATCACTAATTAAATGGAATTTGCTGGGATGACAAGTGTCTCTCCCTTCTCAGCCACAGATGCTGTAACTGCAGCTCGGGCTCCAGCACAGCCTGTTTGGACCTGCTGCAGGAGCCTCAGGCTTCTCTGGCTCTGGGGCACTGCCTGGTGCCTCTCCCAGTGTGAAAACCAAGGGCCAGAGCAGGCATCAGCCCAGCATGGTTTTTATTTCTGCAAATAACTCAGATGGCCACAGATCTGTCTGTAGATCCTTTGTCCTCCTCTCCGTGCCCGGTGGGGAGAGTTAATAATAGATGTTGGATGCTGCAGGAAAATGCAGAATGTAAATGAATTCCCTTTCCTTCTCAGTAATAAAAATGTTTCTCCCCTAAGAGTCCCTTGATTAATTGATCCAGCAATTGACAAATCAAGGATGGGAACGCATAAAACCCAATAGAAAGGGATGAAAATAGCATTATGTACCATCTGATGCAGTCAGCAATGTCACGCAACCAAATGACGGCAGAAAACTGGGGCCTTGGGCTGGAGGAGCCTTCATTAAGATGTGGCATGAGTATTATTAAGTAAAAGAACATTGATTTTGTTTGAAAGATTTGGCCATCCATATGAAATATAATCTCTGTAATGTAATCTTGGGAGTTGCTTTAAATGTCAGCGTCACTTGGCTACATCTGCTCGCTGGGGCTGCTGCTCCAAAATGAAGATGGAAACTTCATTCTCCATCAGCCATTGTGCCCCGTTAGCAGCTTGATAGGCCATGCCCAGGCAGGGGAACATCAGCATACGGGATCCCCACAGGGAATACGGGTGTGCCAGAAAGGCCTGTGCATCTAAAGCATATGTGACTGTAGCAAAACAAGTCATTTACTGAGGCAGAAGCAGCCAACACACAGGATATTTCAAAGCCATAAATCGCTTTAGACTCTGGGCTTTCATGTGAGACTTGAACACCTGGCTAAATTCTCGGCAGCAATTAACCCATGTAGCTCCAATCAAAGTCCTTGGAAGCTGAACCCCCTGTTCCAAGTCCAATCTGACAAATTCTGATGAAGATTTTTCTTTTCTGCCTCACAGACGTCCAGATCCAGCAACAGCAATGCCCTCTCAGGGCTGCCATGGGTTCGTGTGGGCTCACTGGAGAGAGGTGGCACTTGCTGATGTCCCCATAGCTCATCAGAGAAAAGAATGCCTCAAGCCTGGGGAAAAGCACCATGGAACCCACAGGCCTGCAGCACAGCTGATGCCAAGGTCCTCACCCAGGTGAGTGTTTCCACAGAAAAATGGAGCACGGTACCACTGGTCCCAGCTGGGAGCATGGGCACAGTTCCAAAGAGCCATGAATCTCACATCTCCCAAACCTCGGAGGATCTGGGGACATCCCAACTGTTCCTGGGCCACAGTGTGGGAAGGAGATGAGGAGCAGGATCTCTGATGGGGCCATGAAGCCAAAACCCAGCAATGGTTGGGAGGAGTGCTCTTTTCTGGCTGTCAGGGGCACCTGCAGTCAGAAATCCAGCCCAGCACATGCAGAAGACTCTCACTGTCAGAGACAGAGAAGATTCTATGACCATGGGCTTGAAAGCACCTGGGAAAGCATCAGTAGGACCAAGAGAAGATTGGAGACTTTGGATGCAGTTATTCCTGCCTCCCACAGGTCGAGTGGTGTGAAGAGCAGGTGCCTGAGCACATGGGCTGCATGGCTCTGCCAAAGGAGCTCGACAAAAGGCATCAAAACAGTTTCCTTGAGAATCAGAAGTGTCCAGACACAGCTGAAGGCACTGAGCCACTTGACTGTAATGGAGTCAATTTTCTCCTTCAAAGTGCAGCATATAAACCTTTTTATAGCCATGCACCAGCAGAGCTATTTTTATTCCCTGCCAGCTGTTGAAAGCCTTTTCTGTGGCTCCCTCTCCATGCTCTTGCCCACCATCCCACAGTCCCCATTTCATCGCCTGCTGGAGCACTTGGGACCTGAATGACGAAGAAACAGAAAGTTATCACTCCACTCTGGCACTTCTTTGGGGCCAGGAAGGAATTCTGTGTGGCTGGGGGCGGGCAGGAGATGGGGGGCAGTGGCAGCAGTCACGTGTGGCAGGGCTCTTCCCACGTCCCTCCAACAGGAGGTCTGCTCTGTGCATCATTTGTGGTTGTGGGGCCACAGCAACAAAGAGCTGGGTCTTTGTGTGGTGAGGAGAAAAAAGGCAGGGTCCAAGGGAAAAGCAGACACACTGACAGAAGAAGACCCTTTGGAGGCCCAGAAAATGTCTCTGGTGCCAAGGTTCTCAACACCATCCTGCTGGAGATTGTAGGGTTTGTGAGTAAGAACCCTTGTGGTTCTCCCAGGAGCCCCTTTTCAGGTAATGGGCTGTGCAAACCTTTGCTCTGACCAGCTTCTACCTGGCCTGGTGTGGGAGCAAAACAAACCTTCCCATAGGTCCATTGACTATTTTTCCATCTCTGTTCTGACTATGAAACAAGAAATGAGATAAAATCAGTCAAGATCACCCTGGGCAAACCCCATGCTGTCCTAAGGTAACTCTGAACTAACTGTTAAGCTTGAAACAAAGGGGGCTTTCCCCCACGTCTTTTGTCACAGTAACTGTAAAGAAAGAACAGCGTTACCTTTCCCTATGGAAAAAGACAGGGTCACCTGCCTGTGACCTGTGATTCTATGTGACCACAACTGTGATTCTATGGATCAAGTGTAGAGCTCAACATCTGGGGCACAGATGAGGCACAAACTCTTGCCTCCCCTCTCAATCAGTCCCATGGGGTCTCTGAAGGATATACAAACACAACCTCTATTTGGGGGAGAAAAAAAAAAAAAAAAGAGGAGAAAAAAAAGAAGGAGAAGATGGAAAGAAAATAGATTTGTGTTGGTTGGGTGAATCCAGTCATTTTGAAAAGCGGCAGAGCACAAAGGTGAAAACAAACATGGAAAGCAAAATACAGGAGCTTTTGTGTGCTGCCAGCAATTTTCCTTCCCTTCACTGAGAAAGGAGCTGCCTGGATGTGTGGTGGTACAATCTGCTCTTTCAAATGGCTGAGTCAAATACCAGCTAAATTACAAAGAGTTGTACAGAAACATGAAGGACACATAATGACAATATTTTGTCATTCTTCCCTCAGATGGATGTGGAAAATGGGAAAGAGAAAAAATAATTACATTAGGGTTCAGATAGGATTTTGATAGCAGTTATTAAATGAAATGTAAAGGCTATTTTCAAACCCAGACCCGGGATGCTGCTCCAAGCATGAACAGACTGGCAAATTATCTGAATTTTTCCATTTTCTTGATATTGTTCCTATGGATGTGTTTACCACATAGTCTGGCATTGCAAACTAAAATTAAAAAAAAAGGAAAGGAACAAGCATTTTGCTGGGTACCCAGTCAAAACACATACTGGCAGAGCAAGGGTTGGATTTGATATTTCATTGCCAGGACACCTTGCTCTGGGATAAGAACAACGAGCAGGGTTGGGATTCAGACTACATGAAACAGAGTATTCTGTTTCTGCTCTCAGTGCTTCAGTTTTTCAACCCCGAGTACAGCCTGCAGCAGATATTGGTATTCAGAGAAGGAAATGTGCCTGGTACTGTCCAAACCTGGCTGAACAACCTCTGTATTGATGGCTGTTGGCTTTGATGAGTTGGTGTTGGGCACAAGGCAGCCAGAGCAGGCAGGAGACTGGCAGGGCTTCTGGAGACATCCAGGCAGCCTTCACACCTGAATTCATAGGAAGCTCCTGCATGTCCTGTTTCTGGTTTTTAATCTGCCCAAGTTTACATTGGATTCAGCTGCACCTGAAGGTTTTGTCTGAGAAAAGGAAAGAGGGCTTCTTGTTGATCAAACCAGAAAAGTCAGTCTTGAAATCAGCCCACCAGCCCTAGTGAGGTGCTGGACATTGCAGTGAGGAACCATCAGCCCAACCACATCAGGGCTGGCCTTCTCCCTTGTATCCCAGTGTGCAGGCAGCACTCCCCAGTGTTCAATACCAGCTGCCCCTTCTTCCACCACACTGGGCTGCAATCTTATTTTTGAACAGCTCCTCAGAGTCACTTGTTTCAGATCCTCCTCTCCAGCTGTGTCTTTATCTTCTGCCTCTCTGCTCTTATGTTTTATCTGTCAGGGTTGGTCCCATGTCACCTCTGAATTAGTCACCTGGCAGCTTGAGGTCATCTGTAATTTCATCTGCCTGGTAGTCAAAACCCAGTTGTGATCCCTCCAGTGTTTTTGGGGCCAGAACTGACTATTGCACCTGCTGGCAAGATTTTCTCTCTAAAACCTTTCCATAATCTGCTGTGCTTGGGGCAATGGCAGCTGATGCTGGTTTTTGCAAATGAGCAAATGAGTTCTCACGGCAGAAGGTGAGAGTGGAGCAGGGCAGTAAAGATGATTGATGGCCACAATTTTTCATAGTTATTTTCCATGGTTATTTTCCACAGTGGGGCAGAAACTGTGTTCAGTACCATCCCTTTCCTCTTGCTGCAGTGTGGTTGTTGGTGTTGGCTTTTGCTGACCTGCAGTCTCAGTATTGAAGCCTGATTAACAATGTGCCTGCTTTCCTTTTATTCTCTTCAAAGCCTTTTCTTCTCTTTCCATTTCTGAGGAGCTCAACACTGCAGGATCATAGAATTGTGGATTGGTTTGGGTTGGAAGTGTCCTTAAAGATCCCTAGCTGTATCTAGACAGTGACACCAAGTTGAAGTTACCTACACAAGCTCCTGCTTGCTCATCCTTCCTGGGTAAGTGAGGCATCCTGTGGCATTCCTGCTATCTTTAGCATTGTCACCATATCATTTTTGGTGCTATTCACCATGAGCACCAAGCACAGCTGTAGTCATACTATTGCTGTGAGAGCCTGGAAGCAGCATGCGCTGTCAGTGACACACCAGCAGCTCCCTCCCCTCCCAGATGGGGTGTTTTAGGTATTTACCCTCCCTTATCAGCTTCCCCTGGCTGCTGCCATTCCCTGGCAAGTGGTGAGGGTAGAAGGATGCTGCCACCTCCCCCGGAGTGGGCTGCCCATCTGCATGCTGTGCGTGGCTGTCACAGACATCAGACACGGCATCATCTGAGAAACGCCAGAGGAAAATGCTGAACCACAAAGTATTAAGAGGAAAAGGTTAAAGACCTCTCCCGGCAGCCCTGCGTGCCTTCCCCGAGTGAGAGACTGACTGCAGCACCCCCGCCCACCGCGCTGCCCAGCTCCTGCTCGATCCCGCATTTTTCTGTCCCGGAATGTGCGCAGGGAGGACTGGCCGCGCTCCTCGGAGCTGTGCACTGAATGATGATGAAGTGGCATCGTCATGGCAACACGTGCAGATTTCCTGGTCGCGTAGCAACCTGATGCAGGCTGATGTAAGCTGCGTGCTGGCTTCCTCTGCTGGCTGCGCTCCTCCGATGTGTCCGGGAGATTTGTGGTGGCTTCAGATGGGGTTTGTCATCGGTTGGACGTGCCGTGACATCAGAATGATGTGGATGTTGTTCTGTGTGTGCACAGAGGGGAAGGCATGGAGATTATCTCCTCTGAGAGCCCTCATCCCGGCGTTGTCTTGCTCGGGGGCACAGCTTGTTTTTAGAGGCTTGATAGTACTTAATTTTGTACTTACTGTAACTGCTTTGTGTAATACAGACTTGAAGAGACACAAAATGCCTCTTGCCTTTAAGTGATTTTGTCTCAAGCTATCCCTCTTGATTTTTGCGTTAGTCTTCTCAAAGGTACGATATTTTTGGGCATGAAGCAGCTGTAAACAGGTCTGATTTTTTCACAGTATGGCAGCACATCAGAGCTGCAAGGGAAAGCTGTAGGCCTGATTTTTGTGCAGACCAGGTGCCTGCAGAGCTGACCGACCCATTAGTTGTTTCACGGGTCATCTGCAGTGCAGTAAGGCTAAATCCTTCACAGTCACACTAAATCTCTGTGCACAACACGAAATGGCAAAAGCCTGCAGCATCCTTCTAGCGTAAGGGTGTGTTTCTTTATATGGAGCAGAAAAATATCTTTACAGTGATGGGGGTGGCTTCAGTCTCTGCTGATGGCCAGATCAGGATCTGCAGATGCCAGAGGTGTGTGCCAAATGAGTCTCAGTTCAGTGACAGTGAGGACCCAGGTAAGATGCAGGAGGTAGCTCATTAGAAGCTCGTGTTGCATCAGTCGCATCCTCGCTTTGGAAAATCACTTTGGAAAATCTGGTGCTCAGCCTCAGGAAGCAAATTAGCACTTTGATAGCCAGTGGCCTTAGTGGAAGGTGTTCATTCAATTAGCACAAAGTGATTAGACTTTTGGACAGCCCTGCTCTGCTGCAGATGACAGGGAGGCAGCTCCTGTGAGCCACGGCACAAAGCAATGAGGGAAATGTGCTTGGAGAGGAAAGTCCAAGGGCCCTACTCCAGTCAGAACACGTGCAAAATGGGCAGAACAGTCTTGTAGGAACAGCAAAGCTCCTCAGACTCCTCTATTGTCCTGGTACGGGTGAGAAAGAATCCCAGGCTGACATGGGGAGCTTTGTCTCTGGCATCTCTCCTAAGCTTATGGTGGGTTCTCAATCACCCCTGTGGTGAACATCAGCTGCAATCTCAATCTCAATATTCCCAAACCTATTTGGGAATAAAGAGCAACAGTACAAAGCAGGGAAAACTGAATTGGAGCTGGGTAACCAACATAATTCAGCAAGTCCTTCCAGATCTTCTGGATTATCCATTTCTGCCAGCTTAGCCCTTTGTTTGTCCTATATTGATCAATGGAAATGATGAAATACTTCTGGTGATGCTCCATACAGCCCAAGGAGAGAAGCAATGAGAGACAGCCTGAAAGAGGGAAGGGGAAGCAAGCCTTTGCTGGGCCAGAATCTGCATTACCAGGGTAACAGGGAGGGCAGGCAGTCCTGGGGGAGGCCAGGACCACCTCAGTCAACCACTCGCCCTTGCTGAGAGAAGCCCTCCTGCTTACAGACCTGTCCTTGTATCTTCTTGTGTTCTGTGGACTAAGAAGTGCTCAATGGGCACTCAGCAAATTATGCCATCATGCCATCATTCATGAGCAGACAATGCCCTCAGTGGTTTGGGAGAGGTGGAGTTTAAAGGAAAAAGTCTCCTGGCTCAGGCAGGAAATCCATGCATGTCCCAATAATTCCAAAATATAAGAAGGGCCAATCATGATAAATAAATAAGTAAATAACATAATAAACAATCTATAAAAAATATCGCTGTCAGGTTTCATCAATATGGCACTGCCAATTCTGCAATGAAGTGTTTCAGAACAGCCACGAGGGATTTATTTCCCAGGTTTCTCATCATCAGGACCAGAAGATGCAGATGAATAAATCTGTAAGGAGATTGAGCCGAAGGCTTTTATCATCCCAAAGACAGGTGGAATGGCTGTATAGAACACTCCTCAAACATGCAGGGTGTTTTTTAGAGACAACAGTCTCCAAACAGCTCTTCCACATGACTGATGGTAGTAAAAAGGAATCCATCACTGTTTGGCTTCAGGCTTTCCACTCAAAACCATGTTTTATACTGTGTTTGCTCACAGAAGGAAAAATAATTACTTCAACAAAGACTTTATTTAAATGCCAGTAAATTGTAGAGAACCTGAAAAATGAGCATACCAAATTGGTGGTGCTTTTCCCCAGGTCACTGGGATGTGATTTCCCAAGGGCTGAGCCAGGAAGGCAGTCAGCCCCAGTGGTCATACAGGTACCTCTTACCCTGAAGCAGCCCCTTGTGGAATGTGCTTTTTTGATATCTTTCAGGGTTTATCATCACACAGAAATTTCCTGCTGTGAAGCCTGTGTTTCTGGAGCAAAAATCAGAAGAGCCTTTCTAGATGCCTGCTTGTTAGGTGCTGTGGAAGTGCCAAACTAAACAAAATTATTGTTGTCTTTTAAAAATGTGCCTAGGAGAGGCTGTGGAAGGCTTTTAAAAAGCCTTCTCAGTGTCACAGACCTTGATACCACAGTTCTTCCTCTTCTCACTCCTTACCCATCACCTCTCTTGCTAACAACTCATAAATGGAGAACCTCTTTCTCACTTAAAAAAATAATTTATTCTCTTTTCCTTTTGAACATTGAAAACACTGCATTTATTATTTCTTCCCCATCCTATCCTGTCCTATTTGGTCAAGTAATTTCTTTGAAGGGATACACCTGGAGCAGTATCTCCACTCACATGGCTGCCCCAGGCCCAAGGTTGTATGGCTCAGGTCAGGATACTCAAATTGCTCACATGGGAGCATTTTCTCCCCACTGCAACATTTTTGGCTGAAAACTGACTTCTTTGCTGCCAAAGAGGTGACATTTCTGTGAGAAAGGCAGCTTTTCCACCAAAACTCTGAAACACCTGGAAACAACGTGGTAGAGGACAAGATAGATTTGTTATCCCTTGGGAAGTTGTACCGATGCTTATGAACCCTTGGAGATGCCTGGATGGCACCTCTGGCCAAACCTGCATCCCTCTGGCAGTGGGAGGTCTGCCCCTGCAGCATTCCTTGTTTCCATGCAGCCTTGGCCACCAGCAGGTCTCCAGAGTGAGTCCACCAGGAGGGGTTTGGGTGCTGCCAGGATCCCCCTTGGCTTCTCCTCTGCCTCCCACCACGGGCCTGCTACAACCATAGTTTGGGGGAACATTTGTGGTGACAACAGGGATGAAGGTCGGTTTTACCAGAGCCATCACGAGGAAGAGTTTATTGTCTGTCTTAACAGTGCCAAGGTATGCAGGCATTGCACCAGCAGGGACTGGAATCATCAATGGGTTTGCAAACTGCCTTGATGCCAGCCAGGACCAATTCTTGCAGGCTACAAAGCACAAAAACTCTGTATGGCGCTTGGAGAATTTTGCTATTTTTAATACTCTGCACACACAAATCACTCCTTAGGTGGGCAAATACCACCTCATCCTTAGGCTTCTTACCAGGCATAAAACCTGCCCTGGGGGTGTATCACAAAACTGCTAGAAACTGCAAGGAGGTAAGAAATCTTGACTTGTTTACAACCTCTCTTCTTCTGGCTGTTGTGTTTGGGTGAATGGTTTATTTTCTTCTGCCTAATTGCTTTGCTTCCCAGCCCATTCACAGAAAATCTGGGAGCAGCAGCAGTCTGCCTCCCTCCCGGGAGTGGAAATATCAGTACTGGCAGATGACTTTTGCAGGGGTTTTTTTTTTTTTTTTTGAGGGAAGGGAAAAACTGTTCCTTTCATTTTTTGTTTATGAAAGACTGAGAAAAGCCTGTTTGCAGATTGATCTGTTTGCTTTAGTTTTGTCCCATTTGATTGATTTCCTGGAAATCAGACACAGCCAGCTTTGTGGAGGAGACCTCTTCCATGCTCTCGGCATCAAGCTTGTTCAAGAAAAGAGGGAATGCAGCCTGGGATAATGGCAGGCAGAGGCTGTTCTTACCTCTGCACTGCCAGGCCACCAGCCCTCACCATCTGTGCTGGACAGGGCATTGCCCATGGGAGTGACAACAGCTTCCCATTTCCCTCTTGGGAAGGGCAACACATCCTAGAGACAGCCCTGCAGATGTTGTCTGGTTCCTTCAAACAATGGCTGAGCTGAGGGTATTGAGGGTATCTGTGCCTCTTTCCAGCAACCTCACAGTTTGGGGTTGAAGAAGACATTAAAATTCTTCATTTTTATTTCTTTTTTTTGGTCTCTCATAAATACAACATGAGGATTATTCTGGAGCTTGGAAGGGAGACACTGCCATTGCTGTTGCTGTTATTATTGAGATTGGTATTGTTGCTTGAACACCTCCAGGGATGGGGCATCCACAGCTTCTGTGGGTAGCCTGTTGCAGTGCTTCACCTCCCTCAGAGTGAAGAATTTCTTGCTAATATCTCACCTAAACCTACCCTCTTTCTTGAAGGACATTCCTCCTTGTCCTGTTGCTACATACCCTTGTAAAAAAATCCCCCTCCAGCTTTCTTGTAGGGCCCCTTGGCAACTTATTTCTGGATCTTCCTGTGCTGGCAGACTTTGGGCTGCAAAACCCATCTCTGTCCTGGACCTGTGGGGGCAGGAGAGGGTAGCAAAAGTGTTGTCCTGATCTGCTCAGCCCAAGGTCTGGCTGCAGAGCTGGATTCAAGGTTCAGGAGCTGTTTCTATCTGTCCTGGAGGAGAAGGATAGGTCAGGTTTCAGTTACTGCTGATAATGTAAGGCAGGATTTCTGCTTTGCACCCAAGCCTTGCACTTCCTTCTCCTTGCCCTGGAGAGCCACTCAACTCTGCATCTGGAATTTTTCTGAGCAATCCTGTTTTTCACCAGAAAGCTGAGATTTTCAGCCCCACATGTGAAACACAAGCAGGGGTAACCACAGGATGGGAGCCTTTTTCAGAGGTGGCCCTGGGTGTTTCCTGTGCTGCTCTCCCCACGGAATGCTGGTGGGAGCTGGGCTGGCTGTGGGGCAGAGTGGGTTGCAGGGCCCCTCCAGCCCCTTGGAGCTGCCTCCTGTCGAGGAGCAAACCGAGGACAAGCAGCAGTGGAGCCACTGAAGCAGAGCAGGTCCATGAGAGCTGCAGCCTCCAGGTAAAACACAGCTGGAGCTGGGAAAACAGGAGATGATGGAAACAGCTAAAGGCACTTGGCAGCCTTTTGACTCCCAGCAGAAATGTTCTGCAATGTTCATAGTGAAAGAGAAAGAAATTATGCTGAAATAGGGAAGTAAGGAAAAGGTCCGGGCTGCTGCTGAGCAGTGAGTCTGTCAGGGGGAATGACTGCCTGTGCCTTTGCCTTTCTGGACAGGCATTGCTGAACTGGTTCCTAAGGAGGGCCTGGGATGGGTGTTGGCAAGATCTCCAGGCATTCCTTACTGTTGGAAAAACCTGCTCACCGCCCAGCCTTTCATTACTGTTGGAAAGACCTTTCCATTATTCAGCCCAACCATTTGTCCCTTCTTTAACCCACTCTGCTCTTGTTCAGTCCATTTTTCCTCTCAGGTCATTTTGTTAACAGTGGTGGTGGCTGTCACTGTGGATGCTGGCAGCTGTCCCCTGGACACCCCTCTGTCCTCTTGATTCAGGGACTCACTCTGAGGTGGCTTTGTGGCAGTTGTCAAGGCTGGACCACACTGGAGGGGAGAAGACAAAGCAAGAGATAGAAATTAAAGCCAAAAAGCAAGAGTGAGGACAAGTGGTAGCAATTTGCCTCCCAAGCTGCTCATTCCAAGCATACTTGAACAGTGCTTTTGCATAATGTGTAGGGCTATATTTGTCCATGAGACAGAAAGGCAGAGAGAGAAAAATATTTTTGCATTGAGGTCATTCTTGCTCACTTTTTCCCTCTAAGAAAATCAGTCCTCTCCAGTCTTTTCAACTCCCTTTCCCTCCACCCTGCAGAGTGAATTTGACTCACATGGAAACAGCAGTTTCCTGATGTCAGTTTGCAAGAGGTGCTTGGCACTGCCAGGGCATCCCGAGTTGTAGGTGGTGTGGATATGCAGAAAGACTCTAAAGCTCAAAGTGAGTTATAAAATAGGTATGTACTTTCTGCCAAATGCATGCCAGATACCTCAGCAAAGGCACACAGATCTACCTGTTTTCAGTGTTCATTTTATCCTCTAAAATGTTACTTGTACATTAGATTTTGCAATACATTTATGCATATTCATTTCCTGACTCCATCTTGTCCCACCTCATATGCTAATTAACTTATCAGTCCCTTGCACCTGCATACTTGTCTCTGGTGGTCCTCTAGGGGGTCACAGGGGGATGAAGTAAGTAGTCTTCATCAGAGTTGACCTTCTTATCCTGTATTTTTGCACATGCTTACTGACCCCTTGGTCACAGTCCAAACCATGAGGTTGGTTTGATCTGCTTTGGGGGTCCAGAGGAGCCTTGTGATCTTGGTTGCCTTGTATCTTTGTCCTGTTCTGATGAAAATCATCCTTCCCTTATCACACATCCCTGCATTCTTTCATGTTGCTCTCACACATATACCCTGCCCTGTCTTCCCTTTACAGGCAGTTGGCACAGTAAAATGCAGCAAATATTAAACAATATTTAATATAAATATCTATTTCTAATCAATACCCTTCTAGTTCCTAACCACATGTCTCAGTCCCCCTTTTTTACAAGGCAGTAAATTCTTTTACTTAGTACAGAAATTGTTTTTCCCAATCTCTATGATATGTGTCTCTCAATGCCGTGCCATGTACTCAGGATAAAGAGGTTAATATTGCTTCTTGTTGCAGCATCTTCCAATTTCGGATAAGTATTGCAAGAGACAGTGCTAAACTTATACCAACTAATACCAAAAAAACAATAATGGGGTGACATCATGTGTTTAGAATCCCAGTTGCAGTCAGTGACCATCCAAAAAGTGAATCCCACCAGTTGTGACTTGGGTCTTGTTTAACCCTTTGCAGTACCTTGTTTATTTCTTTTGTGTCATGATGGACAGTGAGTTTTCTTCCTGGCTTCTTGAATATCTTTTAGAATTTTGACAAGGTCCTGATGCTTAATTAATTGTCTCACTAAGGTGAGGTTCATTCCAATAAGTAACAACTTGTGATACATTGTATGGTTAGACCTAATTAGCTGGTGGGATACAACTAGTGGTAATATAGAAAGCCACATCCAACAATCTTAACAAAATTACAAATACAAAAGTTAGAATGATTATTACTGAGTAAAATAACGTTATCTTTGTCTATTTCTACAAAAGCACAGTTCTGGGTTTAGTCTGAATTCGCAGCAATGCTGACAGGAGGGACTGGGGCCAAGGTAAATTAACCTCTTGCCCTAGTCTCACAATTTTTCTTGATCAAATAATTCATTTTCTCAGCTTGGCCGCTTGACTGGGGACAGTATGGCATGTGACATTCCCAGTCTATGCCCAGATGCTGGCTGATTTCTTGTACTATTTTTGAAATAAAATGTGGTCCCCTATCTGAGGATACTGTGGCTGGTACTCCAAAGCGTGGTATTATTTCTTGCAACAGCACTTTGGTTACCTCCTGGGCTTTGGCAGTCCTGTTGGGGAAAGTCTCTGGCCATACTGAAAAGGTATCTGTTAGTACTAAAAAATATCAGTACCCCCCTTCTCTTGGTAATTCTGAAAAATCAATTTGCCACTGCTGGCTGGGTCCATGTAGATGTTCATTCTCTTCCCTTTTGATAACTCTAAGGCACGGGTTAGGGCAATTTTTTCTGCCTTGTGTGCAGAAGTACCTGCTGGTAAAGGTCGTCTCTGGATGTGGTAACCACATGCCCAGCATGTTATTTTCCATTGATGACATAGCTGCTTCCATCTGTGAACCAAGTTTCTGCATCATCCAAAGGAGTATCCTTCAGATCCAGGCAGCTGGAGTAAGTGGCTTCAATGGTTTCCAGGCAGTTGTGATATGCCAGCTCTCCTTGTTTTCCACTAAGGAAAGACGCTGGGTTGACCGAGTTAGTTACCACTATCTCTACATCATCTTTCTCAACCATGATAGCTTGATATTTCAGGAGCCATTGTGGGGAAAGCCAATGGCCTCCCTTTGTTTCCAGTACCGTGGATATTGTATGAGACACTAGCATGGTCGTGTTCTGGCCCAGGGTGAACTTGGGGGCTTCTTGAATGTTCAGCACAACAGCAGCCACTGCTCTGAGGCAACCCAGCCATCCTTTACTGCTGCATCCAGCTGCTTGGGGACATAAGCAACTGCCCTTCTATATGGGCCCAGGTCCTGTGCTAGAATCCCCAGGGCTATTCCCTGTTTCTCATGGCAGAAGAGAAAGAATGCTTTACTCGCCTCTGGAATTCCTAGAGCTGGAGCTGACATAAGGGCCTGTGTGGCTTCTTTTGTCCACTGGAGGTCTCTGTTCCCGTTTGCAATGAGGAAATACAGAAGTTTCACGAGTATTCCATAATGATGAATCCATAATCTGCAACATCCTAAAAAGTTCCTTAGTTCTATTATGGTCTGGGGTTTCGGGGTTTGGCCTATCGATTCTATGTGCTCTTTCCCCTTTGTCCAGCACTGACCTTGTAACCCAGGTAGCTCACCTTCTGCTTTACCACCTGGGCCTTTGTCTTTGATACTCTGTACCCCTGAAGCCCCAAAAAGTTTAGAAGGCTTACTGTCCAAGCCACGCACCCTTCTTCTGTTGGGGTAGCTATTAGGATATCATCCACACACTGCAACAGTTTCCCTTCTCCTGGTGGAGCTTCCCAAGATTCCAAATCCTTTGCAAGTTGTTCTCCAAACAGGGTGGCCAAGTTTTTGAAGCCTTGGGGAAGAACTGACCACGTGAGCAAGAGCTTTGCGTCTGCTTTTGGGATTTTCCCATTCAAATGCAAAAATTTTCTGTCTGGCTTTGTGGAGAGGGAGGCAAAATAAGGCATCCTTCAAATCTAAAACAGTAAACCAAGTTAGGTCTGGTGTTAAACACATTAACAAGGTGTACAGGTTAGCCACCATGGGGTAGAGATGCTCAGTTATCTTGTTAACAGCTCATAAATCGGTATGACCCACCAGGTTTGCGGACAGGTAGGATAGCAGTGTTGAAATCACATTGGCACTCCTTCAGCAGCCCCAATTGTAAGATTTTTTCAATTATCAGGCTAATTCCTTCTCTATCTTCCTTTCTCAAAGGATACTGTTTAATTCTAACTGGTTGTTTTCCTTCCTTAAGCTTAATTTTTATTGGGGGTGCATTTTTCACCCTCCCTGGTACATTGGAAGCTCATACTCCTGGAAACACTGGGTTCAGTATTTCCTCACTAATTTCCTCTTTAACCTCCATAGCTGTTAATATTAAACTCAACATTTCTACATATTTTCACTTATTCACCTCCAGAGTAACCTCCCCATTTTTAAACAAAATGGTTACCTGTAATTTCTCACCCTAGGAGTAACTCCCTGGAGAGTTGGGCATATATAGAAACATATGGATGCCCCATTGCTTTCCATATTTATATTTCAGTGGCTTGCAAAAATATGCTATTTCAGATTGGCCAGTTTCCCCCTTTACTGTAACATAATCGTTCCCCACTGGTATCAAAGCTTCATTTAAAACTGAAAATGTTGTTCCTGTGTCCACCATGAGTTCTACCTCTTTCCCCTCCTTCCCCAGTTCCATTTTTATAACCAGTGGATCTCCTGGGGTAAGATCCCCTAGACTCCCTCAGTCATTTTCCACATGACCACCACCTCCCTTCCTTGGTTCCCTTTCCCATTTCTTCTCTGTTCAGGGCATTCATTCTTCCAGTGTCCAAATTTTCTGCAAATCGCACACTGATTCTTGTCCAGTCAGGGTGGTCCCTGTCTAGGTGGTTCCCAATCACGTTTTCCTTTTCCTTCTTCTTTTACTACTGCTACTTACTTTCTCATCCCTTGCTTGTATCCTTCTTCTCAATTGCTAAAAACCCTCCATGCCTCATCTAACAAGGCCTTGAAATTCCTTCCTTCTGGTCCCCAGAGCTTCTGAAGTTTTCTTCTGATGTCTCCTGTAGACTGCCCTAAAAATAAACTTACCAGCTGCTGTATCCCTACCTCAGATCCGGGATCTAATGGTGTATGGCGGCACATTGCATCTCTGAGGTGATCTAAAAACTCAGAAGGAGTTTCAGAGGGGGTCTGCTTAATTGCATACAAAGCTGACCAATTTATAGTTTTGGGGATGGCCTGTTCCATTTCCTTTGTTATCCATTCTTGATACTTTTGTATTTTTACCAGTTGCCCTGGTTCATTTGGATTCCAATTTGGATCCTCTTGTGTTACTCTACAAACATTCTCTGCTATGTCCCCCACGTTTTCAGAACTAATTGTTTTTCTGTCTCTGTTAATGCCTCCAACAATAACTGCAGGTTGTACCAATCCGGGTTGTGCTGCTTTATCATATATCTTTAACCTTTCGGCTCTTCCTATCGGATCACTTCTGTAGTTCTTGGCAATTCTTTCCCAGCCCTCTAAGTCAATTGTAGAAAAAGGAATTTTATCTGATATCCTTTGGTTCCCAGATCCTACTGCCTCTTGTAAAGGGGCTTGTATTATTTCCCTAGTTTGTTTTCTAGTCTGGGATGCTGTGGGACCACTTGTGGAAGGTTCCTCATCATCACTATCATTATCAGGCAATAGGGGACACGACAATTTTCATCATTCAGAAGTAAGTGGAGGAGCAGACAGCCCAGCTCATCTCTCTTCCAAGGGAGCTGAATCTGCTCCTCTCCTTAGTCCCCTTTGCTCCTCAGGGGATGGCCCAAATAGGTCCAGTGATTCTTGCTTTTGTGTCTTTGCTTGATTAACCTTGTCATGACATGTGCAGCACTGGTTAATTGAGCACATACTGCAGCATCACTTAGGTCTTCCTCTATTAGCTTTGTTTTCCTTTTCAAGGGCTAACACCAGGGGATCAGAGAGGGCTCTAATTCCACAATCCCTCTGCCATTCAGGATGATTTTGGAGGGAGAGAAACATGTCCGCATATGAAACCTCACTCCATTTCCCTTCAAGCCTGAGGAAAAGCATAATTTGCAACAAGGTGTTATATTCTAAGGTCCCAGTCTGTGGCCATTTCCCTCCACTTTCCACTTTGTATAAGGGCCACCACTATGTGCAGTACTTCACAAACATGTGTTTGCATTCTGTGCTTCCCAGGTTAGTAATTTCCTTCCAGTGGGTTAAAATACAGCCCAGAGGACTTGCCCTAGGGATTCCTTTACTCTCTCCTGATCCCATTATTTTGTCCTCTTTGTCCTATTTCACTTCCACCCAAATCTCTTTTCACACTCTCACACAGTCTTTTCCCAATCCTCTTCCCTTACACTTCAAATCTTTGGGACTAAATGGAATCTTCCACAGAAATACTCTAAAATTCCTGGTTCAGGGTTTCCCTGGCCCTGCACATAGCACTGCGGACATGCAATGTGTCCTCTGTCAGAGGAACAGAACCAACGCTCTCTGCAGGACCTGCACTTAACCAACACCTAGAAAACGTGTCACCCTTGCCTGCACAAACAGATGATTCCACCTCTCCTATTTGTCTGGATATTCAAATCCTTTGGTGCTGGCTGTTCCAGTCTAATGCAACTAATTTCCCTGCAAAGGAATAGTCCCTCTAAATAAAGTCTATCATCCCTCTATATAGTCCCTATAAATAAACCCACTGTTTCCCCTTTATCACCCAATTACTCTCAGCAGTTATGAATTCCCAGGAATCAAGTCCAAACCATTGGGAGAGAGGGACTCCTTCCATTCATCTCTCAACAGCTGGGACAACTGCGATCCCACAACCCTCTCGTATGCCTTTGCTCTTTTCTTAAAATACACTTTACGGCAAACCCTAAAAACAATACTCACAGCAAGCAAAGCCAAATGAACCTTATAGACAGTACTTCAAAGTAAAGCAAAAACCCTTAAAGAAACAAAACTCCCGGCAAGCAACATCAAACAAGCCCTAAAGACAGCACACAGTAAAGGAGAACATGTAAGATAAAACACAACCCCAGCTTGCTGCAACCATAACTTTTGACACAAGATGACAGTATTACCTCAAAAATACACCACAGCTTCACTTTGCACCAAGGGGCGGCTCAGACACAGGTACAACGAAGCACAGCACATGTTCGAACTTTTAAAACTCACACATACAACCAAAGTAGCAGCAACTAAACAGGAATTCGCTCAGTCCAGCCCCAGAACCGGGGGGTGCTCCCCAGTGAGCGAATCCCTTCCACCGCTAGCCACACGTCCCATCAATGGATGCTTGCAAGCCCAAACCCACCAGGACCCTTTCTGTGCACTCAGACGTCTCTGAGCAGCTTATCAGTGGTGCCTACGGGGTCCCCTTTTAAAGAGAAATACATGTAGTTTCTCCACTGCTCAGGAGGTCGTTGTCTGTCCCCACAGTGAGCCATCCAAGAAGTGGAAACCCTTCCAGGGAAAATCCCAGGTACACGCCTTAGGAAGTCCACCACTCAGTTGGTCCTACAGCTGGCAGAGAATGTCACATCTGGGTCACCAAATTGATATGTAGAAAGACTCCAAAGCTCAAAGACAAAGTGAGTAATAAAGTAGCCCTTCTGCCAGCCGAGCTGTGGAGCCGGGTACCCACCCCTGGAGACCTGCTATCAGGAGAGGAGCTGATCCTACACAACATCCTAGTCCTTCTTGAAGGGGATGTCCCCACAGACCGTGGCCCACAGGAGTAGCGCTGGCACTGGACGCAATGCAGGGACAGTGCAGACGCTTTCCCATCCAATCCAGCCAGCAGGTGCAATCTTCCTGGGGAAAACAAAGAACAATTGCGTGAAAGTCAATTCAAAAAAAGACCTGGAAACAAGAAAAAGTGTCAAAGGTTATCACTGTATCACAGGCCTAGGGACACCACAGCTGTGTGAGCACTGGACAAAAGTTTGCTCCCACTGAGTGCTGTGATGGTTTCTGCAGGAGCTCTGGGCTCCTGTGCGTGCCGGACACAAGGAGGAGACAAGGAGCCAAGTGCACTGACACACGCCTTGAGCATAGCCCGGCCTGGACCAAACACCCTGAAAGGCTTCCCCTTTGGCCCATGTCTCGAAACATCAGGTGAGCTGTTTGACAGCTCAGGTTGGTTTGGTGTCAAGGAATTTCCCTTCAGAAACACTGGGTTTATCTTCCTCTGTGCCTTCCCCTCAGCAGCCTTGGGGATGCTCCTGAGTGAAGCCATTTATCCCATGCAGTTTGAGACAACTTAATATAGGACACTCTGCAGTAAGTTGTCTCTTCTAAAGTGTTCCAACAACCCCTTTCCAGCAACAGGAAATAAATACTAATAGATGAAAGTGAGAAAAACCCCAACAGATTATTAACAAACAGAATGCCTACAAAGCAAGCAAAAAAGGCCAGTGACTTCTAGATACCAAACTGTCAGACCTCACTGTTCCCCCTCTGGAACAAAGGCCCAAAATGCCGGAGGACAATCCCCCCAGGACACGCGTCACAAGATGGTGCCAGGTTCTCCCTCAGGAAGAACAGGAGCTGTCACGGAGCAGTTCCAGCAGCAGATGAAAGTTCGGTGGCTCGTCTGGCATCTGGGACTTTCTCCCAATGGCAGAGCTCTGTGGAGTGGTCACGGCAGGTGAAGCAGCTGTGCTGGAGCCCCTCGATGTCTTTTCTGCCCAGTGTGGCACAGCTCACACTCTCGGGCTGGGAGCGGGGCCACTCTGCTTCTGCCTGCACGATGTCCCTGGGCTTGGACAAGCAGTTTTCTGCCAGGACAGCTCTGCAGACTGTTCCACATATCTTTCATAAAGCCCATAAAAACAACTACAAACACTCTGCCTACAGCAGCTTTCAGAAAGGGCTGCAGAAATCCAGGACAGCTTAAAGTGAGAGCCAGAAGGCTTTTGTCTTGCTCCTGCCTGCAGAATTCTTGATGATCTGATGCAATTTTATTCAGATGTAACATGGGATCTGAGTTTTTCTATTAAAATATTTCATGATGAGTGACAAGCCTCAAGAGCATGAGGTACAGGACTGATGTGCAAAACCATGAGCATATCCTCCAAAGTGGCCAGTTTAATTGTCCATTTTACTATTCTTGTATTTATTCTACACTAAGAAGCAAAATCAAGCTTTGCTTGGATGTGAAACGGGCATGGCATGCACTACAGTCCCTCACAGGATCACCAGGGCTGGCAGTGACAAAGCAGGCAATCTGCTTCATTGTAAACCACTACAGAGCTACATCACAATGTGGGTTTAAGTAGCATGGTATTATTAAGACCTCCTTTTCTGCATGAGATACAAAAAGGAGGTCCCAAATTATTTCCATCCAAGCATGCAGTAAAGAACTGATCCCACTCTCCTAACAAAGCTTTGGCTTTGGCATTTACACTCTTCCCATTCATCTTTTGACACAGACACTCCAGGTTTTCCCCCACACCCCTGCAAGGCTGGCAGTCGCTGTTTCCCATTTTCTGTTCTTCCCTAGAGCCAGTACAGCGGCTGCTGCAACTACAAGCCCTGAGATCTGGATATCATGAAGGATAATTAAATGCTAATTAAGTGTTCATGTTGGTAATACCCAGGTCTGCACTTCCCAGTGCTCTGAAGCAGCAGCTGGAGGACCTTGCATCGTTCCTGTTTGTGGATGTTCATGTTTCTGGTCTGCAACAGCAATGGCTTTGAGGAGGGACAAGGATGCCCCTATTCAAACAGTGGCTGTGCAAGGAGATGTGAAGTTTCAATGCCTTTTCTAGGATATTTTAGAAAGATCTAAGAGAATATTGTGGCATGGAGCAGGTCCCTAATTGTGTCTCCAGAGAAATCCCCAAAGGACACATTCACTCTGCTGCTGATGGCAACCCCATAAGCTCATGGATTACTTTTCCCTGCAACGTGCCACCCTGCCTGGGCTTTACTAGGCCAGGACTAGACTCATAGCTAAGCAAACACATGCAGCTACGTGACATAGAGTTTTTCCATCAGAAAACCCAATTGACACATTCACATGCAGTTTCTTCTGTAACATCAGAAGCTGGCAACCATGAGGACTTTGCTGTCAAGAGGTTACAGTATGCATTGGGCCCATAAGTGTTTTTCCTCAAGGCACAGCAAATTGAAATGTGAAGTTTAAAAGCTCCAAATGACTATGAAAGGAAACTGCAGAATAATTTCTGGATAGGGAGTATTGTCAATAATCATGCAGCCCACCAAGAGCTGGAACTGAATCCAGAATTGCTTGTTCCAGCTGTGCAGGAATTCATTGCACTAGCAAGCACTGGTCAACGGGAACAAATGATCCCTCAGCTCTGGGCTGAATGGCACCAGGGCTGCGCTTTAGGTTTGAAGAACCCTTGTCACTCATTACTGGCCTCACAGTCCACTCATCCCTTGGCAAGCAAGTAGCAAAAAACAAAGTTGGACTTCTGTCTTCAGTAAACATACACACAGATGACTTTTCCAAAGCAGTGCATCATTTCCTAGTGAAATACACGACCTCTTCTTACCTATGAAATTGTGATTGAAGACACCCCTTGTGAGCCAGATCTGCGTGAGATTGCAAAGGAGCAAAGCTTTGGCATTTGGGCACAATTCTCTTTGTTTCTTTGCTCAGGCCTTTGGTGAGCACGGAACTCATCTAGGTAGAAATCTTTTGGCTAGACAGGATCTTTGGATCCATTGTCCCCCACACATGTCAATGTCTGGCACTGTTGTCATGACAAGTTAAAAACAGCAGCACAAATGACACAAGGAAAACATGGCAAAAGAGGAAGAGGAGAGGCCCAACAAGGAAAGGATGTGGTGAGACACTGGCGCATCGAGGGAGCTGCACTCCCATAACCTCTAGGCTAGCACATCCTGGTCTCACATACTCCTTTGGTTTATTTAAATTTAATTTATTTAGTTAGGATTCTTTTTTTAATCATGAAAATAAAATATATAGAATTAAAATATGTCACCAAAATTTAAAGATAGACTCAAAACACATTTATTTAAAACTATCAGAACATATGTACATCTTAAACTATGAAGCCTAAAACCTATTCCAAAAACTTAACTCCTATTCTTGATAAACCCTATTTTTGTTGAATCCTATTCTTGACGAATCCTATTCTTCATAACCCTAAATCCTATTCTTGAAACATTCTTCGGAGAGTCGGCAGCTTCTTCCTGATCTTGGAAGAAAGACAGCTCTCCTGGACTTGATGTAAGGTCTTTCTTGATAAGAGAACGTCCGAAGCGTCCACAGAAAACTTCTTGGCAAGAGGGTAGCCAGTCGTATCTGTGGAGACACAAAGTTTAACAGAGCTCGGAATGCAAACCTAAAGCATCTGAAGCTTCATATTTCATGGGACAGACTTCCTGGAAACTTCTAAACTGCTGCACAGGGAAACATCCTCCTGCCGGCAGCCACTTGAGGCAGGCCAGGGGGAAACCCTGCCCCACTTCCACAGAGCTGCCACAGGAACAGCCTGGCCTCTGGGCTGCCCTGGGACAGCAGGGAGCCCAGAGCCCTGTGCTCTCCAGCAATGCCTCAGCTGCACATGCACCCTGCTGCTCCTCTCCCTGCCCCACAGCTGAGCAGCCCTACAGCTCCACGGGGCACTGCCAGCAGCACAGCTCATTGCAGGGGCATATGCAGGCCACAGCTCTTCCCTGCCAATGTGCACAGCCTCTCTGGGCTGCTACAAGACCCTTCCTCCCAACACAGAGCGGCCCAGCTCCCACCTCACCTCTGTGTGAGTCTGATCCATGCTTGGTCTTCACCTCGTCTTCAGTCTGGGTTTGATTCAGGCTGATCCATAGTTGGTCTTCACCTTGTCTTCAGTCTGGGTTTTCTTCAGGTTGATCCATGCTTGGTCTTCACCTCGTCTTCACTCTGGGTTTGCTTCAGGCTGATCCACAGCTGGTCTTCACATCGTCTTCACTCTGGGCTTTCTTCAGGCTGATCCATAGTTGGTCTTCACCTTGTCTTCTGTCTTCGTTTGCTTCAGGCCCCCCAGGTCATGACTAGGAAGGGCAATGGTGATAACAGAGCGGGGGCAGATGCACACCCTTCCTTAGTATTTTGTCATTTTTGGCACAGCTGAAAAGTCACGTCCGGTGGTGTCCAACTCAGAAATGTGTCCGCTTTCTGGAGAACATCAAACCTTCACCAGCCCAGAAGGCTGTTGAGGTTTTCCTGCACGTGTGGAGGTGTGCTGTCAGCAAACTTAATGATCCGGCTGCCCAGCGCCTCGCAGAGGGCACAGGCCAGCTTGGTGACCACAGTGCAGACGCTGGCGCTTTGCACAGGCAGCGCCTTGTTCTCCAGGCAGGACCAGAGCACGGGCAGGGCGTAGCGCTCAACCGCTTCAGGGCTCCTGGCATGAACCCACTCCACAAGCTCTGCCGGGAGAGAGACACAGCTGCTTACCCACCAGCCTCCATGCAAACAGGGATCTACCTCTGCTCTTGCTTCTTGGAAGCCTCTCGGGCCAAGATCAGTGAAACAGCACACACAGCCCCATGACCCAGAAATGGGCAAAGCTGCTGATCATCCTTGAAACACAACCACCAACCCCTCTGGACTAATATCTCCAACCAGAGCCTTGTACCTGTGGCAGACTTTGTACCCTTAATAAATTATTGCACAATTTCTTTCTGCATGAACAATGAATGAAACATCTAATTCTCTTCTATTTCCATTAATAAGTTATCTAAACCCACGTGGAAGATTTGGAAATGCACCCTAGAGAGGCAATTGAGGGATTTCTAATAAAAACAATTATTCCATTTTTACAACTTTGATGTCAAGGGCCAAATATCTAATCTGGCTCTTCCCTTTGCTCTGCAGCACACAGCAAAGGGCAGTATTAGAACACACTTCTGCTAAGCAGGAAAAGGGTTATGGTACCCATTTAAAAATGGGACTTCATTTGAGTTTAAATGCAATTAAACACTTTGGCCACTATGGAAATTGAGAAGAGCGCCAGTGAGAGCTCAGCACCACCTGATGTGGAGGAGCTACTCTACTGTCTGTTCTCAGGCATTCCCTGTAAATACTCCCTCAGAAACCTCTTGGCTTAGAAGGGGAGGCCGTACCTGTGATACGCTCCGTGACAATTAGCAGAGCCTGGCCACTCAGTTGGCTCCATTGGTGGCTGAGCTCTTTCATCAGGGATACTTCATCTACAAGTGAAACACACGTTTCTGCTCACTCTTCTGAGGTCATAGGAGAGAGGACAGTGGCGAGGGAAAGGGCAGGGGCAACCCCATTTTATACAATAAAGTCCATTGCTGCTGATTTTTGAATCCTTTTCTTCTTTCCTTCCAGCCTACTTGGCAAGGTTTAAAATTCCAAAAGAAAAGCTCTCCTTTCACATTTGCAATTCCAAAATTGTCTGCTCTACCAGCAGCTATGTTCAAACATTTCACATCAGAGACCTCAAGAGTTCAGTCACATGAAAGCAGTGAAAAGGTTCTACATCCCAGAGCCAAAAGGAAGAAGCCCATATTGGGACACAGAAAGGCACTGAGTCAGGCAGTTCATGACTTCACAGAGCAGCTGAGGTGGAGAAAGTGGAAACTGCCCTTGAAGACCTGCCTCTTCAACACTCCATTTTTCAGGCATATTCTCCCAGTGTGGCATTTTCAGAGCTGACATCGATCTGTGTGGCAAAGGAATTTTCAGCAGCCCTTGCCTGTGGAGGTATTTGCCATTGCCATCGCCATCTTGCCCCATGCAAAATAACACGTGGAAAAAGGCATCATTGACACCTGTATTTAGACCCCTTTGTCATAAATAAATTCACTTGGTGGATCCTAAATTCCCCATTGAAAAAAGCAGACACAGAAGAAAGGTGGAAAACAGGAGCTACTGCCTATAATGTAGAGCCTTCCAGGTGGCTGCTCTGCAGAAGCTCTGATGGGCCGGTGTCCCTTCATGCCAACAGCAAAACTGTTCATTTGGCAAGTCAGACGGGGCACAAGCAAACTCCAAAACCCCTTTGCCTCTGAATTGCAGCAAAGCTGTAGTCCAGGACTTTCTCTTCAGACCAGCAGCACAGAGCCATGGGTGCCTGGGACTGTTGGGAAATGCTGCTGCACATTCCAGCCTGTTGGGGATGGTGCATAAGGACTGCACTTCCACAGCTTCTGGTGGGTGCCAGCTGGAGCATTCCACAGACAGCAACAGCTATCAAGGCACTCAGCGTTCTCTTGTGTCGGAGAGACAGAGACACAGGTGGGGAGAGTCCATGCCAGGACTCAGCCTTACCCAAATGCACAACAGCTTGGTCCAGTGCCTTCACAGCTGCGGCATGAACCCCGGGATCCTTTGAGTTTAGGTTCTTTGTTATCCCTTCAACCAAACGGATCATCAGTGGGTTCATGGCATCCTGCAGGAGTCCTATGATTTCTGCCAGCGCCTCCAGCGCCTTCTGCTTCACTTTCTTATGTGTGTCACAGATTCTCAGGACAAAATAATCAAAAATCTGTGAAGAGAACAAACAACATGAAAGCTTGATTAAAATGACCTTTTTTGAAGAGGACATGTAGAAATGAGCGCTCAGGAATCTAAAAGATGAAAGTGATCCTTTCTCTCAGGTCAGCCCTTGCTTGCACAATTTCACTGTTTTCCTCTGGGCCACTCACTGGAATGGTTGCACAATCTCATGCTGCTTGAAAGATTTTCATCTCTTTTTGAGAGGTTTGGTTGGGGACAGAAAAGTTCTTATGGTGTTTCTCGCCACCTATAAATCATTAAATCAATTCCATTTATTAATTCAAAAGACTACCTTTGCTGTACATGTATGGAAGCAGATATTTACAATGCCCATTTTTCTATACAATTGCCTCAAGTATCGAGGTCAGCTATGATTTTGCCAAAACTGTGGCTGGAGGAGATCTAAGTTTTATTTTGTCTGTCTCAGAACCTCTGTCTGGAGTAGGGCAGGGTTCTGATCAACTCTTCCAGGATCCAGACTATTGCTCTAACTAACAGGTGGACTTGTGAAATGTAATGTGCTCTACAGCTCTCATTCCAGCAGGTTCAGTCCCTTGACAGCCACATTATCAGGCACACTTTTCTGGAAAAAGGGAAAAAGCAGCTACTGGGAGGAGAAGGGATGGATCTCTCCTTATTTGTTTTCTTCCTTTCCAAAGAGAAAAAAAGGCCCCCAAAAAGGGTGAGCACCATCTTTACCAAGAGGAGTAGGGACGAGGATGGAAATGAGTTTTACCTGTGCAAGACAACATGGAGTTTACAGAAGTATCCTTTTAAAAACATTTTGTTTAAACTAACCAGCCTGATACTTCTCTTCCCCATGCAAACCCTCTTTTTCTCTAGAGAATAACTGCCATATTTTCAATGGTTCAATTCCCTTCACTTAACCCAACTGGGAGTAGGAGACAGCAGAGGTTACACCAGCAGAAAATTCTGCCATCATCTGATGAACAGCAGCAATAGGCACCTGCCAGACAAATACAGCTGGACTGACATAACTTGTCCTGAAGCCTGAAGCTCAATTAATTTGTCTGGGTAAGATGGGCCAGCCAGTCCCAAACAGCCAGGATGGAGTGCCAAGACACACTGAATTAGCTTTACTTTGGCAGGCTTGGGAAAGGAGCTAAATGAAAGGAGCAATGAAGAGATCCTACATACTTGGACAATGTTAGTGGTGATCAGCTGGGGTCTGGTTTGGGACAGGTCTAGGAGGAGTGCCACTCCTTCCATCCGTGTCTGGAACCCCTTGTCTTCCAGGAGATGGTAAAGCTTCTGGAGCAGCTCCCTTTCTTCCACAGATGCAGGTAACGTGACCTGGGCTGTTGCACGGTGTAGGCGGTGTCCATCGGTGGCAGACTTTGCCCTGGAAAACAAAACCAAATTAGGATCTGTTTCTGATAATACCTTCAGTTAATTGTGAGCCAAACATCTTGAGGAGCTTTCCTAATGATCTGATTTCAAGCTAGAAAATGATGAGGCTCTGAAGAACAACGTGGACCTTGTGACAATCACTATGGAAGACAATCTGCAAGGAACATTCTCCGAGTGCTTACTCAGGAAAACCATGGATGAGGTGCATCTGATCTATCTTCAGATGGCTTCCAAGACACACAGGTCACATTGCTTTGTGGGGAAAGAGAAACACTGCTTCCAAGTTTAAATGCCTCCTCATATGGGATATGTGTGTGTCTTACAATAAGGAAACTCATCACTCTGGAGAAGTGTCTCTACAACCAGGCATGACAATCTGCAAAAGTAGCTCAGATGCATCTGAGCAGATGAACAGGGGCATATCTGAAGGATACAGAAAATCACTAACAGAGAGAAAAACAGAAGCCAGACATCCCAGAACTACACTCACATTTCATTTGCTTCCCTAGAGACTAGATGCACAGCTTAACAGTCCACTGGGAATAATCCTCTTGGATCAACCTGTCTCTTCCATGAAAATGGGAAGATGCTACCTATGCTACTGAGGCATGTGCTCACTTTCCTGCCACCACTGAGCATGACAGAGCTAAATAAACCCCCTCTGTTAGCAGAGGAGAACAGTACAAGTAGCTCTGCCACTGGCATGAAGAGAAAGCAAGGACCAAATTCCTGTCTTAAATGCTGATTGCAGCACAGGGGGAAATAAACCAAACTCGCTGTCCATCAAGCAAACTGTATGAAGGACAGGAATCTCAAGACAAAAAGTCCACCTTGAGACACCTATTGACCAAAATGGCTTAGGAATTGCCTTGCTCCTTACTACTCAAACTTGGTACTGTTTGAGGGTAAGAAAACCAACAATCTGCCAGGCCAAACTTCATGGAGGGGAACTGCTTGTTTGAGGAATGGCATCCTGCCTCTAGACTGGGACTTCTCATTGAAACACCCATCTAGAAAGGACTCCACTTGGATGATAAAAACCCTGGTTGAATTTACT
This sequence comes from Passer domesticus, assembly GCF_036417665.1. NCBI lineage: Eukaryota > Metazoa > Chordata > Aves > Passeriformes > Passeridae > Passer > Passer domesticus. Next base: position 110,304,937 of record NC_087476.1, on the reverse strand, counting down.
TGTCTCAAGTCATGCAGCAGAGACTTCGTCCACTCCTAACCTCCACAGCCCTGCCCTTGACACTGCACTGGATCATCTGAACTGCAAGCAGTGGGTGACTTTTTGTCACTCAATTTTTGTGGAAAGCCCTCCAGAGTAGCTGTGTTCACCACAATGCAGAAATAGACTTTTTTTATCCTAGAGCATTTGTAGGGAAAGGAAACAATCTTTGGCACTGGTCATCTCCATCAGAAATATTTGCCTGAGGAAGAGGCATGCAAAGCTTGTCATGGGCTTTGTCACATCTGACAAAAGTGCTCAGTACCGTTTGCTAGGAGGCGATGTGGCCTGGGGCTTCTTCGCGCCATCGTTCCTCTTCTTCACCGGCTCCTGCACAGGTGGGCATTCAGCCTTCTGGTTGTCCATCCCCTACAGAGACACAGAGAAACCCCATCAATCTTTAGAATATAAACTAGGAAATTCCTTCTTTAAAACACCAGTTAGAACCAGCATCACTGCTGCCAAGGCCTAAGGAAACATTTCCTAACTTACAGAAATAAACAGACCAGAGATTCGGTGATGGCAACTCTTTGTTTTTGCTAGCCCAAGGCAGGCTATGGGTGCTACCATACTGAGCTGCTGTCTAAAATGCCAAATTCATTAATCTTGAGCATAAATGGGAATAATGCCAACTGGTAGGCAATGAGTGGCCTTAAAGGAAGCAGCAGTATAAAAAGTCTGCAGAAGAACAAGCTGAGGATTAACAGCTCATTCCCAGGGGCAAAATGATTCAGCATAAGAGGAATGAGATAAAGACGCATTGGGTATGTTTGATCTCCTATTAGCAGTGGCAATACTTGCACAAAGGAGACATTTCTCCTGCCAAGCACTTACTTTCTTCTTCATTCTCTTCAGGATATCTTCCAGGTCATGCGTGGAAAGAGATTGTTCCAAAAGCTTTTTAAATTTTTGATTACTCAGCAACATCTTCACCATCTCCTGTCCATAATGCCTAAGGAAGGAAGGAAGGAAAGAAACAAAAGTGAACAAAGGAAGAGTGTTAACAGAATAAACTGATGCATTAAACTCATCAGGTGCAATGCTTGCATGAGAAGGCGTTACCTACACTCAGCAAAGAGCGAGATTTACCTCACTTGACACTGCACAGTGCTGTCAGCTGAACACAAGAGGCAAGAGGAGAATGTGGGGCAACAGAAAAATACCATTTCTCTCTGAAACTGGGGGTGTGCTTCTGTGGGATCAAAGCATGCCAGGCAACAAGGGAAACACATCTGCTTTGTTGTCAGAGCCTATTAGCAGTGTCCTCCTGCCCTTGCACATTAATTTTCCTTTCTTTAACTGGCAGGGAAGCCAGGACAAAACACCTCATCCTTGCTTTTGATTGTTCTATACTATCTGTATGCACACGAGCAGCTAGTTGCTCTGGTGTTCTTGGCAGCTATTAATGGGAATTTCATCATCAAAGTAAGGGGATTTTGGTGGCTGGGGGTGATTTTGCCACTAGGAAACCACATTTCTCTTCAAGAAGAAATTTGGAGGTCACTGAGCCACAGATAACAGCATTCTGGAAATCTGCAGAAGAGGTTTAGGAAGACTGAATACATTGGCTAAAGACCTCTGAAATATTTCTAGGGAAGTCTTAAGTTAATGAGAAACAGATGTTTGGGATCCTTCAGTGATGAACATTAGCCAACACTTTGGCTTTCTCTTGTGCACCTAAGGCCAAACAAAACTGTTGGACTGGCTAATCGGAGCTCTTTTGATCTCAGTAAAGAATCATGCAAGTCACAGGAAGTTGGCAATTCTCCTTATTGCTGCCAACCTCAGCTTACCCAGTACAGTGATTCCCCAGGCAACCCAGAGCAGTGGTCACAGCACCAAGCCTGACAGAGCTCAAGAAGAATTTGGACAATGCTCTCAGGCACATGGAGTGACTCTTGGGCTGTTCTGCACATGGCCAGGAGCTGGACTGGATCAACCATATGGGTCCCCTCCAACTCTGCATATTCCATGATTCTATGCCCCTTAGCCACACTGTGAGGTCACTTATTATTTCCTTGACTTTCCACTCTTTTCTGCCTTTAACATAATGCCAAACACAAAACGGTTTTCCTGGTTTAGGAAGTGAAAGAAGATCATTACCTCGTGTCCTTGTGACAGTCCTGAGCAAGTATCCCTGCCACATGTGCCAGCCTCTCAGCCCTGGGTGTGCCTGCAAGCTTCGTGACTCCCATTTTCTCCGTCAAGGACAGGAGGAGTTCGGCCGCACACTTCCGCGCCGGGACGTAGCGGCTCCTGGGAAGGAGAGAGCAAACCCTGGGGCACAGGGAGAAGGAGCAGCAGCAGCACAGGACTTGGCCACAGCCTGCTCCCTGTCCTTGCTGGGGGAAGGAGCCTGGCTTCTCCCTGCAGCTGCAGACACCTGCAGAAGGTTCTGTCCTCAGATAAACACAAAGTTAGCACTGTACAGATGGGCTGCCTGCATGGAAGAGGGAAGAATTCAGTCTCCCTGCACTATCTGATACTCAATTTCTTTCCCAAAATTTACTTGGAGAAAGATTAAAGTAAGAGATTACATAGGAATTATGTAGAAATTAAGGACAATTCATGCTGACCCATCAGAGGGCACCCACTACCCAGAGCTGCAGCAGGATGAGGCTCTTTCCACCCATTCATCCCCAAATCTGCAGACCCCTGGGAAAACACAAATGCAGACCAAACACGCCATGGGCCGTGAAGTTGCGGAATATCCAGCAATGCAGCCTGTTTCTTTTGTAAAGCTTGGCAAGGGACACATCTGCGTGTTTTACCCTATTCCAAGGCTGAGGAAAGGGTGGCAGTCAGTTTAGCCAGCTTGTCCTGTTCTAGAGACTGTCTCTTGGGAACTATCAGGCCCAGCACCAACACTTAAGGCAGCATTAGCTTCAGCTGTCCCATGGCACTCAGCCCGTGAGGGTGCCTGGAAAGTGCTTCATCATCTCAGGGCTAACATGAAACATCAGTTTGAATAGAAAGTAGAGCTCTAAGGCCAGGACACTCATACAAGACTCCTTTTGGCAGGAGCTGCACCTGCTGTGCAGGCTGTGCCACACCCAGCACATTCTCCCTGATGTGCTCCATGCCCCAGCAAGTACCCTCCTTATTTCTCAGAAATGAGAAATGAGGTTGATCAGAGAATCAAGTCACTGAGTCTACAGAAGATGGAGGATACAGGACCCTTCCCTTCCACCATTCCCATTCTCACTCTCATCCCTTCCCTCACCCACACACTAGAAGGTCAAGAATATCACAGAAAGAAGAACCTACTTGACTCCTTTGTCCATGAGAGCAGTCATTGCTCGTATAGGAGTCACGTTCTCGACCATCATCCCCAGGCTCTCACAGGCTGCCTTCTGAATAAACTCTGGGGAGTTCCGCAACATGTGGAGAAGGACTGCAGCAATCTCGTCCACCTCGGAGTCCATGTCCTTCCCCAAGATCTCAAAGAGCTCTCCCAGAGTGACGATTGCAGAGCAGGACACATTGGACCGGAGGTTGCTCACCTGGGGAAGTCATGAGGGGAAACATAAGCATCACCTTGAAAAGAAAACCAGTTTCCTTACACAAAACTCCCAGGAAATCACAACACAACCCAGTGTCTATAAAAGCACAGTAGGAGCAGAAGAGCCCAAGCACAGAAAGGCACTTGCTGTGGCACCAATTACTGGTCACACACCTGCTTACTGCAGGCATGAAAAATAGGCTTCACTAAAGTGTTCCACTTAACCCTTCTATAATGTCTACTGCTTTGATTTTAGGCCCTTTTATTTGAAAAACAAAGAAGCAAAATAAAGAAAGGGCTGCTTTCAAGCCATAAAGGCACAAGTCCTAAAGATAAAACAGTCAGATGCTCCTGTTCAAAAAAGCAACACCTGTAGCTGAAGCACTCAGGCAGGAAACAGAAAACACAGGCTCAGGTCTATAGTCTCATTTGCAGTTTTCAATTACAGCTTGGGCAGAGACTGGGACTCTGGCATATCATGTCATTAGTGTCTCTTTTCTGCCTTGCATTACAATGGTACCTCACTCACAGACAAGTGTCAGATACCCGACCTGCCAGTAAATACAGCTACATGTACACACAGTTCCTACAGATAGCTGACCGACATTAGAAACAGAAGGTCTAAAACCAGAAATGAAGGCAGTTCCTGAGCACACGTGGAGATGAACAAGCACATATTCTACTCTACAGGCCGTGTATCAAGTATGGGGGACAATTCAGAGCAATGTTCTCACCTCGCTGGTAACTGCTAAGCAAATCTCACGAAGTCGACACAGCAGGACTTCTGAATGGGACTCAGCCAGCAGTGTGATGTTCAAGAGTCCCTTCTTCTTCCGTTCCCTGAAAGGCAAGTACAACAAAGATTGATTTTTCTCTCTACCCACGCAATAGGCAGCACCCTCTGAAATCACCAGGCTGGCATCTCAGTCAAGGCACGGGAGGTGCTTTTCAAGGAGTACCTAATGAAATCATGGAACACATTGCCACAGGATGCTGTAGCTGTCAAAAGCATACACAAATCCAAGAGGCAAAGAGAGGGCTTTCAGGGTCTTCATTTGTGACCTTTCTGAAAATCTCTGCTATTAAGTCCCTCTGTCACTGCTTCTTAGAAGCTGTGAGGCCCGGCCATGCTGCTGGTTCTTGTCACCTCCCTGTACCTGTCCCTGAGACACAGTCCCATTGGGCTGTTACTGGGACATTTTCCTTCTTTGGCAGTCCCAGCAGACAGTTCAGCACTGGGAGTCTGCACTGGCACTCTGGAGCTGAGTTTCCACTCTACAGCCCAGGCCTGTGTGTCACCCACTCTACTCCACCTCACACATTCCCCCAAAAAAAGCAGCAGAATGTCCCAAAAGATTAAGATTCCACCCCTGGGCAAGAACTGTTGAAACTCTGCCTTTTTCCAGAACACTCCTACCTAAAATAACCTCCACAACAGCAATGTTATTGAAAAGGTGCAAACAAATCCACCTCTCAGCATTTGCTTTGTGCAGGCCCTCAGCCACAGGAAGGTGTGTGAGGCATCAGGGCTGCAGCACAGGGCTGGCAGCTGATCCCACAGACACTCTGAGTGTCATAAGGACCCCCACACCTGCAGAAGCTCCCTGCACCTCACAGGGCACCAAAGAGAAATGGGGAAGAGAAAGCAGAAGAGAAAGGGCAAAGCAAAGGAGACTGCACAAGGAGATGCAACGTGGCTGATTTTTCATGCTTATCCCTGTGAGAATGAAGCATCCTCCGGTGAGTGGATGCTAACCCAGACATCAAAAAGACAACCAATATCACCTAACATTTGTAGGGTTATCACCTCTGGGCCTCCTTCTGTCTGTGCAGAATTTTGGGACACATTGTGAATATTGACAAAACATCTCAAGCCTGTATGAATCCATGAGAAGGAAAAGTTGAATTGCAAAAGTGCAAGATTCCTAGAGGATTTTATTTCTTTTTCCTTCTCTTCTGCCATGAGCCCTTAAGAGCAATGGCAGGCTGAGGGACTTGAAGGCACAACTCAGTCCATTTCCCAAAAAGAGGAGTGCCTGGAGCTGCTTGTGGGACTCACATGCAGGAGTCCCTGCCATTGCTGTCAGCAGTGGGAGCAGAGAGGAATCTTACTCAGTCCCACTGGGCCAGTGGCCCAAGGCACCCAAATCTCTACACTCAGAACTGCTGCCATCCTGCTCCTGCCTTCAGCCACTAAATCATCTCATCCCACAGCTTTCTCTCTTCCCTCAACAATTCCTTTGTAGCTCCATGGAGCAGCAGCAAAGCAAGGAAACAGCACGGACCTGCTGCAGCTGGAGCAGTGCTGCAGAGCAAGGCCAAGACAAGGCTGCTCTCCACTCTTTATCCTCTCACAGCTCTGCAGTGGTTTCAGCAGTGCCCTTTGGCCCTCTGGGCTCTCGGGGCTCAGAGGCACCAGCAAGACCCAAGACCCACTTCTGACAGACCTTAAGGCCAAGAGGGACACAGAGTGATGGGGCCTTTCTTACCAGTCATCGCTGCCCAGAAAGGACAGGGCCTCCTGCAAGGCCTGCTGTGGGTCTGAAAAGGCTCTGTCCTTCTGCCTGTGCCCACGGAGCGGCTCCTCTCGGCGCTTGGCACCAGTGGCTGTCTGCGAGGTCACTGCAAGGACAGGGTCGGCCATGGGCGCTGCAGGCCCGGGCAAGGCACCCGCCATGGAGCGGCCTGCAGCCCATCTCCCAGCCAGGGTTCCCTGTGGCACACACTGCCACTGGGGCACAGGCTTCCCTGCTCTCTGAATCCTGGGGCTCCCTGCTTTCTCTCAACCTCCCCAGCTGGGCACAGCTCCAGGCTAAACCTGACAATTTCCCCCACAGCCCCAGCTCCCAAGGGCCACAGGTGCCACAGCCAGCGGCAGGTTCCTGAGGCCGCAGAGCTCCCACTCCCTGCCAGGCAGTGCCAACAGCAGGACTGGCCAGCCCAGGAGGGAACCCCTCAGGTGCCCCTCTTGTCTCAGCACCCTGATTTCCCCCAGCCCTGAGGACAGGGGCTCTCTGCAAGTCCCTGAGGAGAGACCTGCAGCTGCCTGGAGACAGCACCAAGCCAAGCCTGAACAACCCAGCCCTGCTGGGCCCGGCTCAATCCCCAAGCAATGACCAGGGAACAGCCATACCTGACCCTTCACACCTGACAGCACTTCTGTTTCCATTGACTTCAAATATTCTAGACTACCAAGTTGCAGTAACTCAAAAGTAGATTTGCTGCTCATTCTCAGGACAGACTATGGACCCAAGATCCCAGCTGTGCTGGCTGAGGCGGGAGGCCCTTTGTGCTCCTTTCCCTGCAGGAAAAAGCTGCCACAGAGCAGGCTTACCTGAGGAGCTGAGTGGGAAGCTGCCATCTCCATGGATGGTGGGCGTGCTGGGCTGTAAGGGCACCTTGTCCTGCTTTCTCACAACTGTTTTCTTCATGGAGCTACCAGGGTCTTTTCTCTGCACACTGGGAGCTGTGCCATTGATAGGTGGTAGACTAAAGCCTGCAGGGACCAAAGAGGAGCTGTAAGTGGAGAGTGCTGGACAGGATGATGATGGAATGGGACAGAAAAGTTGCTGGAGCTGGGTAACATTCTTTGTTGTCCCAAAGAACTTCAAGTATAACAACGGCACACTGACATGGGACAGTGATCACAGAATCCCAGAGCAGTTTGGGCTGGAAGGCACCTTTAACCACCATCTAGTCCAACCCCTGTGAGCAGACATCATCTAGATCAGGTTTCTCAGAGCCCCATGTAAACTGGCCTTGAACGCCTTCATGGATAGACCAACAACAGCTTCCCTTGGCAAATCCTGCCAGCTTTTCATCCCCTTCATTAAAAAGAAAATTCTCCTTAATATCTAATGTAAATCTACCCTCTTCTAGTTTAAAACCAAACTGCAGTCATGCTTCCCCTAAGAAACAAGGAAAACCCAGTATAGCTTTGCTTTTGTTCTCCTGTTCCAGAGGCAGGCAGGGAAGTTACCAAAGTGCAGATAAGCTGGTGTGATGCCCTCGGGCTGAGTGCTGCCTCCTGAGGGCCCCGCTGCCGCCCTCGGGGAGCGCTCACAGCCCTGCAGGCTGAGCCCCTCAGCCAGGATTCAGTTGGGAACGCTGCTTGCTCCTGGGGCTACAGCAGAAGCACTGCCTGGGGCTTCAGCACAGCTCTACAGCTGCCAGCTCCTCAGCAGGGAGCGGCAGGAGAAGGATCTCTGGTGTTTGCATCAGAAGGAATGGAATTTTGTTCCTTCCAGGTTGCAGCCTGGTTAAAAAGCATTCTTTCGGCCTCACCTTCCCTGCACACTGCTCTCCAGGAGAGAGTCTGAAGCCCCAGTGTACTTTGCAAGACAGAATTTTCTACTTGACAAGTGGAGGTGGGAAACTGATATTCTTTTACTGACTCAATGAGGCCATGGGCAAGACACTTCATGTCTCTGTATTTTTCTTCGGGAAACAGAATTAAATCCTAATGCAAGCTTCTTCCTCAGATGCAAGCAGAACAGCCCCCCAGTCTGATTGCAACATTGTGCAAAGGGCAAGCAAGCGGTCAAAAAGGACCATCGCAAGTGTAGCCACCACTTACTTGCTTCAGCTGCATCCCCAGGCTCAACTGTCTCTGGAGAAAGCTGCAAGGATTTTTCATTTTGTCTCCTCTTCATCGCTTCCATCAAAATCTTCATTTTCTTCTGCTCTAATTTCTCCTTAGCCAACTTGCACATTTCAGCATGGATCTAGGTGCAATGGAAACACATCACAGACTATAAGCAGAGACACACAAACCAGACACAACATCTCATCAGGAGCACAGAGTCCACAGAGTGCCACAGTCTTCCATGCAGCTCCATATCCATTCCAATAGTTTCAGAGGAATGTCTCCCGTCCTCACCTTGGCAATTACACACAGTGAGGTGGAACACTTCACTGCCACAACCTTACACTGCTGCAACTGCAACCTAGGACAGGAAGCCCTGCTTGAAGCATGAAAGTCATACAAGTGCTCCAAGACAGACGAAGAGCTCACATGACAGGGAGCAGGCAGTGCAGTTCCTACAGGCCATGGCAGAAGAATGAAAACCATGTGCAATGCCCAGCAAGGAGGGGGAATGAGCTGTTACTTAACACTCATGGCCAGGAATTGCAGCTGTTTCTCACTTGCTGGCTTCTGAAGGACTCAGCTCTGAAGGACTTGGTCTCTGAGGCCAGCAGACCAAAAGGAGGAGTCTTGTGAAAACAAGTTGTACAAACGCTGATGTTAATGAGCAGAAAACTTGAGAATGACAGGGCTCTGAGATACAGCCACAAAGGGAACCAGGAAAAAGCAAACTCTCCCATTTTAGTTTGCAGCCTTGCTTACACTCAACATTACAATCTTTGCTTCTCTGCTTCCAAGGATGCACTTTTCCCACATTCACTGATGTCTAGCATGCTCTGCCATTCAGAACTTCTCTAAAACAGCCTTTGCACATATAGAATGCTTCTGGCGTGATCATGTGGCACCATCTCCAAACCAGTCACTTGGCACCACTGGAAATGGCCAAGCAATTGCCCTGTAGTTGTCAAATATATTCCCAAGAGAATCCCCATCCTCCAAGGAGTGGAAGATTATGATTTTCATCATTGACATTTTGGGCCAAGCACTAAACAGCCACTGGAAAGGAAGTCTGCTCATCCCTGTCCTTATCCCTTACCTTTCCAAAGCTGTCCCTCAGCTCTTTGTCACTCCTAAGACCAGGACTGCTGGGATCATCTGTCTCCTTGGCCTGGCTCAGTGGGAGGCCTGGGAATGGAAGCAAAGATTCCTGTAAATCTCTGGCACAGTTCAAGCCCCCAAAAATGCCATGCTGGGCAACAGACAAGACGGGTTCCGGATTGCAGAGCTCTCATAAAACACAGAGACTGGGACTGAGAGCTGCAAGGTACAATGCCTAGACCCTGTACTAAGGGATGGGCTACTGGCACTACACATGACATCACTCTGTTGGCAGCAGACTGAAACCTGCTGCATGACAAAGGCCTCAGCCCCGGCATGCTGGAGAGCCTCTCCGTCTGATAGAGAAGGGCGGAGATGGAGATTGCTCTTGGTAAGAGATTCTTGTCTGCCCTTCAAGGCCTTTGTTTCTGGATTTCCCACTCAATTCTAGGTCAGGTTTTGCAGTTTTGGGGATTTTTTATATTACTCTTTACAACAAAGGAAGTGCTGGGACACCAACAATGCCACCAGGTGTTAGACGCAAAAGAAGCTTTGCTTTCCTCATTAGATGTGCCCAGTATTCTGCGAGCCTGTATTTGTAGGGAACAAGTGCTCATCCAAAAGTTCTACTTTTTCTCTACTTCCTTCTTCCAGGGGTTTATTCTCTGCTTTCTTTCCAGCAGAGACATCCCAACCCAAATAAACATGACCTATCTCAAAACAATTCTGATCTTGGCTGATACTGACAATACATAATGTCCTTAATGGAAATAGCTGGTGGCTGGTCATTCTGAAACACTCCCAACAGAGCTGGTAGAACTAGGAGATCTATTTTTTACATGGTTTCAAAGAGGATAAAATCATGTGGCAGCCAAGCACTATGAGAGGGATACCTGTCTTAAAACTGGACTCTTTCACCCTGCAGAATGCTTCGGACAGTAATAAAAGTAAGGCCAGAAAGGATGAATGACAGAAGTCATTTCTAGTCCAGAATTAATTCAGAAAAAATGTCATTTACTTATTGAGAAATACCACACTCTAGCTGCATTGAGCATTCCAGCTGCTATCAACAATTCAGGACTTGTTCCAAGGGTACCATACCCAGCATTTGGCAGAACAAACCCTGACAAAATGGACCAGGGGATCTGATCCCTTTTTCTGCATCAGTACGATTATTCCTTCAAGTCTCATCTCTCCTAGCATTACACACCCAGAGATGCCAAAGGAACAACAACAGTGTCATTGAGGCTTTCAACTTGAAAGCATTGCCTGACCCAGATGCACCAGAGACTGCATTTTGTCTGGAACAATTCCACTTGTCAGGGATCAGGCAAGGCACGGTCAGGGACAAGGCAGGAGGCATCTCCTCCCCCAGCCTCAGCCTGCAGCACTGACACAGGCACAGACTGACGGGGAAGAGATTTGTCATTGGGAACCTGCCACAGGTGGCTTTGGGCTTGTGCTGTCAGAGGATGACAAACTCACACCCTGCCTAGGCCGCAGCTGTTTGGAAGACTCCTTCTCCTTCACTGGAAAATTCAAATAGACTTTCCATCATAGGAGGCTTCCCTATTCTTCCCAGTGCAAAACCAGGCAATATCCATGAATCTCCTTAAAAAGTCCAAGAGTACAGCTGAGAAACTACCCCACTGAAAGGTTTTCTCCTTCAAAAGCCGGAGGAAGTAGTGGGAATATTTCTCATTTCATGCCAAATGCCTTCTTTTTCCGCTCTAATTTTCAGACAAGAAAGGCTATAGGAAGATAAAAGGCATGTGCAGAATGGAGAGGAATATTTTCTTTTTTGCACTGCACTTTTTGAATCCTGAGGTATCACTCCAGCTCCTGCCACTCAACACTTCACACTGGAGGAATTTTCACTGCACCAACAGAGAATGTTCCCAGTTACTCGACTCTGGGAGAATCCACATAGGCCATCAAGTTATTGAAACTAATTTAAAGACATTTTTAAAAGAATGGGTTTTAAGCAAGCTTTCCAAGTGTCACCTCGGAGTCAAGATCCCAATGGTCATTTTAGGACAAACATTGCCTGTACCCACCTGCATCTTCCGGGGTCTTCTCCTGGCTTCTGATGCTGGGTCTTGGCCTGGAGAAAATGGAGGACAAAGGAACATATGAGGAGCTAGAAAGAGAAGGGAGGCAATGGGTTTACCATGAAACGAGGCAAACTTCTTAGCATGGTCACTCTCATGAAGGAGGAAATGCAACACATAAACCAAACAGGATGCAAAGATGGCTAATTGTCCTTAAGCTTTTAGTTGATGGAATCACACAGAGATGGCCAAGCTCTGGTTGAAATAATAGCCAAGCCCAGCAGGGGACCTATCCTGAGATGCTTTCAAGCCCTGCCTCCTCTTCCCCACCACCACCTCTGCTCTTGGGGCATTGCTCTTGGGTTGACATTGTGCTGGATCATCAGAGATCAGCAAAATGCTGAATGCACACAGATGTTTGCCTAAACACAGAGGACAGCTGACTGTGCCAAATCACCACAGGACATGGGAAGAGTGAGGTGAACAGCACACTGGAGCAGCAGACACCTTGGCTTACCTCATCTCGTTGGAGTCCTGCCAATCCATCTGAGGAGACTTGGGCACAGACCCAGCAGCACTGCCAACAGGGGGAATTCCTGCCTTCCGTAGACGGGGGATCAAAGATTTTCTCAATGGTCTCTTCTTCATTTCCCCGCCCGTGGAATACAGCAAGGAGGTCTGGAAAGAGTAGAATACAGTGCGCAGATCAAACATCCATCCTTGATCCCTTTGATGTCTCAAGAATTTTATCAATGCTCTGAACTGCAACCTGGTAGGAAAAGTCAAACTGATGCTGCAGCTTGGCTGTGGATGAGGAATGCAAAGGGAACTGGACAGGGAGAGATCATGTCCCACATTTCCGAGATCTCTCCACCTCCTCACTTCCCTGGAAATGGGACTACATTCCCAGCAAGCATCCACATGTTTGACATCAAGATATTCTGGGGTGCCACTGGCCTTTTGGATGCCATGGCAGTGGGTTTAGATCACTGTTCTCTCCCTGCCCCTAAGGTGTCTCACAGCCAGTGCTGATCTCCAGCCAATTCCCCACAAAGACATTCTGCAGCATGTCCAAACCGGCTTTTCCCAAGCCCCTCATTTCCTCATTTCTTCTGCTGCTGCCCTTCCCACCTACACTTCCCCAGCAGCCTTGGAGCCCAGATGCTGCTGCTGAGCTCTCGGGATGCTCGCTGCTCTCCAGCTCCCACACATCCATCATCTCAGCCTCACTGCCTTTTAGGGAGTTCAGCAGAGCTCCCTGCCCTGCTGCTCTCTGCAAGGTCTCTGCCTGCCCAACTTGCTCCAGGGCCTCCATGCCAGGCCAGGAATGGGGCTGGAGGCAGCAGGGCCAGATGCACACCCATCCTTACTATCCCATCATTTCTGGCCCCGATAAAGGCCTAAACCGGGATCTGTTTAATGTTTACTGAAAGGATAAGTTCCTGTCAAGAGAGAGGTCTCAGAGTTCTGCCAACGGCACATAAACTGAAAATTTACCACATTGGATATAGCTTGGTCTCCTTACCTTACTTCCTTTTCCCTCTGATGTGAGCTCCTGGGTTTTTCTCCTCGCCTCATCAAGGCCGCTGCCAGATTTCCCAGTCTCCTGCTCTCCATGGCACATTTTGCTTGGCATGGCAAAAGGAGAGCTCCTCAGGATGGGAAGCAAAGGCTTAGATGGAAGGAGCATTGCCGGACTTGACAGGGAAAACCTCCTGGCAAGCGTGTAGCCAATCAGGTCTGCAAAGTGGAGACACAATATGTATCAGAGCCCCCAGTGCAAACCTAAAGCATCTGAGGCTCCCTATTTCATGGGATAAATTCCTTGGAAGCTTCTAAACAGCTGGACAGGAAAACATCCTCCTGCTGGCAGCCACTTGAGGCAGGCCAGGGGAAAACCCTGCCCCACTTCCACAGAGCTGCCACAGGAACAGCCTGGCCTCTGGGCTGCCCTGGGACAGCAGGGAGCCCAGAGCCCTGTGCTCTCCAGCAATGCCTCAGCTGCACATGCATCCTGCTGCTCCTCTCCCTGCCCCACAGCTGAGCAGCCCTACAGATCCACGGGGCACTGCCAGCAGCACAGCTCATTGCAGGGCCACATGCAGGCCACAGCTCTTCCCTGCCAATGTGCACAGCCTCTCTGGGCTGCCACAAGACCCTTCCTCCCAACACAGAGCGGCCCAGCTCCCACCTCACCTCTGTGGGAGCCTGAGCCATGCTCACAAGGGAAGAAGTGAGTTTGGTGAACTCCCACCTTTACAGTCAATCCATCTCATGGGTGAGGCATCCAAGGGGTGTTTTTACTAGTCACAAGATCTCTCTGCTTTTATTTTTCATGAAACTCGCCTCACTGCAATTCCTCTGAACTGTACGGAGCTGGCAAACCATGAGAGAAAGCTTCTACAACTTTGCTTATGTGTTCTTCATTGCCCATCCATTACTTTGAAATCCCTTGCCTTCTAAACTCTTGGCAACCCACAGTGGTCCACAGAATTTGACAATTACACCTAGGAACTAATTGCTTTCCATAGCTAGTGTTCATGGCCTTTGTTTCAGTAACTCCCACTCACTTCTGGGTTGGGCTTTATTGGTTCATTGCTTTTATTTCTCTTCACAACAAAGGAAGTGCTGGAACATGAACAATGGCACCTCATCTTGGAAGAAGCTTTGCAAACCAAGTCACATGTCCCCAGTACTCAAGGAGTCTGGATCTGCAGGGAATAAACTGGCCATCCAATTCCAAATTGCCACTTTTGCTGTGCTTCATTGCTCCATCGGTTTTTCTCCCTGATTTCTTTCATGCAGACACACCCAAAACCAACGCAAACCATGGCCTGTCTCAAAACTTTTCTGATCTTGGCTAATACGGACGATTCAAATTTTTCTTAATGGAAAGTGTGGAGGGCAGGTCATTCCGAAATACTCTCCAACTGAACCGTTGGAAGTAAGGGAACAAATTCTTTACATAGTTTTACAAAGGATAAAATCATGTGGTATCCAAGCCATTAGTGAGGAATACCTCCCACAAAACTGGATTTCTTTCCCTCGGTGAAAACCTTCAGGTCAGTAATAAAGGAGAGACAGGAAAGTATTAATGAGAAAGGTCATTCCTGGTGCATAATTAATACTGCAAAATTGTCAACACCTTTGAGGAGCAATACTACTCCCTTGCTGCATTCAGGATTGCAGCTGCATGCCAGCAATGAAGGACTCATTCCAAAGGGGCCATACCCAGCATTTGGCAGAAATAACCCTGAGAAAATAGACCAGGGGATCTGATCCCTTTTTCTGCATCAGCAGAATTATTTCTCCAAGTCTCATCTCTGCTAGCATTACACGCCCAGAGATGCCAAAGGAACAACAACAGTGTCAAAGAGGCTTTCAACTTGAAAGCATTGCCTGACCCAGATGCACCAGAGACTGCATTTTGTCTGACACAATTCTACTTCTCAGGGATCAGGCAAGGCACGCACAGGGACAAGGCAGGAGGCATCTCCTCCCCCAGCCTCAGCCTGCAGCACTGACACAGGCGCAGACAGCTGAGGAGAGATTTGTCATTGGGAACCTGCCACAGGTGGCTTTGGGCTTGTGCTGTCAGAGGATGACAAACTCACACCCTGCCTAGGCCACAGCTGTTTGGAAGTCTCCTTCTCCTTCACTGGAAAATTCAAATAGACTTTCCATCATAGGAAGTTTCCCTATTCCTCCCAGTAGAAAAACAGGCAATAGTCATGAATCTCCTTCTAATTTCAAAGGGTTCAGATCAGAAACTGCCCTAAGGAAAAGTTTTCTTCTTCAAGGGCAGGCAGAAGGAGTGGAAACATTTCTCATTTCATGCTAAATGCCTTCCTTCTCTCTACTAATTCTGAAATTATAAAGGCTGCAAACAGATAAAAGGCATGTGCAGGAGAGAGGAAATGTTTTCTTTCTTGTGTTGCATTTCCAGAATCCCAAGGTACCACTCCAGCTCCTGCCACTCAACACTTCACACTGGAGGAATTTTCACTGCACCAACAGAGAACACTCCCAGTCACTCGGCTCTGGGAGAGTCCACTGAGTCCATCAAGGTATTGAAACTAATTTAAAGACATTTTCTAAAGAATGGGTTTTAACCAAGCTTTCCAAGTGTCACCTCTGAGTCACGATCCCAAAGGTCATTTTAGGACAAACATGCCCTGTACCCACCTGCACCTTCCAGGGTCTTCTCCTGACTTATGATGCTGGGTCTTGGCCTGGAGAAAATGGAGGACAAAGAAACATATGAGTACCTAGAAAAAGAAGGGAGGGAATGGGTTTACCGTGAAAGGAGCCAAACTTCTTAGCATGATCACTCTCATGAAGGAGGAAATGCAACACATAAACCCAACAGGATGCAAAGATGATTCATTGTCCTTAAACTTTCAGTTGCTGGCGTCACAAACAGCTGGCCAAGCTCTGGCTAAAATAACAGCCAAGCCCAGCAGGGGACCCATCCTGAGATGCTTTCAAGCCCTGCCTCCTCTTCCCCACCACCACCTCTGCTCTTGGGGCATTGCTCTTGGCTTTGACATTGTGCTGGATCATCATAGTTGGGCAAAATGCTGAATGCACACAGATGTTTGCCTAAATACATGGGACAGCTGACAGTGACAAATTACCACAGGTCATGGGAAGAGTGAGGTGAGCAGCACAGTGCAGCAGCAGACACCTTGGCTTACCTCATCTCCTGCAACTCCTGCAAATCCACATGGGGAGACCTGTGCGCTGACCCAGCAGCAGTGTCAACAGAGGGAATTCCTGCCTTGCGTATTGGGGGAATCACAGGCAGTCCCAATGACCCCATCTTCATTTCTCTACCAATGGGACAAGGCAAGGAGGTCTGGAAAAAATAAAACACAGTGCTCAGATCAAGCATCCAGCCTTGCCCCCATTCCTGCCCCAAAACATTTAGATATGCCCTCAGCTGAGACCCGGCAGGAATAAACAAGTCAAACTGATGGAGCAGATTGGCACAGGATGGGGAACACAAAGGGAACTGGTGAGGGAGAGACCATGTCATGTATTTGACACCTCCCCCCTCATGCACACTCCTCTGCAAGTCTGGCTGCATTCCCAGCTGGCATCCACGTTTGACTTGAAGGTCTTCTGGGGTGCCACTGCCTCCATTGTCCTTTTGGATGGCATGGGTTTAGATCCCCCATGGCCACCTCCCATCCCATCCCACTGGACAAAGCCATGCCAGAGCACACAGCTGCCCCGAGGCTGATGAACTCTAGAAATAGCATCAGAGAATGCTGTGCAGGGGCATGCCTGTACAACTCACAACCTGAGACAACCTGACTTTGCAGGTTCCAGCAAACATCTTTTTCCATCCAGAGCAGACACAGCTCACAGAAAACACCACCAAGACATAGAGGTGCTTCATAGATACCTGTAGGTTACTGAATGGAGAAGGATTGCTTATCCCAGATTGCACAGCTTTAGATGCTCTGAATACTTGTTGGTGTTTTCTCAGCCATAAGATAGACGAGGAACCACAACACAGCCCAGAAACCATTCAAGACCTCTCCTGCTACTGATACATGCTGAGGACATGAAGTCTGCCCTTCACACCCATTGCAAAGACAGCCTGAAGCGCAGTGACCAGCTGAGCTCTTCCTTGGCTCAGCTGCTTCCCTGGGCTCACAGCACAGGAAAAGGTCTCCAAGCTCTGCCTACAGCACAGAAACTGAAAATCTACCATCCAGGACTTAGCTTGGTCTCCTTACCTTATGTCCTTCTCCCTCTGCTCTCAGCGCCTGCTTGCTTCTTCTGACATCTTTCTTGTCAGTGCTACTTTTGCCTTTCTCTTCCTCCCCATCATACATCTTGCTTGGCTTGATGGAAGAAGGCCTCTCTTGGATGGGAGGCAAGGGCTTGATGGGAAGGAGTGAAGAGGGACGTGTCTGGGCAAGACTCATGGCAGTGGTGTAGCCAGTCAGATCTGCAAAGTGGAGACACAAAATGTATCAGAGTCCACAAAGTAAATCTAAATCAGCTGAAGCTCCATATTTCATATTACAGACTTCCTGGAATCTTCTAAACAGCTGCACAGGGAAACATCCTCCTGCCAGCAGTACCTTGAAGAAGACAAGAGGAAAGACCTGCCCCACCTCCACAGAGTTGCCACAGGAACAGCCTGGCCTCTGGGCTGACCTGGGACAGCAGGGAGCCCAGAGCCCTGTGCTCTCCAGCAAAGCTGCACATGCACCCTGCTGCTCCTCTCCCTGCCCCACAGCTGAGCAGCCCTGCAGCTCCACGGGGCACTGCCAGCAGCACAGCTCATTGCAGCACAGCTCATTGCAGCACAGCTCTCTCTGTTTTTATTTTTCATGAAACTAGCCTCACTGCAATTCCTCTGAACTGTATGGAGCTGGCAAACCATGAGAGAAAGCTTCTACAATTTGCTTAAGTGTTGTTCATTGCCCATCCATTACTGTGAAATCCCTTGCCTTCTAAACTCTTGGCAACCCACAGTGGTCAACAGACTTTGACAATTACACCTGGGAAGCAGTTGCCTTCCAAAGCTAGTGTTCATGGCCTTTGTTTCAGTAACTCCCACTCACTTCCGGGTTGGGTTTTATTGGTTCATTGCTTTTATTTCTCTTCACAACAAAGGAAGTGCTGGCACATGAACAATGGCACCTCATGCTGGAAAAAGCTTTGCAATCCAAGTTACTGTCCCCAGTACTCAAGGAGTCTGGATCTGCAGGGAATAAACTGGCCATCCAATTGCAAATTGCTACTTTTGCTCTGCTTCATTGCTCCATGGCTTTTTTTCCCTGATTTCTTTCATGCAGAGACACCCAAAACCAACAGTAAACCCAACACCAACATAATCATGATCTGCCATAACACATTTCTCATCTTTGCTAATACTGTCAATTCAAATTTTTCTCAATGGAAAGTGTGGAGGGCAGGTCATTTTGAAATGCCCTTCAACAGAGCTGTTCGAAACAACAGAACTAATTTTTTACATGGTTTCACAGAGGATAAAATCGTATGGCAGTCAAGCAATACGAGAGGAACACCTCTCTTAAAACTGGCTCTTTCCACCCTGCACAATGCTCTGGTCAGTAACAAAAGAGAGACAGGTAAGGTTCAATGACATAAACCATTTCTACTCTAGAATTAATCCAGAAAAAATATCCCCCTACCTATTGAGCAATACTACTACCTTGCTGCATTCAGCATTGCAGCTGCATGCCAGCAATGAAGGACTCATTCCAAAGGGGCCATACCCAGCATTTGGCAGAAATAACCCTGAGAAAATGGACCAGGGGATGTGATCCCTTTTTCTGCATCGGCGAGATTATTCCGTCAAGTCTCATCTCTCCTAGCATTACATGCCCAGAGAGGCCAAAGGAACAACAACAGTGTCATTGAGGCTTTCAACTTGAAAGCATTGCCTGACCCAGATGCACCAGAGACTGCATTTTGTCTGGCACAATTCCACTTGTCAGGGATCAGGCAAGGCACGGTCAGGGACAAGGCAGGAGGCATCTCCTCCCCCAGCCTCAGCCTGCAGCACTGACACAGGCACAGACAGCCGGGGAAGAGATTTGTCATTGGGAACCTGCCACAGTTTGCTTTGGGCTTGTGCTGTCACAGGATGACAAACTCACACCCTGCCTAGGCCACAGCCATTTGGAAGTCTCCTTCTCCTTCACTGGAAAAGTCAAAAGGATTTACCATCATCACATGAGGGTTCCCTATTCCTCCCAGGGCAAAACCAGGCAATATCCATGAATCTCCTTCAAATCTCAAAGAGTTCTGCTTGGAAACTGCCCAAAGGAAAGGTTTTCTCTTTCAAGGGCACATGGGAGGAGTGGGAATGTTTCTCATTTCATGCTTAATGCCTTTCTTTTCTATTCTCACTTTGACATTACAGAGGCTGCAGACAGATAAAAGGCATGCGCAGGATGGAGAGGAATTTTTCCTTTTCATGCACAGCATATCCAGGACCCCAAGCTACTGCTACTCAACACTTCACTCTGGAGGAATTTTCACTGCACCAACAGAGAACACTCCCAGTCACTCGGCTCTGGGAGAGTCCACAAAGCCAATCAAGGTATTGAAACTAATTTAAACCAAAATCTAAATGAATCGGTTTTAACTAAGCTTAATAAATGTCACATCTGAGTCAAGATCCTAATGGACATTTTAGGACACATATGCCCTCTACCTACCTGCATCTTCCGGGGTCTTCTCCTGGCTTCTGCTGCTGGGTCTTGGCCTGGAGAAAATGGAGGACAAAGGAACATATGAGGAGCTAGAAAGAGAAGGGAGGGAATGGATTCACCATGAAAGGACGCAAATTTCTTAGCATGATCACTCTCATGAAGGAGGTAATGCAACACATAAACCCAACAGGATGCAAAGATGATACATTGTCCTTAAGCTTTCAGTTGATGGAATCACACCGAGCTGGCCAAGCTCTGGTTGAAATAATAGCCAAGCCCAGCAAGGGACCCATCTTGAGATGCTTTGAAGCCCTTCCTCCTCTTCCCCACCACCACCTCTGCTCTTGGGGCATTGCTCTTGGGTTGACATTGTGCTGGATCATCAGAGACCGGCAAAATGATGTATGCACACAGATGTTTGCCTAAATATATGGGACAGCTGACTGTGCCAAATTACCACAGGACATGGGAAGAGTGAGGTGAACAGCACACTGCAGCAGCAGACACCCTGGCTTACCTCATCTCGCGGGACTCCTGCCAATCCATTTGAGGAGACTTGGGCACAGACCCAGCAGCACTGCCAACAGGAGGAATTCCTGCCTTCCGTAGACGGGGGATCAAAGATTTTCTCAATGGTCTCTTCTTCAATTCCCCTCCAGTGGAATACAGCAAGGAGGTCTGGAAAGAGTAGAACACAGTGCTCAGATCAAACATCCATCCTTGCCCCCTTTGATGTCTCAAGACATTTGTCAATGCTCTGAACTTGGACCTGGTAGGAAAAGTCGAACTGATGCTGCAGCTTGGCTGTGGATGGGGAATGCAAAGGGAACTGGACAGGGAGAGATCATGTCCCACATTTCCGAGCTCTCTCCACCTCCACACTTCCCTGGAAATGGGACTACATTCCCAACAAGCATCCACATGTTTGACATCAAGATATTCTGGGGTGCTCCTGGCCTTTTGGATGCCATGGCAGTGGGTTTAGACCACTGTTCTCTCCCTGCCCCTAAGGTGTCTCACAGCCAGTGCTGATCTCCAGCCAATTCCCCACAAAGCCATTCTGCAGCATGCTCAAACCTGTTCTTGTCAAGCTACTCATTTCTTCTGCTGCTGCCCTTCCCTCCTACACTTCCCCAGCAGCCTTGGAGCCCAGACACTGCTGCTGAGCTCTCGGGATGCTCGCTGCTCTCCAGCTCCCACACATCCATCATCTCAGCCTCACTGCCTTTTAGGGAGTTCAGCAGAGATCCCTGCCCTGCTGCTCTCTGCAAGGTCTCTGCCTGCCCAACTTGCTCCAGGGCCCTCATGCCATGGCCAGGAATGGAGCTGGAGGCAGCAGGGCCAGATGCACACCCATCCTTACTATCCCATCATTTCTGGCCCACCTAAAAGCCTAAACCGGGATCTGATCAATGTTTACTGAAAGGGTCACTTCCTGTCAAGAAAGAGGTCTCAGAGCTCAGCTGACAGCACATAAACTGAAAATTTACCACACTGGACTTAATTTGGTCTCCTTACCTTACTTCCTTTTCTCTCTGATGTGAGCTCCTGGGTTTTTCTCCTCTCCTCATCCAGGCTGCTGCCAGATTTCCCAGTCTCCTGCTCTCTATGGCACATTTTGATTGTATTGGCAGAAGGAGAGCTCCTCAGGATGGGAGGCAACGGCTTGGAGGGAAGGAGCATTGATGGACTTGCCAGGGAAATTCTCTTGGCAAGAGGGTAGCCAGACAGGCCTGCAGAGCAGAGACACAATATGTATCAGAACCACCAGTGCCAAACCTAAAGCATCTGAAGATCCGTATTTCATGGGACAGATTCCTTGGAAACTTCTAAACAGCTTCACAGGGAAACATCCTCCTGCTGGCAGCCTCTTGAGGCAGGCCAGGGGGAAACCCTGCCCCACTTCCACAGAGCTGCCACAGGAACAGCCTGGCCTCTGGGCTGCCCTGGGACAGCAGGGAGCCCAGAGCCCTGTGCTCTCCAGCAATGCCTCAGCTGCACATGCACCCTGCTGCTGCTCTCCCTGCCCCACAACTGAGCAGCCCTACAGCTCCACGGGGCACTGCCAGCAGCACAGCTCATTGCAGGGGCACATGCAGGCCACAGCTCTTCCCTGACAATGTGCACAGCCTCTCTGGGCTGCCACAAGACCCTTCCTCCCAACACAGAGCGGCCCAGCTCCCACCTCACCTCTGTGGGAGCCTGAGCCATGCTCACAAGGGAAGAAGTGAGTTCACTCAACTCCCACCTTTACAATCAATCCATCTCATGGGTGAGTTATCCAAGGGGTGTTTTTACTAGTCAAAAGATCTCTCTGTTTTTATTTTTCATGAAACTCGCCTCACTGCAATTCCTCTGAACTGTATGGAGCTGGCAAACCAGGAGAGAAAGCTTCTACAACTTTGCTTATGTGTTGTTCATTGCCCATCCATTACTGTGAAATCCCTTGCCTTCTAAACTCTTGGCAACCCACAGTGGTCAGCAAAATTTGACAATTACACCTAGGAAGTAATTGCTTTCCATAGCTAGTGTTCATGGCCTTTGTTTCAGTAACTCCCACTTAGTTCTGGGTTGGGTTTTATTGGTTCATTGCTTTTATTTCTCTTCACAACAAAGGAAGTGCTGGCACATGAACAATGGCACCTCATCTTGGAAGAAGCTTTGCAATCCAAGTTACATGTCCCCAGTACTCAAGGAGTCTGGATCTGCAGAGAATAAACTGGCCATCCAATTGCAAATTGCCAATTTTGCTCTGCTTCATTGCTCAGTGGGTTTTTCTCCCTGATTTCTTTCATGCAGACACACCCAAAACCAACGCAAACCATGGCCTGTCTCAAAACTTTTCTGATCTTGGCTAATACTGACAATTCCGTTTTTCTTAATGGAAAGTGTGGAGGGCAGGTCATTCTGAAATACTCTCCAACTGAACCGTTGGAAGTAAGAAAACTAATTCTTTACATAGTTTTACAAAGGATAAAATCATGTGGTATCCAAGCCATGAGTGAGGAGTACCTCCCATAAAACTGGATGTCTTTCCCTCGGTAAAACCTTCTGGTCAGTAATAAAGGAGAGACAGGAAAGTATTAATGAGATAGGTCATTCCTGGTGCAGAATTAATACTGAAAAATTGGCAACACCTTTGGGGAGCAATACTACTCCTTTGATGCATTCAGCATTGCAGCTGCATGCCAGCAATTAAGGAGTCATTCCAAAGGGGCCATACCCAGGATTTGGCACAGCAAACACTGAGAAAGTGGACCAGGGGATCTCATCACTTTTTCTGCATCAGCAGAATAATTCCGTCAAGTCTCATCTCTCCTAGCATTACACACCCAGAGATGCCAAAGGAACAACAACAGTGTCATTGAGGCTTTCAACTTGAAAGCATTGCCTGACCCAGATGCACCAGAGACTGCATTTTGTCTGGCACAATTCCACTTGTCAGGGATCAGGCAAGGCACGGTCAGGGACAAGGCAGGAGGCATCTCCTCCCCCAGCCTCAGCCTGCAGCACTGACACAGGCACAGACAGCCGGGGAAGAGATTTGTCATTGGGAACCTGCCACAGGTGGCTTTGGGCTTGTGCTGTCACAGGATGACAAACTCACACCCTGCCTAGGCTTCAGCCATTTGGAAGTCTCCTTCTCCTTCACTGGAAAAGTCAAAAGGACTTTCCATCATAGGAAGTTTCCCTATTCCTCCCAGTGCAAAAAAAAAAAAGGCAATGTCCATGAATCTCCTTCAGATTTCAAAGGGTTCAGCTCAGAAATAGCTCCAAGGAAAGCTTTTCTTCTTCAAGGGCAGGCAGAAGGAGTGTGAACATTTCTCATTTCATGCTAAATGCCTTCATTTTCTCTATTAATTCTGACATTATAAAGGCGGCAGACAGATAAAAGGCATGTGCAGGAGAGAGGAAATGTTTTCTTTCTTGTGTTGCATTTCCAGAATCCCAAGGTACCACTCCAGCTCCTGCCACTCAACACTTCACACTGGTGGAATTTTCACTGCACCAACAGAGAACACTCCCAGTCACTGGGCTCTGGGAGAATCCACTGAGACCATCAAGGTATTGAAACTAATTTAAAGACATTTTTAAAAGAATGGGTTTTAACCAGGCTTTCCAAGTGTCACCTCTGAGTCACGATCCCAAAGGTCATTTTAGGACAAACATGCCCTGTACCCACCTGCACCTTCCAGGGTCTTCTCCTGACTTATGATGCTGGGTCTTGGCCTGGAGAAAGTGGAGGACAAAGGAACATATGAGTAGATAGAAAGAGAAGGGAGGGAATGGATTCACCATGAAAGGACGCAAATTTCTTAGCATGATCACTCTCATGAAGGAGGTAATGCAACACATAAACCCAACAGGATGCAAAGATGAGTCATTGTCCTTAAACTTTCAGTTACTGGCGTCACAAACAGCTGGCCAAGCTCTGGCTAAAATAACAGCCAAGCCCAGCAGGGGACCCATCCTGAAATGCTTTCAAGCCCTGCCTCCTCTTCCCCACCACCACCTCTGCTCTTGGGGCATTGCTCTTGGGTTGACATTGTGCTGGATCATCAGAGATCAGCAAAATGCTAAATGCACACAGATGTTTGCCTGAATACATGGGACAGCTGACTGTGACAAATTACCACAGGACATGGGAACAGTGAGGTGAACAGCACAGTGCAGCAGCAGACACCGTGGCTTACCTCATCTCCTGCAACTCCTGGAAATCCACATGGAGAGACCTGTGCACTGACCCAGCAGCAGTGTCAACAGAGGGAATTCCTGCCTTGCGTATTGGGGGGATCACAGGCAGTCCCAATGACCCCATCTTCATTTCTCTACCAATGGGACAAGGCAAGGAAGTCTGGAAAAAATAAAACACAGTGCTCAGATCAAGCATCCAGACTTGCCCCCATTCCTGCCTCAAACATTTAGATATGCCCTCAGCTGAGACCCGGCAGGAATAAACAAGTCAAACTGATGGAGCAGATTGGCACAGGATGGGGAACACAAAGGGAACTGGTGAGGGAGAGACCACGTCATATATTTGACACCTCTCCCCTCATGCACACTCCTCTGCAAGTCTGGCTGCACTCCCAGCTGGCATCCACATGTTTGGCATGAAGGTCTTCTGGGGTGCCAGTGCCTCCACTGGCCTTTTGGATGGCATGGGTTTAGATCCCCCCATGGCCACCTCCCATCCTTTCCCTCTGGACAAAGCCATGCCAGAGCACACAGCTGCCCCCAGGCTGATGAACTCTAGAAACAGCATCAGAGACTGCTGTGCAGGGGCATGGCTGTACAACTCACAAGCTGAGACAACCTGACTTTGCAGGTTCCAGCAAACATCTTTTCCATCCAGAGCAGACACAGCTCACAGAAAACACCACCAAGACATAGAGGTGCTTCATAGATACCTGTAGGTTACTGAATGGAGAAGGATTGCTTGTCCCAGATTGCACAGCTTTAGAGGCTCTGAAGGCTTGTTGGTGTTTTCTCAGCCATAAAATAGACGAGGAACCACAACACAGCCCAGAAAGCATTCAAGACATCTCCTGCTACTGATACATGCTGGGGACATGAAGTCTGCCCTTCACACCCATTGCAAAGACAGCCTGAAGCGCAGTGTGCAGCTGAGCTCTTCCTTGGCTCAGCTGCTTCCCTGGGCTCACAGCACAGGAAAAGGTCTCCAAGCTCTGCCTACAGCACAGAAACTGAAAATCTACCATCCAGGACTTAGCTTGGTCTCCTTACCTTATGTCCTTCTCCCTCTGCTCTCAGCTCCTGCTTGCTTCTTCTGACATCTTTCTTGTCAGTGCTACTTTTGCCTTTCTCTTCCTCCCCATCATACACCTTGCTTGGCTTGATTGAAGAAGGCCTCTCTTGGATGGGAGGCAAGGGCTTGATGGGAAGGAGTGAAGAGGGACGTGTCTGGGCAAGACTCATGGCAGTGGTGTAGCCAGTCAGATCTGCAAAGTGGAGACACAAAATGTATCAGAGTCCACAAAGTAAATCTAAATCAGCTGAAGCTCCATATTTCATGGGACAGACTGCCTGGAATCTTCTAAACAGCTGCACAGGGAAACATCCTCCTGCCAGCAACACATTTGAGGAGGACAAGAGGAAAGACCTGCCCCACTTCCATAGAGCTGCCACAGGAACAGCCTGGCCTCTGGGCTGCCCTGGGACAGCAGGGAGCCCAGAGCCCTGTGCTCTCCAGCAATGCCTCAGCTGCACAGGCACCCTGCTGCTCCCACCCTGCCCCACAGCTGAGCAGCCCTGCAGCTCAACGGGGCACTGCCAGCAGCACAGCTCATTGCAACACAGCTCATGGCAGCACAGCTCTCTCTGTTTTTATTTTTCATGAAACTCGCCTCACTGGAATTCCTCTGAACTGTATGGAGCTGGCAAACCAGGAGAGAAAGCTTCTACAACTTTGCTTATGTGTTGTTCATTGCCCATCCATTACTGTGAAATCCCTTGCCTTCTAAACTCTTGGCAACCCACAGTGGTCAACAGAATTTGACAATTACACCTGGGAAGCAGTTGCCTTCCAAAGCTAGTGTTCATGGCCGTTGTTTCAGTAACTCCCACTTAGTTCTGGGTTGGGCTTTATTGGTTTGTAGCTTTTATTTCTCTTCACAACAAAGGAAGTGCTGGCACATGAACAATGCCACCTCATGCTGGAAGAAGCTTTGCAATCCAAGTTACTGTCCCCAGTACTCAAGGAGTCTGGATCTGCAGGGAATAAACTGGCCATCCAATTGCAAATTGCCACTTTTGCTCTGCTTCATTGCTCCATGGGTTTTTCTCCCTGATTTCTTTCATGCAGAGACACCCAAAACCAACAGTAAACCCAACACCAACATAATCATGATCTGCCATAACACATTTCTCATCTTTGCTAATACTGTCAATTCAAATTTTTCTCAATGGAAAGTGTGGAGGGCAGGTCATTTTGAAATGCCCTTCAACAGTGCTTTTCGAAATAACAGAACTACTTTTTTACATTGTTTCACAGAGGATAAAATCATATGGCAGTCAAGCAATACGAGAGGAACACCTCTCTTAAAACTGGCTCTTTCCACCCTGCACAATGCTCTGGTCCGTAACAAAAGAGAGACAGGTAAGGTTCAATGACATAAACCATTTCTACTCTAGAACTAATCCAGAAGAAATATCCCCCTACCTATTGAGCAATACTACTCCCTTGCTGCATTCAGCATTGCAGCTGCATGCCAGCAATGAAGGAGTCATTCCAAAGGGGCCATACCCAGGATTTCACAGAAATAACCCTGAGAAAATGGACCAGGGGATCTGATCACTTTTTCTGCATCGGCGAGATTATTCCGTCAAGTCTCGTCTCTCCTAGCATTACACACCCAGAGATGCCAAAGGAACAACAACAGTGTCAAAGAGGCTTTCAACTTGAAAGCACTGGATGACCCAAATGCACCAGAGACTGCATTTTGTCTGGCACAATTCCACTTGTCAGGGATCAGGCAAGGCACGGTCAGGGACAAGGCAGGAGGCATCTCCTCCCCCAGCCTCAGCCTGCAGCACTGACACAGGCACAGACAGCTGGGGAAGAGATTTGTCATTGGGAACCTGCCACAGGTGGCTTTGGGCTTGTGCTGTCAGAGGATGACAAACTCACACCCTGCCTAGGCCACAGCCATTTGGAAGTCTCCTTCTCCTTCACTGGAAAAGTCCAAAGGACATTCCCTCATAGGAGGCTTCCCTATTCTTCCCAGTGCAAAACCAGGCAATATCCATGAATTTCCTTCAAATCTCAAAGGGTTCAGCTCAGAAACTGTCCAAAGGAAAGGTTTTCTCTTTCAAGGGCACACGGGAGGAGTGGGAATGTCTCTCGTTTCATACTTAATGCCTTTCTTTTCCATTCTCATTTTGACATTTCAGAGGCTGCAGACAGATAAAAGGCATGCGCAGGATGGAGAGGAATTTTGCCTTTTCATGCACAGCATATCCAGGACCCCAAGCTACTGCCACTCAACACTTCACACTGGAGGAATTGTCAATGCATCAACAGAGAACACTCCCATTCACTCGGCTCTGGGAGAGTCCACAGAGCCAATCAAGGTATTGAAACTAATTTCAACAAATCGCTAAATGAAACGGTTTTAACTAAGCTTAATAAATGTCATATCTGAGTCAAGATCCCAATGGTCATTTTAGGACACATATGCCCTCTACCTACCTGCATGGTCCAGGGTCTTCTCTTGGCTTCGTGTGCTGGGTCTTGGCCTAGAGAAAATGGAGGACAAAGGAACATTTGAGGAGGTAGAAAGAGAAGGGAGGGAATGGGTTTATCATGAAAGGACGCAAACCTCTAAGCATGGTCACTCTCATGAAGGAGGAAATGCAACACATAAAACCAACAGGATGCAAAGATGATTCATTGTCCTTAAGCTTTCAGTTGTTGAAGTCACAGAGAGATAGCCAAGCTCTGGCTGAAATAATAGCCAAGCCCAGCAGGGGACCCATCCTGAAATGCTTTCAAGCCCTGCCTCCTCTTCCCCACCACCACCTCTGCTCTTGGGGCATTGATCTTGGGTGGACATTGTGCTGGATCATCAGAGATCAGCAAAATGCTGAATGCACACAGATGTTTGCCTAAATACATGGGACAGCTGACTGTGCCAAATTACTACAGGACATGGGAAGAGTGAGGTGGACAGCACACTGGAGCAGCAGACACCCTGGCTTACCTCATCTCCGGCAACTCCTGCAAATCCACCTGGAGAGAGGTGTGCACTGACCCAGCAGCAGTGCCAACAGGAGGAATTCCTGCCTTCCGTAGACGGGGAATCAAAGATTTTCTCAATGGTCTCTTCTTCAATTCCCCTCCAGTGGAATACAGCAAGGAGGTCTGGAAAGAGTAGAACACAGTGCTCAGATCAAACATCCATCCTTGCCCCCTTTGATGTCTCAAGAATTTTATCAATGCTCTGAACTGGGACCTGGTAGGAAAAGTCAAACTGATGCAGCAGCTTGGCTGTGGATGAGGAATGCAAAGGGAACTGGACAGGGAGAGAACATGTCCCACATTTCCGAGCTCTCTCCACCTCCTCACTTCCCTGGAAATGGGACTATACATTCCCAACAAGCATCCACATGTTTGACATCAAGATATTCTGGGGTGCCACTGGCCTTTGGATGCCATGGCAGTGGGTTTAGATCACTGTTCTCTCCCTGCCCCTAAGGTGTCTCACAGCCAGTGCTGATCTCCAGCCACTTCCCCACAAAGCCATTCTGCAGCATGTCCAAACCTGCTTTTCCCAAGCTACTCATTTCTTCTGCTGCTGCCCTTGCCTCCTACACTTCCCCAGCAGCCTTGGAGCCCAGACACTGCTGCTGAGCTCTCGGGATGCTCGCTGCTCTCCAGCTCCCACACATCCATCATCTCAGCCTCACTGCCTTTTAGGGAGTTCAGCAGAGCTCCCTGCCCTGCTGGTCTCTGCAAGGTCTCTGCCTGCCCAACTTGCTCCAGGGCCCTCATGCCATGGCCAGGAATGGAGCTGGAGGCAGCAGGACCAGATGCACACCCATCCTTACTATCCCATCATTTCTGGCCCACCTAAAAGCCTAAACGAGGATCTCTTTCATGTTTACTGAAAGGATCATTTCCTGTCAAGAAAGAGGTCTCAGAGTTCTGCCAACAGCACATAACCTGAAAATTTACCACACTGGACATAGCTTGGTCTCCTTACCTTACTTCCTTTTCCCTCTGAATTTAGCTCCTGGGTTTTTCTACTCTGCTCATCCCAGCCACTGCCAGCTTTCCCAGTCTCCTGCTCTCCATGGCACATTTTGCTTGGTGTGGCAGAAGGAGAGCTCCTCAGGATGGGCAGGAATGACTTGGATGGAAGGAGCATTGATGGACTTGCCCGGGAAAACCTCCTGGCAAGAGGGTAGCCAGACAGGCCTGCAAAGTAGAGACACAACATGTATCAGAGCCAACATTGCCAAACCTAAAGTATCTGTAGCTCTGTATTTCATTCCACAAATTCCTTGGAAACTTCTAAACAGCTGCACATGGAAAGATCCTCCTGCTGGCAGCCACTTGAGGCAGGCCAGGGGAAAACCCTGTCCCACTTCCACAGAGCTGCCACAGGAACAGCCTGGCCTCTGGGCTGCCCTGGGACAGCAGGGAGCCCAGAGCCCTGTGCTCTCCAGCAATGCCTCAGCTGCACATGCACCCTGCTGCTGCTCTCCCTGCCCCCCAGCTGAGCAGCCCTACAGCTCCACGGGGCACTGCCAGCAGCACAGCTCATTGCAGGGCCACATGCAGGCCACAGCTCTTCCCTGCCAATGTGCACAGCCTCTCTGGGCTGCCACAAGACCCTTCCTCCCAACACAGAGCGGCCCAGCTCCCACCTCACCTCTGTGGGAGCCTGAGCCATGCTCACAAGGGAAGAAGTGAGTTTGGTGAACTCCCACCTTTACAGTCAATCCATCTAATGGGTGAGGCATCCAAGGGGTGTTTTTACTATTCACAAGATCTTTCTGTTTTTATTTTTCATGAAAGTAGCCTCACTGGAATTCCTCTGAACTGTATGGAGCTGGCAGACCAGGAGCGAAAGTTTCTACAACTTTGCTTATGTGTTCTTCATTGCCCATCCATTACTTTGAAATCCCTTGCCTTCTAAACTCTTGGCAACCCACAGTAGTCTCCAGAATTTGACAACGACACCCAGGAAGCAGTTGCCTTCCAAAGCTAGAGTTCATGGCCTGTGTTTCAGTAACTCCCACTCACTTCTGGGTTGGGTTTGGTTGGTTCCAGACTCATCCCATCACTCTTCACAACAAAGAAAGTGCTGGCACATGAACAATAACACCCCTTGTTACGAGTAAAAATAACTTTGCACTCCCCTTACATGTCCCCAGCATTCATGCACCCAAAAATGCACGGCACACATTGGCCTTCAAACATTCTGCTTTTGCTCAGCTTCATTGCTCCATGGGTCCATTCCTGCTGAGACCCAAACACAACATAAGCATGACCAGCCTCAAAATATTTCTGATTATGTCACTACATAAAAACTCAATTTTGTTAATGGAAGGGTCTTAATTCAGATCGTAAAAAGAAGACCGTTCTTAAATCCCTATTTATTTATCCCTGTGGAATAGCCAGATTGTTTAATAAACTGCAACACGTAAGGTTTAATGAGATAAGTCAATTCTAATCCAGAATTAATCCAGAAAAGATGTCATTTCCTTATTGAGCAATTCTAGTCCCTAGCTGCATTAAATATTGCAGCTCCATACCAGCAATTAAGGAGTAATTCTAAAGGGCCATATCCAGGATTTGGCAGAAATAACCCCGAGCAAAGGGGACCAGGGGATCTGATCCCTTTTTCTGCATCAGCAGAATTATTTCTCCAAGTCTCATCTCTCCTAGCATTACATGCCCAGAGATGCCAAAGGAACAACAACAGTGTCATTGAGGCTTTCAACTTGAAAGCATTGCCTGACCCAGATGCACCAGAGACTGCATTTTGTCTGGCACAATTCCACTTGTCAGGGATCAGGCAAGGCACGCACAGGGACAAGGCAGGAGGCATCTCCTCCCCCAGCCTCAGCCTGCAGCACTGACACAGGCACAGACAGTCGGGGAAGAGATTTGTCATTGGGAACCTGCCACAGGTGGCTTTGGGCTTGTGCTGTCACAGGATGACAAACTCACACCCTGCCTAGGCTGCAGCCATTTGGAAGTCTCCTTCTCCTTCACTGAAAAATTCAAATGGGCTTGCCATCACATGAGGGTTCCCTATTCCTCCCAGTGCAAAACCAGGCAATATCGATGTATCTCTTTCAAATCTCAGAAAGTTCAGCTCAGAAACTGCCCCAATGAAAGGTTTTCTGCTTCAAGGGCACAGGCAGAAGGAGTGAGAACATTTCTCATTTCATGCTAAAATGCTTTCCTTTCCTGTTCTCATTTTGACACTAGAGAGACTGCAGGGCTGCAAAAGGCATGCGCAGGATGGAGAGGATTATTTTCCTGCACAGCATTTCAAGGACGCCAAGGTACCACTCCAGCTCCTGCCACTCAACACTTCACACTGGTGGAATTTTCACTGCACCAACAGAGAACACTCCCAGTCACTGGGCTCTGGGAGAGTCCACTGAGACCATCAAGGAATTCAAATGAATTTAAAGACATTTTTAAAAGAATGGGTTTTAACCAAGCTTTCTAAGTGTCACCTCTGAGTCAAGATCCCAATGGTCATTTTAGGACAGACATGCCCTCTACCTACCTGCATCTCCCGGGGTCTTCTCTTGGCTTATGATTCTGGGTCTTGGCCTGGAGAAAATGGAGAACAAAGGAACATATGAGGAGCTAGAAAGAGAAGGGAGGGAATGGGTTTACCATGAAAGGACGCAAATTTCTTAGCATGATCACTCTCATGAAAGAGGAAATGCAACGCATAAACCCAACAGGATGCAAAGAAGATACATTGTCCTTATTCTTTCAGTTGCTGGAATCACACAGAGATGGCCAAGCTCTGGCTGAAATAACAGACAAATCCAGCAGGGGACCCATCTTGAGATGCTTTGAAGCCCTGCCTCCTCTTCCCCACCACCACCTCTGCTCTTGGGGCATTGCTCTTGGCTTTGACATTATGCTGGATCATCACAGATGGGCAAAATACTTAATAAACACAGGTTTGCCTAAATACATGGGACAGCTGACTGTGCCAAATTACCACAGGACATGGGAAGAGTGAGGTGAACAGCACATGGGAGCAGCAGACACCTTGGCTTACCTCATCTCCTGCAACTCCTGGAAATCCACATGGAGAGAGGTGTGCACTGACCCAGCAGCAGTGCCAACAGGAGGAATTCCTGCCTTCCGTAGTGGGGGGATCAAAGGCAATTCCAGTGAGCCCTTCTTCATTTCCCCACTACTGGAATACTGTGAGAAAGCCTGAAAAGAGTACGAAAAATGTCCAGCTTTGCCCCCATTCCTGACTCAAGACATTTAGATATGCCCTCAGCTGAGACCTGGCAGAAATAAACAAGCCAAATTGATGGAGCATGAAAAGGGAACTGGACAGGGAGAGATCATGTGACATATTTGCCACCTCTGCCCATATGCTCATTCCTCTGCACGTGTGGCTCCATTTCCAGCTGGCATCCACGTTTTGACACCAAGATCTTCTGGGGTGCCACTGCCTCCACTGGCCTTTTGGATGCCATGGCAGTGGGTTTAGATCACTGTTCTCTCCCTGCCCCTAAGGTGTCTCACAGCCAGTGCTGAGCTCCAGCCAATTCCCCACAAAGCCATTCTGCAGCATGTTCAAACCTGTTCTTGTCAAGCTACTCATTTCTTCTGCTGCTGCCCTTCCCTCCTACACTTCCCCAGCAGCCTTGGAGCCCAGACACTGCTGCTGAGCTCTCGGGATGCTCGCTGCTCTCCAGCTCCCACACATCCATCATCTCAGCCTCACTGCCTTTTAGGGAGTTCAGCAGAGCTCCCTGCCCTGCTGCTCTCTGCAAGGTCTCTGCCTGCCCAACTTGCTCCATGGCCCCCATGCTATGGCCAGGAATGGGAATGGAGGCAGCAGGACCAGATGCACACCCATCCTTACTATCCCATCATTTCTGGCCCACCTAAAGGCCTAAACCAGGATCTCTTTCATGTTTACTGAAAGGGTTAGTTCCTGTCCAGAAAGAGGTCTCAGAGCTCTGCCAACAGCACATAAACTGAAAATTTACCACACTGGACTTAATTTGGTCTCCTTACCTTACTTCCTTTTCCCTCTGAAGTGAGCTCCTGGGTTTTTCTACTCTCCTCATCCAGGCCGCTGCCAGATTTGCCAGTCTCCTGCTCTCCATGGCATATCTTGTCTGTCTTGGCAGAAGGAGAGTTCCTCAGGATGGGCAGCAATGGCTTGGATGGAAGGAGCATTGAGGGACTTGCCAGAGGAAACCTCTTGGCAAGAGGGTAGCCAGAGAGGCCTGCAAAATGGAGACACAAAATGTATGTGGACACACACACCGGCAATGCCACCTACTCTGACACAGAGCCAACACTGACCACCATGGACCAGTTCTCCATGAAATTTAGTGGGGTTTTTTTTCCATTTGTCTTCAGCCTTTCAGCTCCTTCCTATGCTCACCTTTCCCTTCAGTGGTCTTTCCTTTTCCGGTAAAATCCATCTTCAAACCCGTGCTTCTGCCTGGCAGAAGGATCTGGGTTTGAATCTGGGATCACTCTCAGAGTTGACAGCGACGGGAGCTTGGTGCCCAGCCTCAGAACAAGGTCGGGTGGCTCCGATCGCCAGCGCTCGGCACAGACAGGCAGAGCCAGACGCGTCTGCTGCCGCTGTGGCCGTGCCAACCACAACCTTCACAACCTTCACAGCCCCAGCGTGGGGCTGCCCCTTTGTGACACAATACCCCGTGGGGCTGCCCCTTTGTGACACGCTCGCCATGGTTCTCTCGTTTTCATGGCTGCACAACCCCACCCCAACTCCATCCCCTTCCATTCCCATCCCAAAGGCAGCCAGCCCTAAGCCCAGCCTGGCCAGGCCTGAGCGTTTCACACTCTCTAGGATGTCAACCCTTTCCAAAGCTCTTTTTCAAGGCCCTTATCTCTGTAATTCCCACTCAGGTCTGGGGTGCTGCTTGTAGGTGTGGGATTTTGTTCATTTCTCTTCACATCAGACAGAGTGGTGGGACACAAACAATGGCACCGGGTGGTCAAAGTAAAAGATGCTTTGCACTCCCCAGTATGTGTCCCCAGAATTCTGTTTGGCCGAGAGCTGTAACGAACAAATTCACATCCAAACATTCCTCTTTACCTCTACTTCATTGTTCTAGGGGTTTCTTTCCTGCTTTCTTAATTGCAGAGGTACCCAAACATGTTCTGCCTCAAAACATTTGTGATCTTGGCTAATACTGTCAATTCAAATTTTTCTCAATGGAAAGTGTGGAGGGCAGGTCTCTCCAACTTAACTGTTAGAAGCAAGATAACTAATTTTTTACATTTTTGATAGAGGGTAAAACCACTGGGCATCCAAGCTGCAAGAGAGGAAAACCTGTCTTCACAGTGGATTTCTTTCCCTCTATGGCATTTTTCGGTCCGTAATAAAGGAGAGACTGAAAATGTTTAATGAGATAGATCATTCCTAGTCCAGAATTAATTCAGAAAAAAAATTCAACATCTTTAATGACCAATATTTCTCCTTAAATGCATTCAGCATTGCAGCTGCATGCCAGCAATGAAGGAGTCATTCCAAAGGGACCATACCCAGGATTTGGCAGAAATAACCCTGAGAAAATGGACCAGGGGATCTGATCCCTTTTTCGGCATCATTTCTCCAAATCTCATCTCTCCGAGCATTACATGCCCAGAGATGCCAAAGGAACAACAACAGTGTCATTGAGGCTTTCAACTTGAAAGCATTGCCTGACCCAGATGCACCAGAGACTGCATTTTGTCTGGCACAATTCCACTTGTCAGGGATCAGGCAAGGCACGCACAGGGACAAGGCAGGAGGCATCTCCTCCCCCAGCCTCAGCCTGCAGCACTGACACAGGCACAGACAGCCGGGGAAGAGATTTGTCATTGGGAACCTGCCACAGGTGGCTTTGGGCTTGTGCTGTCACAGGATGACAAACTCACACCCTGCCTAGGCCACAGCCATTTGGAAGTCTCCTTCTCCTTCACTGAAAAATTCAAATGGGCTTGCCATCACATGAGGGTTCCCTATTCCTCCCAGTGCAAAACCAGGAAATATCGATGTATCTCTTTCAAATCTCAGAAAGTTCAGCTCAGAAACTGCCCCAAGGAAAGGTTTTCTGCTTCCAGGGCAGGCAGAAGGAGTGAGAACATTTCTCATTTCATGCTACAATGCTTTCCTTTCCTGTTCTCATTTTGACACTAGAGAGACTGCAGGGCTGCAAAAGGCATGTGCAGGATGGAGAGGATTATTTTCCTGCACAGCATTTCAAGGACGCCAAGGTACCACTCCAGCTCCTGCCACTCAACACTTCACACTGGTGGAATTTTCACTGCACCAACAGAGAACACTCCCAGTCACTCGAATCTGGGAGAGTCCACTGAGACCATCAAGGAATTCAAATGAATTTAAAGACATTTTTAAAAGAATGGGTTTTAACCCAGCTTTCCATGTGTCACCTCTAAGTCAAGATCCCAACGGTCATTTTAGGACAGACATGCCCTCTACCTACCTTCATGTTCCAAGGTCATCTCTTGGTGTCTGCTGCTGGGTCTTGGCCTGGAGAAAATGGAGAACAAAGGAACACATGAGGAGCTAGAAAGAGAAGGGAGGCAATGGGTGCACCATGATAAGGAGGCAAACCTTCTTAGCATGGTCACTCTCATGAAGGAGGAAATGCAACACATAAACCCAACAGGAGGCAAAGATGTGTCCATTGTCCTTAAGCTTTCAGCTGCTGGAATCACACAGAGCTGGCCAAGCTCTGGTTGAAACACAGCAGACATTCTCCAACTTGCACCAGAACTCCCCAATTTTGCTCTCTCTCCTTGTGGAGCCAAGTGGCTCCTACAGCCTCCCTGAAGAAGCAAGAGCTGCTGAGCTGAGACATGAGTCTGTATGCAGGGCAGCTGCTTTTGTACTGCTGCCAAAGCTTGACTTTGCCTGCTCCTGCCTTACACTGGTGACAGCCTTGTGCTGCATGTGGTCAGAGCACTGCTGTCTCCTGACAATGACATTACACCTCCTGGATCTTTCCAGAACAAAAAGGCTTTTTCCAACTCAGCTGCTAGGAAAGGTATTCAGATCACACTTTAAAAGCCCTGACAAAGATGTTCAATTGGAATGATACTTCTCTGACACCCTCTTTATTCTTATCACTTGGATAAGCTTCACAGCTACATTTTCTCATACATATCCAAGGCAATATCTTTCCATCATGTACAGTCCTACAACTCTTCTCTAGCATCTTGCCCTCTTTGATCTTAAACCCAAATCCAAATACTAAACATTAATCGGATTATAAACCTATACCCCAAAATATATTAGGGATCTCATTTCGCAATGAAGGCCCAGGCACAGGGGAATTAGACACGATATTTACAGAAGCAGCTCCTGAATTTGCAGACACCTCTCCAGTAGCCCACATTTGCCCAAACATATTCTCCTGGCTGCAGAATTTAACAGACAAGGATCACAGGATCCAAAGCTCTGCAGGATCCAGACCCATGCAAAACAGTTCCCAAATGACCCCACAACAATTACAGAGGAAACCAACAGCCAAGTAAAGCAGAGGACCCTTCTTGAGATGCTTTGAAGCCTTGCCTTCTCTTCCCCACCACCATCTCTGCTCTTGGGGCATTGCTCTTGACATGGGATGGGCAAAATGATGAATACACACAGAGTTTGCCTAAACTCATGGGACAGCTGACTGTGCCAAATCACCACAGGACATGGGAAGAGTGAGGTGAACAGCACACTGGAGCAGCAGACACCTTGGCTTACCTCATCTCATGGGACTCCTGCCAATCCACATGGGGAGAGCTGCACACAGACCCAGCAGCACTGCCAGCAGGGGGAATTCCTGACTTCCGTAGACGGGGGATCAAAGATTTTCCCAATGGTCTCTTCTTCATTTCCCCGCCCGTGGAATACAGCAAGGAGGTCTGGAAAGAGTAGAACACAGTGCTCAGATCAAGCATCCACACTTGCTCCCTTTGATGTCTCAAGAATTTTATCAATGCTCTTAACTGAGACCTGGTAGGAAAAGTCAAACTGATGCTGCAGCTTGGCTGTGGATGGGGAATGCAAAGGGAACTGGACAGGGAGAGATCATGTCCCACATTTCTGAGCTCTCCCCACCTCCTCACTTCCCTGGAAATGGGACTATACATTCCCAGCTGGCATCCACGTTTTGACATCAAGGTGTTCTGTGGTGCCACTACCTCCACTGGCCTTTTGGATGCCATGGCAGTGGGTTTAGATCACTGTTCTCTCCCTGCCCCTAAGGTGTCTCACAGCCAGTGCTGATCTCCAGCCAATTCCCCACAAAGCCATTCTGCAGCATGTCCAAACCTGCTTTTCCCAAGCCACTCATTTCTTCTGCTGCTGCCCTTCCCTCCTACACTTCCCCAGCAGTCTTTGAGCCCAGACACTGCTGCTGAGCTCTCGGGATGCTCGCTGCTCTCCAGCTCCAACCACATCCATCATCTCAGCCTCACTGCCTTTTAGGGAGTTCAGCAGAGCTCCCTGCCATGCTGCTCTCTGCAAGGTCTCTGCCTGCCCAACTTGCTCCAGGGCCCTCATGCCATGGCCAGGAATGGAGCTGGAGGCAGCAGGGCCAGATGCACACCCATCCTTACTATCCCATCATTTCTGGCCCACCTAAAGGCCTATACCAGGATCTCTTTCATGTTTACTGAAAGGGTTAGTTCCTGTCAAGAAAGAGGTCTCAGATCTCTGCCAACAGCACATAAACTGAAAATTTACCATGCTGGACTTAATTTGGTCTCTTTACCTTACTTCCTTTTCCCTCTGAAGTGAGCTCCTGGGTTTTCCTACTCTCCTCGTCCAGGCCGCTGCCAGATTTCCCAGTCTCCTGCTCTCCATGGCATATCTTGTCTGTCTTGGCAGAAGGAGAGCTCCTCAGGATGGGCAGCAATGGCTTGGATGGAAGGAGCATCGAGGGACTTGCCAGAGGGAACCTCTTGGCAAGAGGGTAGCCAGAGAGGCCTGCAAAATGGAGACACAAAATGTATGTGGACACACACACCAGCAATGCCACCTACTCTGACACAGAGCCAACACTGACCACCATGGACCAGTTCTCCCTGAAATTTAGTGGGGTTTTTTTTCATTTGTCTCCAGCCTTTCAGCTTCTTCCTATGCTCACCTTTCCCTTCAGTGGTCTTTCCTTTTCCGGTAAAATCCATCTTCAAACCCGTGCTTCTGCCTGGCAGAAGGATCTGGGTTTGAATCTGGGATCACTCTCAGAGTTGACAGCGACGGGAGCTTGGTACCCAGCCTCAGAACAAGGTCGGGTGGCTCCGATCGCCAGCGCTCGGCGCAGACAGGCAGAGCCAGACGCGTCTGCTGCCGCTGTGGCCGTGCCAACCACAACCTTCACAACCTTCACAGCCCCAGCGTGGGGCTGCCCCTTTGTGACACAATACCCCGTGGGGCTGCCCCTTTGTGACACGCTCGCCATGGTTCTCTCATTTTCATGGCTGCAAAACCCCACCCCAACTCCATCCCCTTCCATTCCCTTTCCAAGGGCAGCCAGCCCTAAGCCCAGCCTGGCCAGGCCTGAGCGTTTCACACTCTCTAGGATGTCAACCCTTTCCGAAGCTCTTTTTCAAGGCCTTTATCTCTGTAATTCCCACTCAGGTCTGGGGTGCTGCTTGTAGGTGTGAGATTTTGTTCATTTCTCTTCACATCAGACAGAGTGGTGGGACACAAACAATGGCACCGGGTGGTCAAAGTAAAAGATGCTTTGCACTCCCCAGTATGTGTCCCCAGAATTCTGTTTGGCCGAGAGCTGTAACGAACAAATTCACATCCAAACATTCCTCTTTACCTCTACTTCATTGTTCTAGGGCATTCTTTCATGCTTTCTTAATTGCAGAGGTACCCAAACATATTCTGCCTCAAAACATTTGTGATCTTGGCTAATACTGTCAATTCAAATTTTTCTCAATGGAAAGAGTGGAGGGCAGGCCTCTCCAACTTAACTGTTAGAAGCAAGAGAACTAATTTTTTACATTTTTGATAGAGGTTAAAACCATTGGGCATCCAAGCTGCAAGAGAGGAAAACCTGTCTTAATAGTGGATTTCTTTCCCTCTATGGCATTTTCCGGTCCGTAATAAAGGAGAGACTGAAAATGTTTAATGAGATAGACCATTCCTAGTCCAGAATTAATTCAGAAAAAAAATTCAACATCTTTAATGACCAATACTTCTCCTTAACTGCATTAAGGATTGCAGCTGCATGCCAGCAATGAAGGAGTCATTCCAAAGGGACCATACCCAGCATTTGGCAGAAATAACCCTGAGAAAATAGACCAGGGGATCTGATCCCTTTTTCTGCATCGGCAGAATTATTTCTCCAAGTCTCATCTCTCCTAGCATTACATGCCCAGAGATGCCAAAGGAACAACAACAGTGTCAAAGAGGCTTTCAACTTGAAAGCACTGGATGACCCAGATGCACCAGAGACTGCATTTTGTCTGGCACAATTCCACTTGTCAGGGATCAGGCAAGGCACGCACAGGGACAAGGCAGGAGGCATCTCCTCCCCCAGCCTCAGCCTGCAGCACTGACACAGGCACAGACAGCCGGGGAAGAGATTTGTCATTGGGAACCTGCCACAGGTGGCTTTGGGCTTGTGCTGTCACAGGATGACAAACTCACACCCTGCCTAGGCTGCAGCCATTTGGAAGTCTCCTTCTCCTTCACTGGAAAATTCAAATGGACTTGCCATCACATGAGGGTTCCCTATTCCTCCCAGTGCAAAACCAGGCAATATCCATCAATCTCCTTCAAATCTCAAAGGGTTCAGCTCAGAAACTGCCCCAATGAAAGGTTTTCTGCTTCCAGGGCAGGCAGAAGGAGTGAGAACTTTTCTCATTTCATGCTAAAATGCTTTCCTTTCCTATTCTCATTTTGACACAAGAGAGACTGCAGGGCTGCAAAAGGCATGCGCAGGATGGAGAGGATTATTTTCCTGCACAGCATTTCAAGGACGCCAAGGTACCACTCCAGCTCCTGCCACTCAATGCTTCACACTGGAGGAATTTTCACTGCACCAACAGAGAACACTCCCAGTCACTCGACTCTGGGAGAGTCCACTGAGACCATCAAGGAATTGAAATTAATTTAAAGACATTTTTAAAAGAATGGGTTTTAACCCAGCTTTCCAAGTGTCACCTCTAAGTCAAGATCCCAACGGTCATTTTAGGACAGACATGCCCTCTACCTACCTGCATGTTCCAAGGTCATCTCTTGGTGTCTGCTGCTGGGTCTTGGCCTGGAGAAAATGGAGAACAAAGGAACACATGAGGAGCTAGAAAGAGAAGGGAGGCAATGGGTGCACCATGATAAGGAGGCAAACCTTCTTAGCATGGTCACTCTCATGAAGGAGGAAATGCAACACATAAACCCAACAGGAGGCAAAGATGTGTCCATTGTCCTTAAGCTTTTCGTTGCTGGAATCACACAGAGCTGGCCAAGCTCTGGTTGAAACACAGCAGACATTCTCCAACTTGCACCAGAACTCCCCAATTTTGCTCTCTCTCCTTGTGGAGCCAAGTGGCTCCTACAGCCTCCCTGAAGAAGCAAGAGCTGCTGAGCTGAGACATGAGTCTGTATGCAGGGCAGCTACTTTTGTACTGCTGCCAAAGCTTGACTTTGCCTGCTCCTGCCTTACACTGGTGACAGCCTTGTGCTGCATGTGGTCAGAGCACTGCTGTCTCCTGACAATGACATTACACCTCCTGGATCTTTCCAGAACAAAAAGGCTTTTTCCAACTCAGCTGCTAGGAAAGGTATTCAGATCACACTTTAAAAGCCCTACCAAAGATGTTCAATTGGAATGATACTTCTCTGACTCCCTCTTTATTCTTATCACTTGGATAAGCTTCACAGCTACATTTTCTCATACATATCCAAGCCAATATCTTTCCATCATGTACAGTCCTACAACTCTTCTCTAGCATCTTGCCCTCTTTGATCTTAAACCCAAATCCAAATACTAAACATTAATCGGATTATAAATCTATACCCCAAAATATATTAGGGATCTCATTTCACAATGAAGGCCCAGCCACAGGGAAATTAGACACGATATTTACAGAAGCAGCTCCTGAATTTGCAGACACCTCTCCAGTAGCCCACATTTGCCCAAACATATTCTCCCGGCTGCAGAATTTAACAGACAAGGATCACAGGATCCAAAGCTCTGCAGGATCCAGACCCATGCAAAACAGTTCCCAAATGACCCCACAACAATTACAGAGGAAACCAACAGCCAAGTAAAGCAGAGGACCCTTCTTGAGATGCTTTGAAGCCTTGCCTCCTCTTCCCCACCACCATCTCTGCTCTTGGGGCATTGCTCTTGACATGGGATGGGCAAAATGATGAATACACACAGAGTTTGCCTAAACTCATGGGACAGCTGACTGTGCCAAATCACCACAGGACATGGGAAGAGTGAGGTGAACAGCACACTGGAGCAGCAGACACCTTGGCTTACCTCATCTCATGGGACTCCTGCCAATCCACATGGGGAGAGCTGCACACAGACCCAGCAGCACTGCCAGCAGGGGGAATTCCTGACTTCCGTAGACGGGGGATCAAAGATTTTCCCAATGGTCTCTTCTTCATTTCCCCGCCCGTGGAATACAGCAAGGAGGTCTGGAAAGAGTAGAACACAGTGCTCAGATCAAGCATCCACACTTGCTCCCTTTGATGTCTCAAGAATTTTATCAATGCTCTTAACTGAGACCTGGTAGGAAAAGTCAAACTGATGCTGCAGCTTGGCTGTGGATGGGGAATGCAAAGGGAACTGGACAGGGAGAGATCATGTCCCACATTTCTGAGCTCTCCCCACCTCCTCACTTCCCTGGAAATGGGACTATACATTCCCAGCTGGCATCCACGTTTTGACATCAAGGTGTTCTGTGGTGCCACTACCTCCACTGGCCTTTTGGATGCCATGGCAGTGGGTTTAGATCACTGTTCTCTCCCTGCCCCTAAGGTGTCTCACAGCCAGTGCTGATCTCCAGCCAATTCCCCACAAAGCCATTCTGCAGGATGTCCAAACCGGCTTTTCCCAAGCCACTCATTTCTTCTGCTGCTGCCCTTCCCTCCTACACTTCCCCAGCAGCCTTGGAGCCCAGACACTGCTGCTGAGCTCTCGGGATGCTCGCTGCTCTCCAGCTCCCACACATCCATCATCTCAGCCTCACTGCCTTTTAGGGAGTTCAGCAGAGCTCCCTGCCCTGCTGCTCTCTGCAAGGTCTCTGCCTGACCAACTTGCTCCAGGGCCCCCATGCTATGGCCAGGAATGGGGCTGGAGGCAGCAGGACCAGATGCACACCCATCCTTACTATCCCATCATTTCTGGCCCAGCTAAAGGCCTATACCAGGATCTCTTTCATGTTTACTGAAAGGGTTAGTTCCTGTCAAGAAAGAGGTCTCAGATCTCTGCCAACAGCACATAAACTGAAAATTTACCATGCTGGACTTAATTTGGTCTCTTTACCTTACTTCCTTTTCCCTCTGAAGTGAGCTCCTGGGTTTTCCTACTCTCCTCGTCCAGGCCGCTGCCAGATTTCCCAGTCTCCTGCTCTCCATGGCATATCTTGTCTGTCTTGGCAGAAGGAGAGCTCCTCAGGATGGGCAGCAATGGCTTGGATGGAAGGAGCATCGAGGGACTTGCCAGAGGGAACCTCTTGGCAAGAGGGTAGCCAGAGAGGCCTGCAAAATGGAGACACAAAATGTATGTGGACACACACACCGGCAATGCCACCTACTCTGACACAGAGCCAACACTGACCACCATGGACCAGTTCTCCCTGAAATTTAGTGGGGTTTTTTTTCATTTGTCTCCAGCCTTTCAGCTTCTTCCTATGCTCACCTTTCCCTTCAGTGGTCTTTCCTTTTCCGGTAAAATCCATCTTCAAACCCGTGCTTCTGCCTGGCAGAAGGATCTGGGTTTGAATCTGGGATCACTCTCAGAGTTGACAGCGACGGGAGCTTGGTACCCAGCCTCAGAACAAGGTCGGGTGACTCCGATCGCCAGCGCTCGGCACAGACAGGCAGAGCCAGACGCGTCTGCTGCCGCTGTGGCCGTGCCAACCACAACCTTCACAACCTTCACAGCCCCAGCATGAGGCTACCCCTTTGTGACACAATACCCCGTGGGGCTGCCCCTTTGTGACATGATCGCCATGGTTCTCTCGTTTTCATGGCTGCAAAACCCCACCCCAACTCCACCCCTTTCCATTCCCAAGGGCAGCCAGCCCTAAGCCCAGCCTGGCCAGGCCTGAGCGTTTCACACTCTCTAGGATGTCAACCCTTTCCAAAGCTCTTTTTCAAGGCCTTTATCTCTGTAATTCCCACTCAGGTCTGGGGTGCTGCTTGTAGGTGTGGGATTTTGTTCATTTCCCTTCACATCAGACAGAGTGGTGGGACACAAACAATGGCACCGG
Organism: Passer domesticus; assembly: GCF_036417665.1. Lineage (NCBI taxonomy): Eukaryota > Metazoa > Chordata > Aves > Passeriformes > Passeridae > Passer > Passer domesticus. Next base: position 110,261,274 of record NC_087476.1, on the reverse strand, counting down.
GCCGTAGAAGTTAAAAGATGCTTTGCACTCCCCAGTATGTGTCCCCAGAATTCTGCTGGCCGAGAGCTGTAACGAACAAATTCGCATCCAAACGTTCCTCTTCACCTCTACTTCATTGTTCTAGGGGTTTCTTTCCTGCTTTCTTAATTGCAGAGGTACCTAAACATGTTCTGCCTCAAAACATTTGTGATCTTGGCTAATACTGACGATTCAGTTTTTCTTAATGGAAAGTGTGGAGGGCAGGTCAAGCAAGAGAACTAATTTTTTACATTTTTTGATAGAGGGTAAAACCATTGGGCATCCAAGCTGCAAGTGAGGAAAACCTGTCTTAATAGTGGATTTCTTTCCCTCTATGGCATTTTCCGGTCCGTAATAAAGGAGAGACAGAAAATGTTTAATGAGATAGATCATTCCTAGTCCAGAATTAATTCAGAAAAAAATTCAACATCTTCAATGACCAATATTTCTCCTTAACTGCATTAAGGATTGCAGCTGCATGCCAGCAATGAAGGAATCATTCCAAAGGGACCATACCCAGGATTTGTCAGAAATAACCCTGAGAAAATGGACCAGGGGATCTGATCCCTTTTTCTGCATCAGCAGAATTATTTCTCCAAATCTCATCTCTCCTAGCATTACATGCCCAGAGATGCCAAAGGAACAACAACAGTGTCAAAGAGGCTTTCAACTTGAAAGCACTGGATGACCCAAATGCACCAGAGACTGCATTTTGACTGGCACAATTCCACTTGTCAGGGATCAGGCAAGGCACGCACAGGGACAAGGCACGACGCATCTCCTCCCTCAGCCTCAGCCTGCAGCACTGACACAGGCACAGACAGCTGGGGAAGAGATTTGTCATTGGGAACCTGCCACAGGTGGCTTTGGGCTTGTGCTGTCACAGGATGACAAACTCACACCCTGCCTAGGCTGCAGCAATTTGGAAGTCTCCTTCTCCTTCACTGGAAAAGTCAAAAGGACTTTCCATCATAGGAAGTTTCCCTATTCCTCCCAGTACAAAACGAGGAAATATCGATGTATCTCCTTCAAATCTCAAAGGGTTCAGCTCAGAAACTGCCCAAAGGAAAGGTTTTCTCTTTCAAGGGCACACGGGAGGAGTGGGAACGTCTCTCGTTTCATACTTAATACCTTTCTTTTCTATTCTCATTTTGACACAAGAGAGACTGCAGGGCTGCAAAAGGCATGCGCAGGATGGAGAGGATTATTTTCCTGCACAGCATTTCAAGGACACCAAGGTACCACTCCAGCTCCTGCCACTCAACACTTCACACTGGTGGAATTTTCACTGCACCAACAGAGAACACTCCCAGTCACTCGGCTCTGGGAGAGTCCACTGAGACCATCAAGGAATTCAAATGAATTTAAAGACATTTTGAAAAGAATGGGTTTTAACCAAGCTTTCCAAGTGTCACCTCTAAGTCAAGATCCCAATGGTCATTTTAGGACAGACATGCCCTGTACCTACCTTCACGTTCCAAGGTCATCTCTTGGTGTCTGCTGCTGGGTCTTGGCCTGGAGAAAATGGAGAACAAAGGAACATATGAGGAGCTAGAAAGAGAAGGGAGGCAATGGGTGCACCATGATAAGGAGGCAAACCTTCTTAGCATGGTCACTCTCATGAAGGAGGAAATGCAACACATAAACCCAACAGGAGGCAAAGATGTGTCCATTGTCCTTAAGCTTTCAGCTGCTGGAATCACACAGAGCTGGCCAAGCTCTGGTTGAAACACAGCAGACATTCTCCAACTTGCACCAGAACTCCCCAATTTTGCTCTCTCTCCTTGTGGAGCCAAGTGGCTCCTACAGCCTCCCTGAAGAAGCAAGAGCTGCTGAGCTGAGACATGAGTCTGTATGCAGGGCAGCTGCTTTTGTACTGCTGCCAAAGCTTGACTTTGCCTGCTCCTGCCTTACACTGGTGACAGCCTTGTGCTGCATGTGGTCAGAGCACTGCTGTCTCCTGACAATGACATTACACCTCCTGGATCTTTCCAGAACAAAAAGGCTTTTTCCAACTCAGCTGCTAGGAAAGGTATTCAGATCACACTTTAAAAGCCCTGACAAAGATGTTCAATTGGAATGATACTTCTCTGACTCCCTCTTTATTCTTATCACTTGGATAAGCTTCACAGCTACATTTTCTCATACATATCCAAGGCAATATCTTTCCATCATGTACAGTCCTACAACTCTTCTCTAGCATCTTGCCCTCTTTGATCTTAAACCCAAATCCAAATACTAAACATTAATCGGATTATAAATCTATACCCCAAAATATATTAGGGATCTCATTTCACAATGAAGGCCCAGCCACAGGGAAATTAGACACGATATTTACAGAAGCAGCTCCTGAATTTGCAGACACCTCTCCAGTAGCCCACATTTGCCCAAACATATTCTCCTGGCTGCAGAATTTAACAGACAAGGATCACAGGATCCAAAGCTCTGCAGGATCCAGACCCATGCAAAACAGTTCCCAAATGACCCCACAACAATTACAGAGGAAACCAACAGCCAAGTAAAGCAGAGGACCCTTCTTGAGACGCTTTCAAGCCCTGACTCCTCTTCCCCACCACCATCTCTGCTCTTGGGGCATTGCTCTTGACATTGGATGGGCAAAATGATGAATACACACAGAGTTTGCCTAAACTCATGGGACAGCTGACCATGCCAAATCACCACAGGACATGGGAAGAGTGAGGTGAACAGGACGCTGCAGCAGCAGACACCTTGACTTACCTCATCTCACGGGACTCCTGCAAATCCATCTGGGGAGAGCTGCACAGAGACCCAGCAGCAGTGCCAACAGGAGGAATTCCTGCCTTCCGTAGACGGGGGATCAAAGATTTTCCCAATGGTCTCTTCTTCATTTCCCCGCCCGTGGAATACAGCAAGGAGGTCTGGAAAGAGTAGAACACAGTGCTCAGATCAAACATCCATCCTTGCCCCCTTTGCTGCCTCAAGACATTTATCAATGCTCTGAACTGGGACCTGGTACAAAGTCAAAGTGTTGCAGCAGCTTGGCTGTGGATGGGGAATGCAAAGGGAACTGGACAGGGAGAGATCATGTCCCACATTTTTGAGCTCTCCCCACGTTCTCACTTCCCTGGAAATGGGACTATACATTCCCAGCAAGCATCCATATGTTTGACATCAAGATATTCTGGGGTGCCACTGCCTCCACTGGCCTTTTGGATGCCATGGCAGTGGGTTTAGATCACTGTTCTCTCCCTGCCCCTAAGGTGTCTCACAGCCAGTCCTGATCTCCAGCCACTTCCCCACAAAGCCATTCTGCAGCATGTTCAAACCGGCTTTTCCCAAGCTCCTCATTTCTTCTGCTGCTGCCCTTCCCTCCTACACTTCCCCAGCAGTCTTTGAGCCCAGACACTGCTGCTGAGCTCTCGGGATGCTCGCTGCTCTCCAGCTCCCACACATCCATCATCTCAGCCTCACTGCCTTTTAGGGAGTTCAGCAGAGCTCCCTGCCCTGCTGCTCTCTGCAAGGTCTCTGCCTGCCCAACTTGCTCCAGGGCCCTCATGCCATGGCCAGGATTGGAGCTGGAGGCAGCAGGACCAGATGCACACCCATCCTTTCTATCCCATCATTTCTGGCCCAGCTAAAGGCCTAAACCAGGACCTGTTCAAAGTTCACAGAAAGGGTCAGTTCCTGTCCAGAAAGAGGTCTCAGAGCTCTGCCAACAGCACATAAACTGAAAATTTACCACCCTGGACATAGCTTGGTCTCCTTACCTTATGTCCTTTTCCCTCAGAATTTAGCTCCTGTGTTTTGCTCCTCTCCTCATCCAGGCCGCCGCCAGATTTCCCTGTCTCCTGCTCTCCATGGCACATTTTGCTTGTCTTGGCAGAAGGAGAGCTCCTCAGGATGGGCAGCAACGGCTTGGAGGGAAGGAGCATTGACGGACTTGCCAAGGAAAACCTCTTGGCAAGAGGGTAGCCAGATAGGCCTGCAAAGTGGAGACACAAAATGTATCAGAGCCCCCAGTGCCAGGCAAAAGCATCTGAAGCTCCATATTTCATGGGACAGATTCTTTGGAAGCTTCTAAACTGCTGCACAGGGAAACATGCTCCTGCCGGCAGCCTCTTGAGGCAGCTCTTCCCTGCCAATGTGCACAGCCTCTCTGGGCTGCCACAAGACCCTTCCTCCCAACACAGAGCGGCCCAGCTCCCACCTCACCTCTGCGGGAGGCTGAGCCATGCTCACAAGGGAAGAAGTGAGTTCTCTCAACTCCCACCTTTACAATCAATCCATCTAATGGGTGTGAAACTGAAGAAGTTTCTTTCAATTTTTGAGAAAAATTTTTTCTTTCCTTTTTTTTTTTTTTTTTTTTGCTTGGAACTAGCCTGTGTTTGATTCCCCCTATCCCTCACTATTGAGTTATCAAGTCTGAAAGGAAAGATGGAAGGCTTCGTTGGTAAGAGGTGAAAAAAGATTCCTTCTGAAGGCCGGCCTTCTGTGAATCCACAAGAGAAAGCCATACCGATGTGACTACTATTTCTGCAAACCACAAAGACCTCACAGCCACCAGGCAGGCCTTACTGGTGTTTCTATGGCACCATAACACCATCCTCAATGTTGGACCCAACCAGCCAGCACAGGAGGAATGGGACATATATCTGTAGCGACACCCAACACTGATGGCAGAGAAAGAAACACGACTTGTATCTCATGAACATGTCCACTTTTGGGTCAGCTGTGACCACAGTCCCTGTCCTGGTTGACAGTATGAGGGATTTGGCCACTGTCAAAAAGGCGAAAGCATCGAAAACTAATGAGACAATGTTGAGTGTCCTTGCAGGATCATCTGTAGCTGTCAGCCACCTACTCTGACACAGAGCCAACACTGACCACCATGGACCAGCTCTCCCTGAAATTTAGTGGGGTTTTTTTCCATTTGTCTTCAGCCTTTCAGCTTCTTCCTATGCTCACCTTTCCCTTCAGTGGTCTTTCCTTTTCCGGTAAAATCCATCTTCAAACCCGTGCTTCTGCCTGGCAGAAGGATCTGGGTTTGAATCTGGGATCACTCTCAGAGTTGACAGCGACGGGAGCTTGGTACCCAGCCTCAGAACAAGGTCGGGTGGCTCCGATCGCCAGCGCTCGGCACAGACAGGCAGAGCCAGACGCGTCTGCTGCCGCTGTGGCCGTGCCAACCACAACCTTCACAACCTTCACAGCCCCAGCGTGGGGCTGCCCCTTTGTGACACAATACCCCGTGGGGCTGCCCCTTTGTGACATGATCGCCATGGTTCTCTCGTTTTCATGGCTGCAAAACCCCACCCCAACTCCACCCCTTTCCATTCCCAAGGGCAGCCAGCCCTAAGCCCAGCCTGGCCAGGCCTGAGCGTTTCACACTCTCTAGGATGTCAACCCTTTCCAAAGCTCTTTTTCAAGGCCTTTATCTCTGTAATTCCCACTCAGGTCTGGGGTGCTGCTTGTAGGTGTGGGATTTTGTTCATTTCTCTTCACAACAGACAAAGTGGTGCAACTCAAAATATGTCATCAGGCACTGGAAGTAAAAGAAGATTTGCACTCCCCAGTAGGTGACTCCAGGATTCAGTTGGCCGAGAGCTGTAAGGAACAAATTCACATCCAAACGTTCCTCTTTGCCTCTATTTCATTGTTCTAGGGGTTTCTTTCCTGCTTTCCTTATTGCAGAGACACCCAAACCCAACATAAACATGATCAGTGTTCAGTGGGCTGATTCGATCAGTGTATCTCTAGGGTGTAAACTGGCCATGCAAAGCTCTCCTTCATTGTGCCATGGGTTCATTCCTGCTTGCTTTCCTGCACCCACACCCAAACCCAACACTACAACACCTGCCCCAAAGCAATTCTCCTTTTGACTGTCCCTGAAAATCCAAAACTATCCTCAGAGCGTTTCCCTGTCCCCAGGGACAGGCTCCAAGGCTGGGCTCTCTCCTGCACGGAGTGAAGAAGAGCGGCTGCACTTGCCAGCGGCTTCGGGGTCTGGCGATCAGCGCTTCGAATGCAGCTTTTGTCCACACTCTGCCCCCTGAGCCCAGCAGCATTCCTGGGCATGGGCACCACCTCTGCAGGCCAACATCCTCCAGGCACAGCTGCAGGAAGGAGATTGCAACAAGTCCTGGCTGAAGGAGTCTGCAGGCTGCTGCAGCCCTTCACCTGCAGCGGAATCATCTTGCACTGCCATAGGATGGGAGAGAAAAGGGGGTGACGGGTTTGGAATTCTTGTCTCCAGCAATTCCCACCATTCTGCAAGTATTTTTCAGTACAAAAGGGGTGGATAAGATGTTACAATGCATCCATGAGCAAGTCTGAGCCAGAAGCCAAAGCACAAGACAAATACTCCCAAATCTGCCACCCACGGGGGAAGGAAGCTGAAAAGCAGATGAAATAAATGCCATTGCAGCTGAATTGCCTGCATTTATCCCATGGACCAACCTTTCTGTATAAAGCACCTCAATTCAAACACACAGCTTTAGATCGAGGAATAAAAGGCTTTCAAGACCATTCAAATTTATATGATTCCTGTTACTTTCAGGGAGAGGTCAATGCTAAATTCCTTAAAAACACAAATGCTGCTCTATTTGGGACTGCATCCTTCAAAAGCACGAATGGAGGTTTAGAATTGCAAAACTGTTTCCATTGGAAAAAACCTTTAAGTTTACAGAGTCCTTCCAATAACCTGAGACCACTGACACAGCCAAGGCCACCACTAAAGCAGATCCCAGGATGGGATGCATTTAGGTTTTAGGTTTACATTGCGGCTCCTGCTACACTTTGTGTCTGCACTTTGCAGATGGGACTGGCTACAGTCTTACCAAGAAGTTTTCTCTGAACACTTCCTATGCTCCCTTAGCCACAAAGTCCTTGTCTCCAGGCCAGAAGAGCTCTCTTTCCTCCAAGCTCAGAAACAAGCTTCAGCCTGTCTGAAGAGTGTTTCAAGAATAGCATTTATGCGTTAGACCTCATAGTTAGAGATATACATATGTTCGGATATTAGATGTAGTTTGAATAAATGTGTTTTGAGTCTATCTTTCAATTTTGATGACATCTTTTTAATTGTATATATTTTATTTTGATTATTTTTAAAAAATAATTAATTAATTAAATTTAAATAAACCAAAAGGAGAATGTGAGACCAGGACCTACTAGCCTAAAGGTTATTGGAGAGCAGCTCACTCCGTGTGCCAGTGTCTCACCACATCCTTTCCTTGTTGGGCCTCTCCTCTTCCTCTTTTGCCATGTTTTCTTTGTGTCACTGGTACTGCTCTTCATTACTTGTCATTACAACAGGGCCACACATTGACATGTTTGGGGGACAATGGAACCAGAAGATCCTGTCTAATCAAAAGTTTTCTACCTGGGTGTGTTCTGTGCTCTCAGAAGGCCTGAGCAAAGAAACAAAGAGAAGTGTGCCCAAATGCCAAAGCTTTGCTCCTTTGCAATCTCACACAGATCTGGCTCACAGATGTCTTCATTCACAATTTTATAGGTAAGAAGAGGTCATGTATTCCACTGGGAAATGATGCACTACTTTGGAAAAGTCAGTTTATTTATATTTATTTATTTTATATAAATATATGTACATTTACCCAGGACAGCAATCCAACTTTGTTGTTTGCAACTTGCTTGCCAAGGGATGAGTGGACTGTGAGGCCAATAACAAGTCACAAGAGTTCCTCAATCTATTTACACTCCAGCCTGGGTGCCATTCAGCCCAGAGCTATGGGACAATACCCTAGTGCATCCCACACACATTCTGCCTCCAAGAAAATCTTGGCTTGGCTTATTAGAGTGAAATAAATAGAAGAGGATAAATGGTATAAATAATAGAAGAGGATAAATGGACGGTTAAACTCGTCACTTTGGAATGACTCTCCTGCTGTTCAGTGTCAACCCTGCACCTCATGATCCCAAGGCTTGTTACCAACAAGCATCTAAGATTGCTTAAAAAATTCCCAGGCAAGGTTCAGTAAAAACCAGACTGAATATTAAGTAATAGCTCTAGAAAATTCATTGGCAACATTCACACGATTACTTACTAATTGTTTAAGGCACAAGGAAAAAAAAGGTAACAAACAAAATGCAGTCTATCAAACGAGAAGCATTCTGAGAATTATGTGTGTGTCTGTTTGTGTTTAGGTGTGTTTGAGAAAGGGTCAGAAAGGTCAAGGCTAAAAAGGACCACGGCCTAAAAGCTTAGCAGCACTCAAGCTCAACCGTGGTTAAACTGGAGCCTCCAGGAGTGGGGCTGCAGGCCCAGGATCCATGGCTGATCAGTCATCCTGACAGTGCAGCAACCTTGAGAGCTCGCTGGCTCTGAGAGGCCCCACGCACAGGGAGGTTGCTGCTGGCAGCCTCTGGGGTCCACGAGAGCTCCAAGGGCCTCCTTCTGGAGCCCTCTTTATGCGCCACAAGAGAGTGGGCCTCAGCCATAAATGCTTCATCATGGCCACACTGTGGGTCAGCAGCATGTGTTTGAAAGTGGGAGAAGGAGGATGTGGTGCCATTCAGGCAAGAAAAGTGGTTTCCGAGGTTGTTCACAGGACACCCCAGGGGTTCGTCGGACAGCACAAGCTCCTGGGAGCGCTCAGTGTCTCTGACAAGCTCAGGAGGAGCTGGGCCCAGGGGCTGTTCAGCAAGGCCCAGGCCTCACAAGCTTTTCTCAGGCCACCGTGTGGCCGGACAAGGCTGGGGGCATTCTCCACCACAACCTGAAACACAAAGTTTTGATGTAGGGTAAAAAGCCATGGCCCAGTGGAAGTGGGCTGTGTCCTCAGGCCTGTGGGAGAATCACAATGCAGATCCTTGTGCTACTGATTCCATCTCTCCCACTTTTCTAAATTCTTGGTGGCAAGGTCATTTAGGTTAGATATGCAGCTCACTGTAGCTTTCTGCACAATGAATTAAAGTGAGATTACACATCCTAAATCGTGTTCTGTTACAGCTTAACTGAGTGTTTTAAGGAATTTCTGCAGCAGTGAACTTTCTTCCTCAAATATTTACTGTATGCGGCACCGAGCACAGAGGAAAGATTTAATGTCAAAGGCATTGCCCATGCAATGCTCTTTTGACAAGTTCTGCCTTGAGCTTTCCTTAGGAAGATCTGAAAGGTTCAGTGTCACTAGCACAAGCTCCTGCTTGGCCTGCTGGCCAGCAGAGCAGGGCTGGCAGCTGGGAAACAAGTGTTGCCACGAGCAGCAGCTCAACCAGGGCAGCAAATCCAGAGCAGGGAAGGAGCTGATCTGAAGGCCAAACCTCCTTTTAGCTCCTCCCAAGAGGGCTGGAACAGTTCCTCATTCCAATGAGGTGCAGTGCTGGACACCACAGCTCTGTGTGAGCACTGGACACAAGTTGCTCCCACTGAGTGCTGTGATGGTTTCTGCAGGAGCTCTGGGCTCCTGTTTGTGCCAGACACAACAAGGAGACAAGGAGCCAAGTGCACTCCTTAAATTCCAAATAGCGCACAATGTCTCCCAGGCCCAACCTGCCACCACCTACAACTTGGGCTGCTCTGGCAGTGGCAAACACCTCCTGCAAACTAACCTCAGGAAACTGGGGGGGGGTGAGTTTTGTTTCCCACAGAAAAGGGCCAGCGTTTACGTCCAGGAGCCTCCTGTCTGCCCAAGGGCCTGTGCTCCATGTGACCTTCTGCTTTCTAAAATTCCAAATGGCGCAGGATTTCCCCCAGAAAAAGCTGCCACCACCAAGAACTCAGGTTACCCGCAGAGTGCCAAATGCCTCCCCCAAACTGGCATCTACACACTGGGGGGATGAGGGCTATTTTGGCACCAAAAAGAGCCTGCATTTGTATCCTGGGGCCTTTGGCCCTGAGTGGGCTGCTATCTCCTCAAATTCCAAACAGTGCAGGATGTCTCCCGGACCCAACCTGCCACCACCTACAACTCGGGCTGCCCTGGGAGTACCAAACACCTCCTGCAAACTGACATCAAGAAACTGGGGCGGGTGAGTTTTGTTTCCCAGGGAAAAGGGCCAGTGTTCATGGCCAGGGGCCTGCAACAGGAGCTGTTGTTGAATTTTTCACGTTAATTTACACCCCCTGTCAAATGCTTTCCATGGCTGAGAAAGGACACAAAAGGATTACCCTGGATGAAGGGAGGCAAAAGCTCAGAAAAGGATGAAAGAAATTCTCCAATGATGACAACAACAAAACAATTTATTTCTGACAGCAAATGAATACCCGCCACCCTCCAGCCCTCCCAGACTAGCAGGTCAAGCGGTGCTGTTTCCATGGCATGAAGTGCTGGCAGCCTGGAGAGAGAAAACAGAGAGCCACGGTCAGTCGCAGAAAGGCTCCTGTCCCCACTGTCACACCATAGCCTGTGCCAGGGCCAGGCTGCTGGCTGTGCTCAGAGCCCAAACATCACGACCCAGTCTCTGATTTTAGAGAAGAGCAGCATGGCAGGCCACGTTCCACCTCCTCCGCTTCAGCACGCTCAGCAACCTCCTCAGCAGCTGCAAGAGCAGGATGCCCGTGTGCCCACTGCCATCTGCCCAAAGCCCTTCTGCCAGCCGAGCTGTGGAGCCAGGTACCCACCCCTGGAGACCTGCTGCCAGGAGAGGAGCTGATCCTACACAACATCCTAGTCCTTCCTGAAGGGGATGTCCCTCCGCAGGGGCAACGCTGGCACTGGACACACTCCACAGACAGTGAAGATGTTTCCCCATCTGGTCTGGGCACCAGGTGCAATCTTCCTGGAAAAAAAAAAAAAAAGAACAATTGCATGGAAGTCAATTCAAAAGAAGACCTGGAAATAAGTGTCAAAGCTTATCACTGACTGTATCACGGGCCTAGGGAGAGTCTGACCACTCCATGCGAGAATTAAACCTCTCCATGGGTGGGGAAAAACCCCACCTTTCCTGTCCCTAGACACACCCCTTCCTCAAGGGCCTGCAAAGCAGACCAGCTGGGGCATGGCTTCGGAACCCATCCTCCTCTGCTGCCCCCATCCACATGCATGGATGCTTTTGTCAGGCTGGCTGTCCCTGCCTCAGCCCATGCCAGGCTGGCTGGCAGAAGCTGTCAGCAAGGCCAGGAGCTGGCTCCCCTTCCTCAGCATCCGTCCCCTGTCCCACCAAAAAGCAGCTTGGCAACCAGCGGAAAAATTATTCCTCATCACCACCGAGCAGAGAACCTCTGGTGTGAGGCCAGGCCAAGCCCTGCCATGCCTGGGAGCATGAGCAACCCTCTGTCCCTGTTGGGAACTCATCTTGATTTCCTTGAGGCGCAGAGCGTGTCCTCCAGGAAGGGGCCACAGCCAAAGCCAATCGGCTCTGCCCCGCCAGAGGCCAGCTCCAGGATGGTGTTCCCAGCTCCACATCGTGCTCCAGAAGAACACGCCAGCTGTGCCTTGGCTTGTGGGGACATCATGATGCCATTGAGCTGCAGGGGGATGTTTCCCCTTCTCCAGTCCTTGTCAACTTCACTGCACTGCCACCAATTCTCCAATAGGATGGGGAGCACTGAGCCCCTCCCTCCACAACTCGCTGGGGACCAGCGGAAGTATCTCCTTGGCTGTGCTCTCTCCTCCATGCCGTGGCCACAGGGAAACGCTCCAGGGTTTTCATCCAGCACCATGAGATGTGTGCAGCTAGTACTTGCTGGGCTCCTGGATCCTACTGTGCAGAGGGATGGATCTCTGCTGTCTCCTGGGCCATGTGGGGGTCCTGCAGCCAAGAATGCTCAAAAAGGTCTTCCAAGGATGGCCGGTCTGTGGGCTCCATGGATAAACACCACCTGATGAGGTGCTGGCACTCTGCAGAGACAAACCAGAAACCACTGGTCAGCGGGACAAGGCTCCTGTCCATGCTCTCCTAGATTCAACGGTGCCCACGCCACACTAGCAGCGCTCAGAGCTGCACACAAAGCTTCCCATCAATCCTCTATTTTGGAGGAGAGCACCACAGAGGCACATATGCCACCTCCTCCAGCTAAGCCCAGGACATCAACCTCCTCACTAGCTGCAAGAGCAGGACACATGTGCCAGGCTCTACCTCCCAACGCCATTCTTCCCCCTGTGCCTTGAAGGAGCATCCTCACCTTGAGACACTCGGGGTGGGAAGAAGAGCTGGCCTCTGATGATGTCCTCACTGGTGTGGAAAGGAAGATCCCCGCAGACCAGGTCATGGAGCAGGATGCCCAGGGACCAGATGGTGGCTGGCTGGCCACGGTAGCAGCCAAAGAGGATCCACTCTGGTGGGCTGTACTCTGGCGTTCCTATGGGACACGGGCACAGCTCATCAGGCGATGCTGCTCCCTCTCCCTGCCAGCCAGCTCCCGTTCCACAACAGCCAGCCCCTGCCCCGCCGAAAAGCAACTGGGCTGCAAACGGCTGAAGGACGATTCCCCCTCCATCCCTCTTCCAGCAAAGGGGGAAATGTCCCCTGCTCGGGCTGGCCCCAGCTTTGGGCTCACCTGACATCCGGGTGTAGAATGTGTCCTGGAGGATCGTGCCGCACCCGAAGTCAATGAGCTTCGCCTCGCCCGTGGCCAGGTCCACAAGGATGTTCTCAGCCTTGATGTCGCGGTGCAGGACGCCGCGGCTGCTGCAGTGCCGCACGGCCTCCAGCACCTGGCGGAACAGCCCCCGCGCCACGGGCTCCGCCAGGAACCCCCGCTCCTCCAGCAAGTACCAGAGGTCCTGACAGCGCTCCGGACGCTCCATGACCAGCGCGAAGCCGTCGGGCAGCTCGTACCAGTCCAGGAGCCGCACGACGCCGCGGAAGCCAGGGTGCGACACTTTCCACAGCAGCGCCAGCTCCAGGGGCACACGGGCGCCGTTGTGCTGCGGAGGGACCGCGATGCCGTCAGCGGGGCCGCTGCTCGCCATGGCCCGGCCCGGCACGCTGCGCGGCCCCCCGCTCACTTCCCGCCCGCTCCCCTCGCAGCGTTCCGGCTCCCGCCCTGCCGGGCCTCGCCTCAGCCCCGCCCGGCACGCCCCGCCGGCTGCTCCGCGGGCCCCGCTCACTCACCAGCCGCGCCCACTCCGAGATGCGCTTCCGGGACAGTCGCTTGATGGCAACCTGCAAGCCAAGGCGAGCGGCGGGATGAGCTCGCTGCCCACCGTCTCCCGCCTCCCCATTCCGAGCCGGCCCCGTCTCTTACCGGGGCGCCGTCGGCGAGCCGGGTCCCGGAGTAAACGCTGCCGCAGCCGCCGCTGCCCAGCAGCGGGCCCTCCCGGTAGAGCTGCTCCAGCGGAGGCTTCGCCGCCCGCGCGGGCGGCACCGCGCTATCGCCATTCTTCCCGGGGCATCCGAACACTGCTGCTTGTCGAGCCGCCCCGGGCTCCGACGGCTCGGGGCCGGTAGCCGAGCTGACGAGCGGCGGAGCTCGGAGCGGGGAAGCTCCTGGGGGAGCTCCCGAGGACGGGGCGGGAGCCGGGCGGTAGCGGTGCGACTGCGGGCGGAGCCGCGGGAGGGGCCGGGCCAGAGCCTGCGCCAGGCGGAGCCAGAGGACGATGCTGCCCCACCACAACCAGAGTGAGGAACTCTTCCAGATACTCTTGCAGAGGCGCCACAGCCAGTCCGGAGACACCGTGACGGAGCGGAGACCGCGGCGCGCCGGGCATGGCCGGGCAGGGGGCCGACCCACCCATGGGCGCCTTGCGGGATGCGGCATGTGCCGGGCTGGGAAAGGCGGAACACGGACTGAACGGGACGAGACGGGACGGAACGGGAGTGGAGGGAGCGTTAGACGGAGAAAGGGAACGGAGAGCCTGCGGGAAATCGAGCGGAAAACCGATCGAGAGGAGCGCTGCTGCTGCCGCTGCCGCTGCCGCTGCCGAGCCGCCGGAGCTCGCCGCCGTTCGTCCGTTAGCGTCAGGAACCCAACGGAGGAACCGCCGCGCGCCCCGCGGGACGGATGAAAGAAACAAACAAATAAAAAGCCAAAGCAATTCCTATTAGAGAAGTAACCAGAGGTCCTGACAGCGGTGTTCCAGCACCTCACCACCCTCACAGTGAAGAGGGTTTTTTTTCTGAATATCTAGTTTAAACCTATTGTTTTGGTCTATTTAAAAAGCAGTGCTACTCATATGGAGGTTTCCTTTCTTCAGCTGAGGGCGAGAACGGAACTGAAGGGTACATGAGCTCCCTGTACCATTGTCCTCTTATCATCCTTTATGCAGAGAGCAGGCAGAGAAACAAGTGGTTGTAGTGAAAAAATATGTTTTTTCCAACAGCAATGTGAGCTGTTCGTTATGCACACGCAGAACTAACAGCGTGCATTGCAACTTGTAAATATCCTGCTCCACCAAGCGTCTGCAATTGGATCTGCAATACTGGGAAAGTCATGAAGGTTTTGCTGTAATCCCCTCCGCCTGTGGCTGCAAACGGATCGTGTCTTTCCCTGTCCCGGTTCAGGCGGCAGGGGAAGAAACTGCCTTAAGGCACAAAAGGAAAATTACTTGAAACATTTGGCTACAGTACTGGATGGTGTTCTAAGGAGAAAAATGGATGATATATTGAGATAATGGGAATATGACACCTACACACACCCCTCAAAAAACGCAACTGGAGCACCAATCAAGCTTGGCAATTTCAGGTTTTTCTTCTAAATCTTTTCTAAATCTTTCCTCAGTTCCATGATGGGGCACAAAATATTTTTTTCATGATATTCCATAACATTGTGATTGCCTAATTTTTATGTACAAAAAGGTAGAATGGCTGTGGAAAAATAAGTATCCTCAAAAAATGTTCTCTGATTAAGATTTTCTGAAATATTAAAAATGTAAAAGCACTATCATAGTATTTTCTTCTAATATTGAGGATCTTCCCCAGCAGAGAACAGTAATATACAGACAGTGCAATATGTTCTCCATCCACACACTGGGCAGATTTTACACCCACTCCCCAAAACAGCTTTCATGCCACAGGAGAGAGGAACTATGTCTCTGATAAGGTTTTCTTGAGATATGATAAAAGTAATTTAAGCAAACATTTTTATTACCTGTGGTAAGTAATTTTCTGTAAGCAAAATTATCACTACTGTTGCACATTTTCACTAGAGTTCTGTTCACATGAAGTCAAATTAACAACCTTCATTTCCTGTGCATTACCCCATAGGCGGTATCCCATGACTACATTAAATTGTTGCTTTGTATGGACTTCTAATAGAAGCTTTTTGAGAAAATGCAATAGAATATAGGTAAACCTAGTGTTAACAAATGTATTTTTACAGTTAACATTACTTTTATTTTTGGAGCCCCAGCATGGAGGAGCAAAAAGAGGTAATGTGTCTGCCTTGTGCACCTCGCTGGGAGCTGAGCAAAGCAGCTGCCGTAAGGCAGAGCTGATTCAAAGAACAAAGGTGCTCGCAGGCTGAGGGTGGATCTGTCAACTTTTGCACAAAGACACAAAGGGAGAAATGAAGAGATCTCCTTTCCTTGAAATTCCCAGGAAGGCTAAGAGAAGTACCATAAACGAGCTTCTAACACTCAGCCCACAAACACAGATACAAAAGGAACTTCTGCAAAGTTGCACCTGTACTTAAAAGGATAAATCAATGTAATTTTTTATCAGACACCACCATGAATTGGAAAAAACCCTAAACCACTATTTAATTTTAAGAAAAACCTTTATTTTGTTTTATAGGCTTGTTTGTGTCAAAAGCAGTTACCTCAAAATCAAATTCACATAAAATTCAGCATGTAAATAGGCTGAAGTTGTTTTTGGTTAAGATCCATTCCTGAAAGATGAGGGCTCCGAATGACATTTTAACAGCTTTGTGGGGGAACAAATTAAACTGTGGGGTATGTGATCCCATTTTGTGTCTTTCAGTTTTCATGGGGTTTAATTAACTTAAGATTATCTTGAGTGTGTCTTTATGCTCATCTTGGACCATAATGGCAAACTTGTAAATATGACCAAAATACATATAATGAGAGGGTTTTATTCTGTCTAATGGAACCACACACAAGGCAAATCCAGATAAAATGTTACTTGTAACTTAAATGTACCACATGAGCTCATAAAGCTCAGTGTTGAACTGTTGATGTTTTGCAGTAGGAGTATTTTGAATGAAGACGCATTTCTCCTAAAAGGTGGAATCTGTTTGCATTCATGAGCTGGGCTTAAGGAAATAATTTTATTACCTCATTCCGGACCTCAAAGCCTCTATCTAGATGAGTGCTATATAGGAAATTCACAAAATTCAGACAAAAGCAAGGTGTTTTTCCCATGTGCATGGATGATGAAGTATGCAGGGTTTTTTTGCTATGTTGCGTATTTCTTTTTTACAGGAATGGTAAGAAATATTATTTCCTATTAATAATAATATATGTAGATTGATTTCTTACTTTAGAGATGTGATTTGCCTTGATGTCAAGGATAATGAAAGTTACTTTAATGTCAAGCTTTTCTAATATGCAACAAATACTTGCTGTCTCTATCACTGGTCAGAAGCTGTTATTTTCGTATGTTTTGAGAAGAACTGTAGGTTATTTGTCCTTCTGCTTGTAGATAAAATTGTTGTGTTGCAAGTGTTGATCCAAGCAGCATCTCTGGTTCTGGAAAGGCTGGCATAGAATCACAGCTGAGAAGGGACTGCTGGAGGTCTTTCATCCTGTTATCTGCTGGGAGTGAGGCTAACTCCAAAGCTTCATCAGGTTGCTCCAGGACTTGTCCAGTCAGTTTTGAGCACCCGGAGGGATGGAGAACCTTTAATCTTGCCCTTTCACATGCTGGTTACACTCTGGCCAGTACAGGCTGGCATGTGACCAACCTTCATCATCACAAGGGTGCAGTGCAGCACCATTGTAAAGAGAACCGACAGTTCCCAAGATACAGAAACTCCTGGGAAATACATCAGAGACCCTGGCTCTGGCAGATGCCAAGTGATTTGGGCTAGAAACCAGTCCTTGGGGGGAGAAAAAGAGGACAATGAGGAATTAACCTGTGGTTCCTTGGCATTTGTCTGTGTACCTGAACATCTGTGCTAAGTGAAGTGCTCTGAAGATTAGCTCTTCTTTTGCAATTTGCTCGCAAAGATACACTAAATGTTCAGAAGCAGCAATTAATTTGCAACCATGCAGCCCACTGTTAGGAGAGTCATACTCTCATATCACTAATAACAGGGAACCTGCAAGCTAAAACACGCTCTCGTGCATTTTTCACTTCCCAGTCTGCACTGGGTTGGTGGTTTTATAGTGCTGTTTGTGAGAATAAGTACAGGAGCACAAACCTGGCTGCATAACCCATGGAAGAGCTGGCAGGCAGTTTTGCAAGGTGAGCAGGGGCATAGCTGCTCTTCGTTTCTCAGGTTGTCACAGGTAAAGACCTGCCTTTATTCTGCAGCATTGCCATTGCCTTCAGAAAGCTCTGGCTCTGTGACTTTGAATGTTCTATTGGGAAGAAGCTGAAGATCACAAAAAACATACAGCTCCTACTGGATATTGTCCAGGAAATGGAGAGTTAAGTGTCACCTGTCACATGCTTGGGGTTTTGTGTAAATGTCATGATGGTTTGTGACATTCATCAGCTTCAGGTTTGCTCTATTCCAAAGATTCTCTACTTCTGTGGTCTGATCCTATGCAGGCTGGGGAAGTCTGAATCCTTTACTTGTCCCGTGGAGGTTGTTGTGGATTGTCTTGCAAGCTGTGGAAGTGGCAGTGCAAGCTAACAAGGAATGAGCTTGTTGCATGGGCCACACTCACAAATATTCTTTACAAGGCATGGTAACAACAGAAAGGAGAAAGAGGAAAGGATGACCTAGACATGGCCAGGCAAATAAAGCAATAACCTTTCTTGGCTGAAAGGTCTAAAATCATAGGCCTTCCTTGCAGATTCACTAGCAGGCTTTCACCAGCCCCCCCTTGACAGGAAGGATCTCAGACCAGAAAACAGTGGTGTGCATTTTCCTTTCTATTCCTGTATATTGGAATATCCAGCTCACCACCTGATCTGCTTTTAGGTGTTTCCTTTCAGCCCTCACTCTGTCATTTTGCCTCAGAGTTGAGCCAAGCTACTAGTGGGCTGCTTCAAATGGGCACTTCAAACCATCTGCTCCTTTATTTCATTTCTTGGTTTATTTCATTTCTTTCATTCTTGGAAAAGAAGCCCCTTCTGTAGGACTGGTCATCAGTAAGTGTTGATCAATCTCACCCAGTGCAGGAATGTGGTGGCAGTATGGTGAAGATGAGGCAGCCCCACAGAACAGCAGGAGAATCTTATGTCAGTTTGCACTGATCAGCCTTCCCTTGGCCTGTCCTTTTCTGGTCTTATTTACTCTGTTGGGCCATCCTAAGCAAAATATTTCCTTGGGAAGCTGGAGGTGAGGAAGGGAATTCATCACTATGAATGGCTGGCACCACCAATAAGACTGCTCAATCCACTTGTCATGAACTGAGCCAGGCTAGTCTTCTTTTCTTTCCCCTCTTTCAAAGCCAAGTGTAATCCTTCCTCGTATACTAGGAAGAGTGGATTGCAAAAAATGGTCAATCTTCCCACTTTCTGCGTTTGAAAGCCATTAAGAATCAGTGGAACAGGGAAAGGACAGACCTTTTAAAGTTTCCAAAGGAAAAGCTAGCCTCAGGATTGCCTTTTCAACCTGAGAAGTTTTTTCAACCATGAGAAGTTTTTCATTTGCAGACTGGTAGGAGGCTCATGTAACCCAAAAATGGGGTTCAAAGGTGATACTGCCTTTGATCCATGGAAGAATACCAAGGCTGAAAAAGCTGGATCCATATTCCTTGCTAAACTAATGAAAATAACTCCTTAGGTTAGAAATGTTTGGGATTTAGGTTAGGGCTCATTTATCCCGTTTAGGAAGTTATGAAGTTAGGGAGTTTAAATTCCATTTGGAGATGCAGCCTACTGAGTAGAGCCATGATGCTTGACATGCTTAGGTGTTTTATTATTTGCAGCTGGCATCTGAAGTGTCAGTAGTGTTGAGTTCTGCACAGACAGAACAGGATGAACACCTAACCTTCAAAATGTGAATCCTGATACACTTGAAAAGCAGTATGGCAGTGGTCC
Source organism: Passer domesticus (assembly GCF_036417665.1). Classification (NCBI taxonomy): domain Eukaryota; kingdom Metazoa; phylum Chordata; class Aves; order Passeriformes; family Passeridae; genus Passer; species Passer domesticus. Next base: position 110,242,263 of record NC_087476.1, on the reverse strand, counting down.
AGTAGAACCCTGGAACAAATCATGTGCCATTTGTTAGCTCACCTCACTTTCTTTGGGTGTCCTAAGGTACTGCTTTTCTCTCTTTCACTTTAAGGAGAGGTGGAAGATGCCTAAAAGTCTTTAAAGTCCCCAAATCCTTGTTTAGTCAAAACCTCTTGGTATTGAGAGGAGTTTTTTTGGTAAAGAAAGACTTTGCCAAAACGTTTTTCAAGCATTGGAACAGGCTGCTCAGGGAAGTGGTTGGGTCACCAGCCCTGGGGTGTTTAAAAGATGTGTAGATGTGGCACTTAAGAATATGTTTTAGTGGTGGACTTGACAGTGTTAGGTTAATGGTTGGGCTGGATTGTCTTAATGTTTTTGGGGTTTTTTTCCAACCCAAATGATTTTATGAAACTGCAAAACCAAATGTAGTAATATTAAATGGATTTTCACCTTCAGCAATATTTTTAGAAGCACATCTTGCCTGAAGCATTTTCCTGCTCTTTTTGAGAGCTGGATGTATGTTTTCCCATGTGTTTTGCAGCATTATTTTAAAGCTCATTTCTGGTGAGTTTGAGATGTTGTTATTGAGATCTCCTGGAGTGGAAAATAAACTATTTTCTGTGTTATTTCTTTGCAGCACTTGCATATGTCTACTGGGTATGCTTTAGCTTTTTCATGTGAAGAGAAGAGACTTCTAGCAAAAAGAATGTTTTTCCTTACTTGGTAATGTTACTCCATGGACACAGTATGGAAGATAGAAAACTTGCCAAGTGGATGAACAATTAAGAATGATGTCTACCTGCAAAGAAACATGTGGAAAAATTCTACCAAAAAGAGAGAGCTCTTAGCAGTTCTTTCAGTCTATACAAAAGGTATTTGTGGGGAAGGAGTGGGGTGATCTAATTCAAGGCTTTCCCACTGTTGATCTGATAGTGAAGTATTTTTGTAGAAAATTACTGCAAATTGCTTTCAGATGCTACATTGGACAAGCATTTGCAACTTGGCAAGCTGAGATGGACTCGTGCATTGTGTTCCTCTGCTATGATTAGGATGGAGATACAATTAGTAGTGTGTCTGGGGTTTGGGCTGTTTGGGTTTTTCATTGCTTTCTTTTGTTTGTTTTTTCCCTTGATTCTGCCAAGGTGCTTTGGGTGGGTAAGTGAATAGACTTTAATCTAAAGGCTAATTGTATTTCAGGAGACTAAAACTTCCTGTTGTTGAGATCTACTTCTGGACCTCCCAGGCTGCATTCCACGGTTGTGGTCCCTGCTGCATTGCCTGATGCTGCAGGAGTTTTGCTCTCATGTCTGTCACTGCCTGTCCAGCAGTCACAGGCTCCTGGGAGATGTTCCCTCTGCCTTCTTCTCACCAGACTATACAAGTCCAGCCCTCTCTCCTCAGAGGCACTGTGCTCCAGGTCCCTAACCATTTTTGTAGTCTCAGCTGGCTCCTCTCCTCTTTTGCCACATCCCTCCTGAACTGGAAGACCCAACACTGGAGACAAATCCTGAAGAGGCCTCGCCAGTTCTGGACAGAGTGGGTAGAAATCACTCTTGTGGCTGTGCTAGACATGTGGCTGCTAGTGCAGCCTGTTTATCTTATCTGTGATGGGAACATTCTTCTGGTTAATGGTCAGCCTGTTGTCTGCTGAAACCCCAAGTCCTTCTCAGAAGGGCTGTTGAGCAGACTGAATCTTCCAGCCTGGCTGAATGCACAGAGCTGTGTTACCCCTTGTGCAGAGCTCTGCTCCTCTCCTCCTTGGACACCACAAGGTGCTACTTCTCAGATTGACTGAGGCCCCTCTGGGCAGACATTCTGCCATTTCTTAGGGTGGCCACCCTCCCAGTTTAATGTCACCTGGGGCTGTTCGTGCTCTTCAACTAAGGTAGAACCAAGATAAAACTTCATGTTGTTCTGAGTGTACAAACCCCCTGGAGGGAATATTTCTGTCTTGATCTGTGTAGAACAAGAGAACCACATAAACAGGTATAAGATGACTCCAACAGGACCTACCTGTTTGCTGAAAGACATTGCTCAGTGCTCAGTGGTAAAGCCAAGCACAGAAGTCCAGGGAAGGCTGACCACAAAGCTCTGCTTAGTGCTGTTGCATGTTTCTCCTACCATTGCTTCCAGGCATCTTGATTGTTCCCAGACCAATTCATTGATCTGCTGGGTTTTAGTCTGCTTTCTGTGGTAGTGGTTCCTAGCCTCATTTGGCAGTGACGTTTTCTGCTGTCATCTAATAACCATCTAATTGATGGTTATTGCATTAAGGCAATACTTTAGTGTTCCACCACCCTTGCCTCTCACCTCTCCTTTCTTCTCCCACTGCTTTGTCCTTCAACAAACATTTCTCTCACATCTCCCTTCTTTTTTTCCCAGTCTTTTGCTCACAGTGATCTGTACCTGACCCTTTCGCTCTACCATTCCCTTTTGTGTTCACCCTGTACCATCCACCCTTACTGCAAAATTGACTTCTCTCTTCCATCAACAGAGCCTGCTCCATTCCTGACAGAGCTCATGCCCTTCACAGGGCAGCCCAGGGGGCCTTCCAGGGGTCTGTCCTAATCTTTCTCTGTGCTCCATAGGTGAAACACTGCTCCAGCAATGAATGTGTGGATGCTGTGCATCATGGGCAGCACTGGCACTTGTGTGATGGAGGGGGGGGATTGTAACCTTGGATGAATTCTGACAGAATCTCCTCCCCTCGAGTTCAGTGAAATGTTTGGCATTTCTCAATGAGCCAGGCCTGAGCCTCAAGGAGAGGAGGAATTTGGTCCTGTTATCAGCTTCACATGAGGGTTTGCAAGCTCTGAGAGACATCCTGTCCTGAGTAAAGAAAAAAGGGGTGGAGTCTCTAGCACTGTTGTCTCACTTTGAGACAATTTACAGGGTGGAAATTCCAAAATAAGTTACCTCCTGAGAGTTTTTAACCTCTCTCCCTTCCACCAATAAGACAAGTGCAAAGAGATATAAATGAAAAAATAACAATTTACTAAAAGGAAACATAGCAATAACCACAAGATACAAAGGTAAATGGTTCAGCCTCAACCCCCAAATGCAGAAAAGGTATTTCCACTTTGTCCCCAAATAAGGGATGGCACTGTTCCCACTCTGGGCCATATGGCAAACGAGTCTCAGTGGTTTAAAAACTCCCTCCTCCAGACAAACAAATAATAGGGAATGGAGGAAAATAAAACCTGGGAAACCTCTTTTTTTCTGAAAGAAGTCAATGTTATTGAGGCACCACACTCTCTCACCTCTCTTCTTCCGAGGGAAGAGCCCCTGAACTTCCAAAGGCTTTATGCTGGAAACCACATCCTCCAGCTGTGACATGGTGGTATTAAACACTCAACACTGAAGTTCTTCCTTCCCTATTCCTTTTTTCTTCTAACCATAAGATGTGTTTAATTCCATACACCCACAGCCTGGCAGGGGCAGGGATTTTAGCTCAAAGAGTCTCACTTAGGACTGATGTTTATAGGGTCACAAGGTGATTTGCTTTAGTTCGGTAAATTTCCATCCTGGCCACAATCCAGGTTGGCAATTAATGGAATTTTCCAAAGTCCACCAAAAATGGTACCACTCCACTTGGGCAAAAACTCAAGTAGTATCCCAAGGCTGTAAGGGGATGACTGATTATCCCACTCTTATTCCCTACCTTGGTCAGGCAATAGGAGTTCCTAGTACAGTCAGTGCAGCTCCACCTTTGCCCTACAGGAGCTCCTGGTGTGGTCCATGGGATACTGTCCAACTCATTACATAAAGGCCAAAGCCTAATGGGAGTTCTTGAGGTCTTAGAGTGGCCTAGAGGAGCAGGAGAAGAAACACCACAGTCAGGAAGAGCAGACCTGCAACATGCTGGATGAGAATTTGCTCCCAAAAGAAGCTGTTGGCTGCCAGAACACACCTGCAAAGAACAGCTGCAGCCGTGCCCAGAAATCCAGCCATAATCCTTCTCCAGTCTGTTTCTGCCAAACCCAAGAAATTAAGAGTGGGCACTGCCACAGAAAAGCAGGGGGAAGTGAAGGAACATCTGGAAATAGCCACAAGGGCAGCTGGCCAGTGCCAGGCAGTCCTGCAGTAGGAGTGATCCCAGACTTATGAGTGAGTACCTGTAAGTAGAAGCTGTTGCTGCAGCAATGCTCCTACAAACCAGCAGTTTTGTAGTTGTGTCATAAACTTCCCATTATCACATGAACCCTATAATCATACAGCTTCAACCATATGACCTTCAAGATGTGGGTGCAGCAGGGTTTTGTGCAGTGATACACTCCTTGTTCTCTATTTCCTTCTAGAGTTCAAATTTAAAGTAGTTTGGATGGAAAGAAATGCTCCAGTTTCTAAATTCTGTGGAGTTTCCATGCAGACAGGTCCTGCTGTAATTATTTTTAGCATGTGGCTTCTGCTGTCAGTTTCTGACATGGCTCCTGCTGGACCCTTCCCGGTGAAATCAGAATGTGGGACTTCAAGCTGTTATCCTGGATCCACCAGCAGCAATGGCCAATGCACAGATGGCCAGCAGCACTCATAAAACATTATTTATTACATGGGAGCTGGATTTCTTCCCTTCCCCTTGTCCTTTCCAAAAGAATACTGCTTGTCTCTGAAAGACACAAACAAGTATTTCCCAGAAATGTGAAAACATGGGGAAATGCTTACTACTGGGCTTCTGGGTAAAAATGATCCGTGTGTTTCCTCTCACACTATACTCATGCCCCTCCTGGTAAAGAAAAACCTTCCCAGAACAGGCTTGTGCTGCAGCAGGAGAAACAAGGCTCTGACTAATGCAAAATCGTGTGCAGGAACTCTGCCTGCTGGGAACTGGCTATTGCTATCTTCCCTCCAGCAGCCCATGCTGGCCACTGGCAGTGCTGGCTGAAACATGGAACTTGCAGCAGAGAGAGAAGGAGGCAGGGGTCAGGCTGGACCTCATGCAGGCTTTATTTTTGCAAGAGGGGAAGGAGGGCGGGGTAAGAAAAAAGAAGGAAAAAGTGATGTAGGGGTCTGGCTGGATTCCAGCTGCCACACGCTGCACCACCAGCTGGTATCCTCAAAGGGTCACCATCTGGCAAATGCCACAGAAATGTCACCTACCTTGCCCCTGCAGCCATTGCTGCCCTGGGGCACCATTTATCTCAAAAAAGCCATTTTTGCCTTCCACGTTCTTTGCAGAACAAATGCTAGCAAGAGCTCTCACTGCTGGCACCTTGCTCCTTAGCATAACACCATAGAGTTGGCTTCTTTAAAAGGCTTTTAAAAGGCTGTGCAGTTGCTTTGCAAATAAAGCAGGTACTCAGTGCAAAGGGTCCCATCCTGCAGAGTGCCCCTCCTGCAAGAAGGGTGCTGGGTGCTTTGGAAAGTGGAGCTCAGCTTGCTCAGGTGAATGGGAAGCAAACAGCAAAAGGGATTTGGAAGCATAGAAATAGACATGGGATGCTGCAAGGAGATGCTGTCTGAGGTCCAGAAGGGCAGGGGTCAGACACTGCTCTGGGAGCTGTTGAAACAGGAAGAGAGCATAGAAGTAAGTATTCCAACTGTTGGCATCATGCTGGAAAGATTTATTGTCTTTTTTCTGTAAAGTACAACATAAAAGTCTCATGTTTGAGGAGAGGGAAAAAATTACCAGGCTGCATTTTTGCTTTTTTACAGTCTTAGAGTCATCCCTGAAAGTGTGAGGCTTAGCTCTTCCCTCTGGATATCAGGAGTGACTGCGACAGGGTTATATTAGTATAGGACTAGTATACACAGGCATCTTCCTTCCTTCCTTCCTTCCTTCCTTCCTTCCTTCCTTCCTTCCTTCCTTCCTGCCTTCCTGCCTTCCTTCCTGCCTTCCTTCCTGCCTTCCTTCCTGCCTTCCTTCCTGCCTTCCCTCCCTCCCCTCCCTCCCTCTTCTACATTAATTCTTTCCTACACTTTTTTAACCAACCTGCCCTGGGACTAACAAAAATGCAGCTCTTCCCCTGACCAAGGCAACCTTCAGCATTCCAGATTCCAGATTCCATGTCTGGTCCCACCATGGCTCAAACAGGACCCTCTAAGGACACCTTCCCTGTCACAGCAGCTCCAGTCCCATAAACAAAAGAGACAGGCAGGCCAGTGGCCGTTTTCCCTCTGCAGCACCATCAGATGCAGTGCCTTGCCCTTTATTCTGGCATGGAAAGATGCCAGAGAGTTGCAAAGAGGTTTCCAACTGTGACAAATTGCATTGGTGTCACCTGGCTGGAGCCAGGTGGAGTCTGCCAAGGCATGCTGGCGAAAGAACCAGAGCTCCCATCTGAAGCAGTGGCCAGGACCTGGGGCTGTAGAGCACAAACCAGCATTTCAGATCAAAGCAGGAGCAGCAGCAGCAGGATGGATGGATTGTGAACACAGCTGGAAACAACAAGGCATCCAGTCTTAGCAGGGTATTTTCTGTGGCTGTGGGGTGCCATGCCACTGACTGCAGCCGGGGCTCGTGGTTCCTGAAGACACCAAAACTCTTCAAGCAATTGGCAGTGACTGAACTCTCACAAGAATGTCCAATACCCAAATGCAGTTCTATTGGGTTCATTTGACTTTCCTCTATGGTACTGAAAGGAGCCCAGCCTGCCTCTCTGCAGCATGTGGCTTGACTATCCTACCACAGCCACATCCAAGGAACAGGAGGAAAAAGAGAAAGCGAGAGAAGCCTTCCCAAAGCGTGGGAAAGCAAATGACGCCTGATACTAATTTGATCTGACCTGTTTCCAAAGGCAGTGGAGGACACACCTCTCAGCTCCATCTGTCTCTCTTACTGAAGAGAAGGGACACAGACACTCCCAGAGAAACCTGTGGGTGTTTTTACAAGAGCAGAGGAAGAACAGGCAGCTGCCATGGATAGAAAGCAGGATTTAAGAGGGAAAATAATCCTGCTTTCTTCATTCATAACCATTTCTACCAAAGCAGAACTTGGCAAGAACATAATATGGGAACAACTATAAGCCAGTTCCCCTCTAATGGGATAAAAATGAAGACTGAGAGGCAAGAGCAGAAGGGTGACAAGGTTATCGGCTTTCCCCAGCAGGATATCTGTCAGCCTTTCTGGATGGAGCTCAAATTCCCTGGCATTTCCTTCTGTAACTCGGTCAGGGCTGCTACTTCTGAACTTGTCACAGAGCCCAGTCCCCTTGGACTGGCTCTCAGAGCATCTGTGGCAGCCCTGCACAGCTAATCTGTCCCTGTCCCGGTGCTTCCGCTGCAGAAAGCAGCAAAGTGTGCCGCAAAAACCTCGGCCACGCGCCGGGAAAAATGACTGACACCTGAATCTGAATCTGGCAGGTTTGAGACCATTTTGCTTGTGAGAGCAAAGGTCATAAAACCAAGCCAAGGACAGGAATGCACGGCCCAGGGTGATTGGAAGGACAAATGCACCGACAGACAATATGCAATTTCACAGGCATCACCTGCCAGAGCTCAAGCGCCTCTCGAGCTCCTCAGAGCTTCGTTTCTGCTCTGATAATCACACATGGAAACGAGGCCAATCCCAGCCCCCTGCCCCAATGCACCTTTTCAGCAGAAAGGAAAGACCCCATGCCAGTATCTTTGGCAAGGCAGGCAGGGGCAGCGAGCAGATGGCGTATCCTATTGTCCAATGTTCCCCCTCATCCTGCTCTGTTTATTTCACCCAGCAGCCACTGGCAGCTGAAGCGCGGTGGGAAAGCTGCGTCTGATTCACTGGCACAGAGCCCAAGAGGTGCCCTAGCACCGACTCACCACACAACTTCAGGGGCTGTACATCAGGGGAGAAGGTTTCCCACAGCTGTCTGCTGCTTGATCCCCACACAGAGAGGGTCGGGAGCGCAGACAGCCATGGAGGCAAGCACCCCACACGCCTCCTCCGTGCTGGAAACCTGTGTGCGAGAATGAAAATCTTACAGCGCTAGTGTGACAGGAGAGGGGGCCCACGCTTTATCCCATGGGGGCATGCACAATGCTCCACAAAGTCACAAAACAAGAGGAAGCCGTGCCATGGAGGAGAGGAAAATGTCCAGACAGTGCACGGGATGGGTGTGCAAAGAGGCTGTGCCAGCGGTGCAGGGGACTGGCATGTGCCAGGATGGGGGCATATCTGTAACGTGTGGCTCCCATGTCCCACTGGGGAGAGGCGGATACCTTCCAAAAGCCAGCAAGGGCCTCAGGATCTCCCGCAGGATCCAGCTCTGGAGGATGTGGGCAACTGGACAGCGCTGGGATTTCAATGGCTTCCCAGCTGCGTGCGCTAGGACAAGGAGCGCTGGGTTCCCACACGCCCAGCTGCGGGCAAATGCCCTGTCCCAAGCTGGAGAGCCAGAGATGGATACCAGGGAACGGGGAAGGCAGTTGGCGCACGGGGACAACACCGCCGTGTCATCGGGCTCCGGTGCTGCAGCGGCACCGGGCACGGGGGCTTGGTGAATTTGCGAGTCCTCAGCTGCACCCGCGGGCTCCCGCGCCAAGAGCCCGGCTGCGGGGCTGGGCCGGCCGCACGCGCGGCTCCGCCTCAGCGGGAGGGCGCGCGGGCTGGCGGGGCGGGGCGGTCCCGGCCCGCGGTGCCGCTCCCCGCCGCGGGCGGGGCCGCCACAGCCCGGGCCGGCCTCGCGCAGGCGCAGGGCGCGCGGCCCCGGGAATGGGGGGCGGGCGCTGCCCCGCGGCTGCGCGGTGCGGCGGAGGGCGCCATGTTGGCGGGGCGGGCTGCGCGGTGGCGGTGAGCGCTCGGGGCCGCCGCGTTCGCTCCCCGTCTCCGCCCGGGGCCCGGGGGGTCGCGGCCGAGCGGGGCCTCCCCTGGCACCATGAGCGGCGGCGGAGGCGGGCGGGTGTGCGACCTGTCGCGGCGCAACCCCCAGGAGGACTTCGAGCTCATCCAGCGCATCGGTAGCGGCACCTACGGCGACGTTTACAAGGTGGGCGCTGCACCGCGACCCGGCGGGAGTGTCGCCTGTGTCCCCCTCTCCGCTGTCAGGCACCCCGGCACTCCAGAATCCGGGAGGGCTGCGCCCAGCGGCGTGCCCCGGCCCTGCCGAGGGCAGCGGGGCCGCCCCGCTCCGGCGGGCTCTGCGCCGCCGCCCGGCCGCGTCCCCGGGGCGGCACAGCCGGGCGAGCGGCGACCCCGGGGCGGGCGGTGCGGGACCGGCCCCGGCCCGGCTTCCGGCGCCGTGGAGCCGCCCCGGCGCTCGGCTCTGGCCGCTGCTGCGGGGCGCCGGCTCGGGCGGCTGTGTCACGGGCGGAGCTTTTGGGGGTCGGGTCTCTTCCAGAGCGAGCCGGGGGCTCTGGGGGTGCGGGGAGCTTACTAGCCCCGATGCCGTCGTGTTAGTCCCGGTCGCTGCTCCCGTCGCCGTCCTGTGTGGGAATGCCGGTGTGTTGTGTTTGTGTGGGTGCGAGACGCGAGTCTGACCCTGTGGAGGGCGAGCTGTTGTGTTAGGATGAGAGTCTTTGAGAATTCCGACCTAACTTCAGCAAACGTAGGAGAATCAAAGCTAAAGCAAAAACAGCTAAACAGAATTGGGTTTTTGGGTTTTTTTTTTTTTTTTTGAGGGTCTTTATAATGTGTTTTGCCATTTTTCTCTGCTGTGCCAGTGTATGTTGCTATTTGTGTATCCAGCTGGCTGTTGGGATGTGGCAGCCCCTCCCTGGGATAGGATGACTCTGGTTGTAACCTGCTCTTGTGTGGCCTTGGAGCAGAGGGGAGAGCTGGAGTTTGTGGTGTGGAAGCATTGTTTGAACCGTGTACTTTCCAAGCATCTTCTTGGCCTGTTTTTCTCATCACAGGGTGTGTGTGAGGAAACTTGCTTTGGGAGGCAGGAGTGTAGGGAAACATGCAGAACCATTCCACAGTTTGAGGTGCACAGCGCTGGTGCTAATGCTGCCTTTCACTTTAGGTGAATTTGTCTAGAACGAAGTCTTGTTTGAGTTGGGCTGATTTTGGTTTAATCTCATCTCTCTTAAATGTCATGAAAGTTTCAGGACCTAAATCCTCTTGTTTTACTGCACTCTTGGTTTGCTAACTCCCCGCTTTATTAATTGTTTAATTGAAAGGGTGTTTTGTGTTTGCCCCACCTTGCTAGCTTTCTCTTGAGTATTTGTGTGCTGTGCTGGCCTTTTACTTGTCCAAGTTTACTTGCCTTATGCTCTGGGTTTTTGTTTTTCTGTGAACTGTTTTATGTTGTGTGTGTCTACCTTTCTGCTGCAGTTTTTAACTGGCACATTGACTCTGATACCTTATCAATCAAATTTTTTTTCAGTGTCTGTGTGTGACTGAAGGATGTGAATTAACCAAGTCACATGTCTTATTGGTTTCATTTTAAGGACATTACCTTCAGCCACAGAGTTTGGAATATTTATGTATGCAGTACCACTCTGAAACCTGTTAAAGATTTGTGAAGGTTTCCTTGATGTTTATCACAGTTAGATTGCAGTAACCTTCAGTTTGGTGCTCTATGAGTAGCCAGTGTTTGGCACTGCTTGTGACTTTTTCTTGTTTGAGGCACAGAGTGCATTTATTGATGCTTACAATGTGCCTGTACCAGCTGAGATAGATGGTGATACAGCAGGACCAAGATACACTAGGCTGGTATTATAATTATTTCCTCTAGATGAGAGGTAAGTGTTTTCTGATTAGATTGTGGACCCTGTAGGAAAAATGAGAGGTGCTTTTCTCTTGTGAGGCTTATTGCCTGTTTCATTCTGAGGCAAGGTCTTGCCCAAGGTGTCTTCAAAGTGAAGCATAAAAGTAGCCCAGAAACAGCAGTGAAATCCAGTTACTTCTAATATTACAAGCAGTAATATTGTCTGAAGTTTCATCTACAAGTGAGCTTACTAATGCTTTACCTTATGTTTGTGAGTGGTTTCATAAAGCCCCTTTCTTTGCCTTCACCTGTCACCTGTAGGAGAACTTTGAGGTGGATGAAATAATTGTGTGGAGTTGAAATCAGCTGTGTGCCAAGGGTGCTCATCAGTGGTGGGGTTTCACTGCACGTACTTGGGCAGCTTCAAGCTTCAACCCACAAGTAATTTGTGGTTTTGCCCCCTTAGCAGACAGAGCCACATAGGAAAGTGTTTCTGCTGTTAGCAAGCAGGGATTATTGCCTTAATAAGCTGACAGTCTTGTTATGTTGAGTCTTGCTAAATGCTGACTTTCTGCAATCTTATTTCCTGGCAAAGCATTCAGGAGCTGGATGCAGAGCAGAGTGGCATCTACTTCTTTTACTCTGGTGAACTGAGCAGGCAATGGTTTAAATTCTTGCTTTGTCTAAAAAAATTATATATTAAAGAGAGGCTGAGTTGCTGGTCTGGAGTTTATTGAATTTGACCTAAGAACTGGTGGTGGGGACTGAACTACAGAGGTTGGAAGGGAAGGAGGATGTGGTCAGATGGATGCAATCTTGCTGCTGTGAGTCCTGCTCTCTAAGCTGCTGTCTGGAAAGGGACGTGTCAGTGCACTGCCAGTACAGATTTTTGGCTCAATCCAATATCTTACAATTGTTTGCACTTCCACCAAAGTTCAGCTTTCAAAAGGGCTTTGGAGCAAATCATAATGGATTAATTGCAGAAAGGTAATGGGTAACATGTCATGCCATTAGCTCTCTATCAAATATTCACTGTCAACAATGATGGGTATATTCTAGCTAGCACAAGTGCAAGTTTATTGTAAGAGATTAAGTGTTACCTGAATTGCTTAGTTCTTCATGTATTCCTTGTGTGGGTCATTTCTGGTATGTCTATATTTCATTTTTGCAAAGAATTTAGTTGTATACAGTGGTCAGCAAAGCATAAGAGAAGAATTAGGGTTGATTGGTTGTGAAACAGAGATAATGTCTTGTCCTGTTCGGTTTCAGGAAATATTCCTGAAGTCAGATGAGGTAGTTGCTTAATTTTGTCTGCCCTGCATTTATCCTTCTCACATTTAGGATGACTTTTCTGTCTCTTGCTATGAAGTTGGCATTCTAACAGTCCCTAGTCCCAGATACCCTGTAAGTTGTGCCTTTCTTTTAAGGTTTGGGTCACAAATGCTTTCACAGGGTATTCTGACAGACACTGTATTGTTAGGTTTCCTGTTTGTCCCCATGTCTGTACATTTGATTTTGGTAGTAACAGCACAGAGTTTGGAAGTATTTTCTGAGATGATTGTATGTCCATTTTTGTTCATGTGATTAATTTATATCACAGCATATCTTTTAAAAAAGTCGTTGCTTTGGTTTAATAAAGGTTGAGCTTCATTTGTCATCTCACAGGTTGTTTGTCTAGTGCAGCTGGACCCTTACAAAGATTTTCAGCACCTTACTGCAAAAAGGCCTTTATTTTGCTGAAATTCAAACAGTTGTGATAATTAGTGAGATTGTCGTTCCTGCAGAGGTTATATATTATACTGTGTTTGTTTTCTTTCAGTTCTTTTTGGCATTTATGGCTTCAGCCAGATAACAAATGAAGAGAACACAGCTCATTGGGGTGCACATTGTTTGAGGTCTCATTTTTCAAAAAGGAAAGCCTGGTTTTTGTTTGGCAGACTTTCAGCAGGGAGGTTGGTTTTGGTGAGGGAAGTCATGTATCCACCAGCTTCATTACCCAGTGCTGAAAACTTAAGGTTCAGTGAGTGTCTCTAGAGAACAGCTGGTAACTATTACTGCTTTCTGCTGCCATCCATATTTTGGGGTGTCTGGTTGCTGATAGAGCTTCTGTGTGTCGCTGGAAGAGAATGTGTCCAGGTCAGATGAACCTGAATTTTGATGAACTTCTAATTTTTGGTGTCTTCTTCCCTACATGTGTGTGCCTTTGCTCCTCTTTCCTGGGGTGATCCACTAGGGCATCAGTTCTTCTTCAGTTTGCTGCTTCTGAAATGTTGAAACCATGCTTTTTGATAGGCATTTTAGTCTTTCATTCTTCCTGATTGACATTACAGCTTTTGAAAGCTTCTTGACTTTGTTAGGAATAAATGTCTATGTTTTGACATCTTTCTGTTCAGCTTTAATTGGTTTTTGAAGCTTGTCAGGTAGGCAGAGAGGGGGGTGGATGTTTTGCCATCCTGTTTTTACTGCATTGAATAAGTGCTACAGGGCTTCGTTTCTGGGCCTGTGGTTTCCTTAACCAGTAATCTGTGCCTTGCACAGCGGTTTTTGTTTAACATCAACTTTATCAAAGCATTGCTTTCTAAAATTGTCACTCTGTTGGGTTGTGGTATTACACTGTCTACCAGAACGTGGAAGGTAATTATTTTTAGCTGGGGGAGCTGTGAGGGTTTGAGAGAGGCTGAAGAGAAGGGCTCCAAGGGCTGGAAGCAGAGGGCTGGGGAGTCTCTTGGGTGCGTTTTCCTGTAGAGTGGAGCTAATCAGGCTCAGGAAGCCTCTTTGTACACTGGGACCAGTTTTCCCATGGAGTAATAACCTGTTTAGAAATCATTTTGTTCAGTAGTTCACACAGGAAGTGGTCAAAACCAGAAGCCCCTGTCTTAGACTTTTGCTTTTTCGGCTTTGTTGCAGCATTATATGCTTTATATTATCAGTTTCCATTTGAAGGCTAATCAAAGTCTGGCAGTTTTTAGCTTTTATTTCTAGTTGGTGGCGGTTTTTAATATAAAATTTTTTTCTGATATCCTGCTGTTGTTAGAGAGTACACTGTTAATTATTTCCTGTTTAATTAGGTAGTGCTCCTTCAGCTTGACCTAGCAGTTGAAACTCCTGCTCAGATGGCAGTCTGGATCTCTGGAAGAGTATCATTCTTTCAGCTGCTGATAGAATTGGCATCCTTCTATGGTTTTCAAGAACAGACATTCTATAAATGCTGTATACACTTGGTAAAATGTCTGCATGTAGATGAAGGTATTGTAGGCTAATCTTTGCCTCTGCAAAACCTATATTTCCACTGACACAGTGAAATCTGCATTTGAAGGATCCTGCTCATGGAAATGAGTGGGTGCTGTAAACCCCAGCACCACAAAGGCTGGGAGTTAGAGCAGGTAAGAGAGTAAGTGGTAACAAAAAATGAGCCAGGGTTTTCTTACCTGAGCCTCTTCAAAATTTTAGTTACATTTTGTCAGCTCAGAAATACTTGTTTGAAATCATTCTTCACCCACCTAGTGCTTATTGATTTTCAGTCTTAAATCCCATAAGCAACTGGCAATTCCAGTGGGATTTTCCTAAATAAAAGTCTAAGACCGTGTCTTCCACATTCTGAGGTGCTGTGTGGTAGATACTTAGGCACCCTCAAATTCAGGGTCACAGCCATCTCCAGCAGGTGTTGAAAACCATATGGTGCTTCAGTCATTCTCAGGTTCTCATTCAAGTGAGCTTGGAGGAGGATTGCTTCATGGCTGATGATTTGAAAGGTGTTTGAGATCTAGTAAAACCTGTCAGGGGTACCTCATTGTCATCCCTAGCCTTTACAAGGAGCCCTTGTGTCACTACAATCAGAATATTCTTTTTATTATTCAGATTAACAAAGACAATTCATATTCCTGCTGTTGATAACACCTTCAATGCTGATAACCCAAATGGAACAAGATGCAAAATTATAATTTATACAGAGTCTCAACTTGGAGTCATGTTTTTTAATCTATGCCCTTAAGCACAAGGTAGCCTGTGTTGCTGAAGGTGTTGGTGGCCTGCATTAAATCAGATTTTCTTCCTCCTTCCTAGCTTTCATGAGCCCAGGAAAACCTTCTGTCTTTCTTTCCTTGCCCCAGCACTATAGAGCCTAGTGACCTATGGAGCCTTTGTCAGTGACACAAACTGCTGACAGCTGGACATAGTGTTGTTAAAAATAAATAAAACAAAAAAAATCATTAGCAGGGTTTCTGAGGCCTGTGAAATGTTTCCATCCTGGCTTGTGCAGAGTGTGTAACTTCAGGGTCTTCTCACTTGTATCCACTACAGTTGTAGCTCATTGATCATATTATTAGTGCAAGTTGCCCTAAAACAAGTCTGTAAGTGTTAACAAGCCCCCCTTGATGATCTCAGGTCAGCTTTGTTAAAACTTCAGTAACCTTTCTTGTTTGTCTTGGAGGTAAAAAATATGGAGGTTTGATTCATGAACATTTTGCTTGTCTGTTTCTTGCAGTGAAGAGAGTATGTTAGGAAAAGAAATAAGGAGTAAAAATCCTAGCTCATGCTTCAGTAGTGGCACTTTCTCATCTGCTGCCTTTATTCTCTGGTACAGATGAAAGGAACTCATGTTTTTGCTGTTCTTAATGTCTATGCATCTTTTTTCCACCAGAGATGGTTGCTGCCCTTGGTGGGGTGGATACATAATGACTTAGAGGGAAGGCTGCCAGAGAAAATTTGTTTGTTAACTGTTTTTTTTTTCACAGTCAATCAGGTTTGGACTACTCCTTGACTTTCATAGGATTCCCACTGGTCTCGGAATCTCTCTGCCTGTAAATTATTTGCAAATGCCAGTGCTTCCAGCATTCCTGCAGTGTTGCCACACCAAAGAATAGTGAGGTTTGAGATCAGCTGTCCAAGGAGTGAGCTGAGTAAATATCTAAACACAGGAATACCCTTGGTGTTTATTTCCAGACTTTATTATTGCTTACTTTTTATAGTCTTAGGGGTATTTTCCCCTCCACTTTTGGTTCCACAACTAGGTCCCAAGGTGCCATGTAACAAACCTTGCATGTACTTGGTGAGTCCATAAAGGAACTCTGAGTTCCTGACTTCCTAAAGTGACTCAAATGTGACTTAAATGAGACTATTAGCAGCTTACAAAGTGGATCCCTGGCTACATGTGTTAAGTTCTGTAGTTCTGGCCTTTGCAAAAGCAGGCTCTGAGCCCTGTGTAGGGGTAGCCTGGGCACTGCAATCCGTACTCCTACAGGTAGCAAGCCTCCCTTGGGGAGAGAAGAGGCTGTAGCAAGGCATTTCAGGAGCTGCTGCTGTTTTAGTGCTGGGAAGCAGCTTTGCTGCCTTCTGTCCATGGTTGGGTGCAGGGGCACAGAAATGCTCTGAAAGCCCTGGGCAAATGGCTTTTGGCTTTTAATTAGAAGTCCACTGGTACAGTTGTAGAAGAGAAATAATTTTTGTAGTAATTTCTGTTGTTTCTTAATGGCTTTTCAAAAATGCAGCTTCCTTGGATGCTCAGTAGAACCAAGGCCTTAGCAGGACAGAGCTCTGTTGGTCAGAGCATGGTGCTAATGGCATCAGGGTTGTGGGTTTGATCCCTGTGTGGGCTGATCATTTTGATGATTGTTGTGGATCCCTTCCAATTCAGAACATTCTGTGTGTGAAAATGCAGTGAAGCTCCTGAGTCATTGCTGCTGCAGTTGGCTGCTGTGTGTCTAAAGGGAATGTTTTGAGGGGAATGTTCCCTAATTCCTTTGTTGCTGCCTTGCTTTATTCAACCCTTTGCAGCAAGGGGAGGCTGTTTTTGGAGAAGAAGGTTCAAGGGGCCTTGCACATAGCAAAATGGGGAAGCAGCGTTGCATTGCTCATCTGGGAGTCTTGCAAGTGGTCCCACACACTGCAGAGCACAGCCCTTGGCGTGCCCTGGATCCCTTGGCTGCTGAGAGACCCACGTGTGTTACACCTGCTTTTCAGTCTCTCAGTGGTTGGTTTGTTTATGGGTTTTCATACTGAAGCACAGTGTGGTTGAGGACTTGCATAATTCAAGTGCTGTGTGGCATTGTCGTTTCCTGAGCAGACTTAAAGCTTCAGCTCTCAGTATAAATCAGCTGCTTAGTGTTCCCCAACAAGTGGTTCCACTGTGTTAAACCCTCGTGTACCTGAGTTGCTCTTTGACTACTGCTGCCAGAGAACATCAAGTCAAGAATGCAGAGGTGGGTGCTGCATTCTGCTCTCTAAATACTCCTTTTTTGTTTTTTTATAGGCTAGAAATGTCAACACGGGTGAGCTTGCAGCAATTAAAGTAATAAAACTAGAACCAGGTAAGTGGTTTCTTAACTAAGTAGGCCTCAGAAACTAAACATTTTACAAATTTACAAAATCAATCAAGTCCACTTATTGAAAGAAGGTTTAGGAAAAAGTACACTGTTCTAAAAAAAAAAAAACATGGCAAACAAGATGTAAGAGGAAAAATTTAATTGGAGGACAGGTAAGTGAAAGCTGATGAAAATGTCACTGAGAATTGTGAGGGTTTTTGTCCTGTGTTTGACCCATATGTTGTAAAAATTTCTATAACACAAGACAGCAAGGGAAAAAAGAACTCGCCTAGTAAAAGAGTAGAGGAAGAACTAAAAAGAAGGGTGAAATAATAGCTGAACATTAGTATCTGGGAGTTAAGTACATTTCCTGAAAATCTTTTGGAGGGTCTGATTAGGACTTCACTGTCTGCTAGATTTATGCTTGCACTGTGCTTCTGTGGTGATTTCACAAAGCACATCTGCCCTACAGATCAGCTCTCAGCCTGCAAAGTCTGTTCTGTTAGTAAGAGTAGGCCTGTTGAAAAGGATTAATCTGGGAAGTAAAACATCCAGACTTTTTGTTTAACTTCTAACTGCTGGTGTTCCATTTCCAGATTTAATGTTGGGGTGTGTGTAATATTTTAACTACCTGGTTTGATCCTTAAGGTCTGTGGGCAAGAAGGGAAAGAAGGTATTAATTTCCATTTTTTTTCCTCATACAATTCTGGAATCGGGTAGAAATGTTGTATTTTCACAGTGGATACACATTTAAAAGTTCAAGACAGGACAGTATGTTACTAGGTAGTTCAAAAAGTATATGTTAATCACACTTCTTTTCCTCACACTGAAAGTGTGATCTCAGATGCTCCTGTCTAGTTCTGCTTCTGTGTTTTTCTTCTGTCAGTTCCCATTTCTGGAGTCCTTGGCTGTGGATGATGTGGCTTATCAGTCCAGCTAACTGTGCAGAGCATGGGGGTGCCCTGCAGCTGGGGGAGCTTGCCCTCATTCTGTGGTGATGGGTGAACGATTGGCATCTTGCACTTAAATATTTTTTGCAGCCTTTGGACACCTAAGTGGTGCTCAAAGAGTAGGCTTCACATGTTTTGGAAGTTTTGCAGATTGGTGTACAGTGTGCAGACTGAGGGTTAACAGTGTTTAGGGACTTGCTTTAAGGCTTTTTACACTACTCTGAGTGCAGTGAAAATGCTGGTCACACACTGGAGGAATTGTGTCCTTTCAGGGAGGTCCGTGTGTGAAAATAAATTCCTCTGTTCTTTAGTGTCTGTGTGTTTAAAAGTCTAGCCAGGAAGCCATCAGCAACACACTACAGATAGATGTTGACTTGCAGCTTATGATTTGAAATTTGCTGTTGGTTAAATAAAATACATGGGAATATCATATTTCTGGTTATAAATAACTCAATGGATAGGTCATCAGTGTGTTAATATACTGGGAAAAACCAAAAGAAAAACATCTCAGCTGTGTTTTTAGTTTGACACATGATTTTCTCAGTGTACAGATCTGGTAAGAACCTTTAATAGAAAGACTGGGACAACCGAGGTACCAAATGGTGAGATTCAGGTAAATGTCACCACTGTGTCAATGTTTTCTGGATGTGAGTTACAGTCCATACATTTACATTTTTGTGGAGTCTGCTGAAATGTTGCAGCAGCAGTTTACTAGTGACTGGTTTTGAGGGTTTTTTTTTTTGCTTAGGCAGATGAGCTAATGAGAATGGGCATGTGGCCAAAAATAGCAGAGTTTTGTTGTGTTTTTAAGAACCCAGGCTATTGGCAGGGCTTATGCAGATGGACACAGTGGGGTCTCAGGGAAAATAAGGACTTGAGAAAGAGCTATGGCCAATATTGTAAGAGCTGTCAGTAGATGTGAGGTCCATCTGTCCCAGAATGGAACTTCAGAATATCATTACTTATTGCTAAGCCCTTGCTAATAAATACTGATTTACAGCTGATTTATGTTTGTGAAACTTGCAGATAATTAGCCTTAATTACTAAGAATGTTTATTTTATAAACATGTGCTGAAAGTTTAGATGTGACTATAACCCAGGCCAAAGAAAATACTCGTTCTACTGCATTTCAGGAGAAGATTTTGCTGTTGTGCAGCAGGAAATCATTATGATGAAAGACTGTAAACATCCGAACATTGTTGCTTATTTTGGCAGCTATCTCAGGTACAGTTTGTTTCTTTTGTTCACTTAAAAATGTGTCCCTGTCCCCTTGTAAAGGACAAATCTATAAGGTGACATAGACAAAATACAATTTACGAAGTATTATCCACTTGTGTATTTTTTTCATGTACCTTCAAATCTGTTATATTTACTACAGTATCTCTCTCTAAATGATCTTTCTTCTAGCATCATTATTTGTTGACCACATAGTCATGTTTTCTTGCAAATAAGTTGATGCTTAAAAGTTTTGAATCTAATAAATAAGTGGAAAATTAAGCAGAAGTATGTCAAGCATGAAGTGTCTGTGTATATAGTATCTTTTACATCTGTTTCAGTAGAATGTCTGTTTTTCCAACGTGTGAACTTCTGACCAGAATGTGAAGGTTTTGTGGTTTTTTCTGGAGGTGAGGTTATTTGCATTGTAGAAACATTGACAAATGTATTCAGTTGTCTTACCAACTACTTCTTTAACCAGTTGTAGTGGGAGCAGATTGCTTAGCATAACTAATAAAAAGCTGCTTCTGATGATATTTTAAATTTCATGTGAAAACAGTGCACAACTGCTATTGTTGCACTCAACTTTCTTGACCATTTTTGTATTGAAACACTGCCTCTTCTGTATTCAAGCTGGAGGTGCTTTTTCTTTAAAAGAAAAGTTTCCTCTTGTCTCAGACTATCAAAGTATACCTTTGGAGACCCAGAATTAAATTTTTGCTAATATGCTATATATTTTGTCACTGTCTTAAACTCCTCCTTGGTCCCTTCCTCTGTCTTTGGCAGTGCTTCTTTTTTGGTCTGGGCAATCAAGTCACTGTCTTTGAGACCTTTTACTGTCTGACCTTTTGTTTTCCAAGCATATTTCAATGCTAAGAAGACTAAGAAAAATACCATTGTCCTATATTTACTAGTCATCAGCATATTGTTCCCCAAGGATTTCTCCTGTTTGTGTAGGGGTTTTTCAGACAGTGACATTTCTGCCTTCCTGTTAGCCTGGGTGTTAAGTTTCAGATTCTCAGTGGTACTGTTGATCCTGTCTCTGTTTTGCTTGCTGCTCAGGCAAGCTCTGTAGAAAGACTCTACACTCTTGCTCTTGGTTGTTACAGGGATCTTCACCTGTGTCAAAGTGCTTAGGCACAGTGATAGAAGGCTAGATTGAAACTAAGAAATGTAGTCACCTCCTCTGATCCTCTTATGTTCTTTTTCTGTTTTCTGTAGGGCTTTTGCACACTGGGAAGTGAATGCCCAGTAAGCAAGTGAGAATTTGCAACACTTTTAATGCTTCATGTGTCTTACTTTGCTGGGAGAGTTCTGGCTTCTTCCCACTTCCACAGTGCTGCCACTTTTGGCATCAAACAGGATGCAGCCACATGGGCCCAT
This sequence comes from Passer domesticus, assembly GCF_036417665.1. Classification (NCBI taxonomy): domain Eukaryota; kingdom Metazoa; phylum Chordata; class Aves; order Passeriformes; family Passeridae; genus Passer; species Passer domesticus. The sequence goes on along the minus strand of NC_087476.1, from coordinate 110,221,872 downwards.
GAGTCCAGTGCCCCCAAAAGTGTCCCTATCTTGAGTCCTGCATCATTGTGGGGAACAAAGAAGGGACTCAGAACCACTGAAGAGGCATCTCTTCCTTGCTTAGTTTTCTTGCATGGATTGTCACACTGCTTCTGTGTCTGGCTTTGGTCAGCTATTTCAGTGGAAAGTCTTAATATTATTTCAAGCAAGGCTTTAATTGACCCCTTGAAATGTATGGAGTTAACAGCCAGGAAATTCTGCTGCTTAAAACTCCTGTAATGCTTGGACAATACCTTTCCCACCCCTAGAGGAAGCAGCTGGGAATGTACCTTTGAGGACCATGGGAGGACATCCAAGAAAGAGTTCTCCTTGGAGCAGCAGCTATTCTAGCTGTCACTTGCAGTTTGCAGCTCCGGAGACAAGCTCAGCATTTCCACCATTGCCTTGCACAAACCCTGTCACAAATGTGTCTCAGCTGTTCTAACAGAGCCACATGAGTGCAAGACCAGGTCATCAGGGAACTGCAGAACAACCATCAGTCTTTCCTTTGGTTCTCCTGGGTAACTGTCTGCTCTAAGGTGGTGTATGGGATTTTTTTTTTCCACCTGAGTATTTTGATGGCCAGGAATGACTAGGCAAATCCCAGATTTTTTGCTCTGCACAGTGCCTTTTTGTGGCCACATCTTACCAATGAAAATTACTGAGTGAAAATAGAGTTAATGGCCATGATAAAAGATACCTTTAAATCCTTCAGCCCGTTGTCTATTCTTGGGAAGCACCTTTTGTGGAGCTACAGTGAATCACACTGAATTGATTCCATTAGTATGGGAAGAAGAGCTGAATAACTTCCCTTGTGACCCTGCCACCAAAAATATCCATAGGTATTTTTGAAGGAAAAGACTTTATCTGAGCAGGTACTTACCCACACTATGGGCTGTGCTCTGCCTAGCTTTGACTAAAGCACTACAGTTTCACTTAATTTACTGTGAAAGAAATTTAGTTGAGAGACCCCTGGGGCTTTTTGTTTTGTATTCTTTTCTTGTTTGTGTTAACTCCTCTGCTGTGAAATATGTGGAGAAGTGAAAAAAAGGAAGAAATAAGAACCGACATCTGTTTTGTCTCTACTCTCAGACAAATGTATTTCAACAAAAATCAGTGTGAATGTTTCACTAATACTGTTTTTATTGCTTCATTAAAGTAGAATATTTTTTACTTTTTCATTAGTTACTATTTAGACAGTGAAGTGTCACATAAGGACTAAATTATACTCATTATTTGACTTGTACTTTCCATAATACAGAGCATGTTGTGTTGTGCTTTATAGTGTTTGAGTCCTCTGACTTATGTTTTACAAGTCCTCTGACAATCTGACAGCTAATGGATGGTTTTATTCACTCTTTAGACGAGACAAGCTATGGATCTGCATGGAGTTCTGTGGAGGTGGCTCTCTACAGGATATTTATCATGGTATGTCAAGACTTTATTCCTTAAAATCGAAGTACAGCTTATTTTCAAAAATTGAAATGATTGCAGTGTTTTGGAATTAGAGGAGGAATCCTAAATTTAGTATCCATAATACTTCGTTGAAGGTCAATTTTAGCTCATGTTTTTATTTAATTGGTTTGAGTTTTGTGAACAGTGTTAGTGGGGGGGGGCATTTAGCAGCAGAAGTTATTTCCATCCTTCTTGGGCTCATATGCCCGTCACTGCTTTTCAAAGGCTATAAAATATTTTGCAATATTTGTAAAATATTTGACAATATTACATTGTAAAAAGAAAAAAAATATGTCTTGATGTGCTGTCTTGCTTCATAGCCATTTTGTTTCTGAGCTTTTGAATTTAGGTTTCTGTAGGAAGTAGTATAGGTTATACTAAGTATGTGGAATGCTTAGCATGGATGCTCTTGTCCTTTGTAAACTGTTTGAATGTTTGCATACCATTATTGTGTTCCATGAGGGTATTTTTAAAATTCTTTAGGGGTTTTTTTAGGCTAGATGTGTGACATTTGAAAAGCAAAGGTGGTCTCTATATTTGCTTTAGGCTTGGCTTCAGTGAGCAGTCAAAGAAACATGGGCTGTCTGTGAATCTGTTGGATAAAGACAGGATCAATCAACTGCTTGCTATTTTTCAAGAGACAAAGTCAGTTTTGAAGGACTTTATTGCCCTGGAATTAAGACCCTTGTAGGAAAGGAGTATGCTCTAAGTGAGTAATGGCTTTGGGGTTCTCAGGTGATGTTTTTTATTGAGGAAGTCTATCCATATTCTAACTTGTGAAGATTTTACGTGTGAGGGTCTCTTGTGCGTAAGCAGCTTTTTATGTTTACCTTGGGTGCAGTTAAAAGAAGCACCAATTCACAAGTTCCTGCCATGTTCCTGTCATAGGCATTTGAGTGTGGCCTTGGTGATGCTTTAACTCTTTGCTAATTTTGAGAAAAGCATGTTTAATAGGCTTTGTTTTGTGGAACACCTGTAGAGTAGGAAATGAGCTCATGCCATATAAATGCCTGAGCAGATGTCTACAGGAGTGGCTTCCCGTTGCAGCTGATTTTTGGCTTCTCTGCTGGTAGTTAGAATGGAAGGTTCTTTTCTGGTCTTTATTGTGTTTTAGAGAGTCCTATTCCAATTGAACTATAGGCCTCTGTAATCTCAAGTCATTTGAGTTAATCAGAATGAAATTTCTCAAAACAAAAATAGGTGCCTAGATATGCCTGCTGTGAGTGCTGGTGTATATATAGTTTTGTGTGGGTTTGGAGCTATTCTTTCAGCAAAGAGAAGTTGGATGTAGACTTACTTTGAAGATATGTTGCATTACACTAATATTGTACAAGGTAAGCAGTTAGATTCTTTAATTTAGATTCATTCTTAACTTTTTACTCCTTCAGTGTCCTTTGAGAAACTCCGTCCAACTTCTCTTTGTTTTCTGTGCAAAACCTGAAAAGCTTACAGTCAGGACTGCATTTCCTGGTCTTAAACCCCTTTAATTTCAGGATCAAAGTCCAGTGACTAGGATGAGTTACACACCATTCCTTGCTTGCCACTCACTGTTTGGTTTGTGTATTTGTTCAAAATTTAATTGTTTTCCTCTAAGAGACTTGAAAGTTGGACCCTCAAGGAGGAGAAAGATTCTTCCTTCCCTTGGAAAACTGCTGAACCTGCTTACAGGGGGAGTTTGAGAAGGTGCTTGGTGTGGCAGGCCCAGGAGCAGCAGTGCTGCCAGCTGATTTCAGAGAAAGGCTGAGAAGCTGGAGGGAACAGTTTCTCTGGCAGTGAGAATGATGTAAGGAGAGAGCAGGTCACAAATGGTACAAAGAACTGCCCAGGGCTCAAAGGGGACTGAACAGAGTTGGCTGCAGCTCTGAGTCACTGAGTTGAAAGTCCAGCCCTCTACAGAAGAACACAATGGGTTTGTTCAGGGGAAAGAGTTATGCTTAAATCATTACTTGTGCTTCTTTTTCCTAAGTACTGTAGTACTTCCTAAGTACAGAAGAATTAGTAGTTTCCATTCTAACAGTACTGGACATTTTTGACTTTAAAAAATGCTATGGTCTTTAGGGGGCTCAGTCTGGGATAGACTAAGCACATTTACTTAGAGACTTATAGTGTAAGGTCCTATCTGTTTGAATGGAAGTAATTGAGGTATGAATTTGGAATGTGTGGTATCTGTACCTGATTTTGAGGTTTTTTTTTTCTTTTTCCCTTCCATTTCAGTGACTGGACCACTATCAGAGCAACAGATTGCCTATGTTAGCAGAGAAACACTACAGGTAGTGTCTCCTCAGGTTCTTGTTACTCTCTTTTAATGTAAAAGTATTAAAAGCTAAGAATAAAAGCTACAAATAACATGTGATGCCATGGAAGTCTGGGAAGTGGATGACACAGTGCTTTTCTTGGACTTTTGAGGAGGTCCCATATTACAGCCTAGAAATTTGTCTAATTGCATAACCTCAATTACCCTGGATCATTTGAAGAAAGCTCTTGTCATCTTTCTCCTGTTAATTTTATATTTGTTTCTAAAAGGGGGGAAGCAGCATGTTTTCCTAATCTGTGTTTATGGTATAAATTAGTTACTGCACATTTGAAGGAAAATTATAACACTACGTTTTGCATATCTAATAATTGATCTGGGCCAATAGGAAAAAAATTGCCTGTGTGCTCGAGATGTTGAAATCATTACCCTCTCCTTGTGGGTATGTTAGCTTTCATTTTTCTTTCCTAAGTTACAGTACAGCAGTAAAACTTAATCAGAGACTGCCTTTTTGATGGATGGATGTCTTGCTTCCCTGTGAGAGAGCAGTTCTTGACTTGTAGTGAACACAAACCTGTTGAATGCCATCAGATGAGACCTGCTGCCTCTCACTCTTTCAAGATAGCTCTGTTCCAAGCCATCTCCCTTGGTTGTCACTTAGCATCTCCCAGTCTCTAGCTGTGCCAGAGACTGCTGCCTTCTGGCTTGCAGGATGTGGTGCTTTTTATTACTTAGAGATCAGGCTATTGTGACATCTGGGAGCGTTGAGGGTTTTGAGTCTTTAAACCTTTTTGTTCTTAGACACTTGTAAAATGGTTTGCAATAGAAGGGGCCTTTAAAGACCCGCCCCTGCAATGAGCAGGAACGTCTTCAACTACATGAGGTTGCTCAGAGCCCTTTCCAACCTGACCTTGAATGTTTCCAGAGATGGGGCATCCACCACCTCTCTCTGCAACCTCTGATAGTTCATCATCATAATAAAAGAATTCTTCCTTATATGTAATCTGAATCTACCCTCCTTTACTTGAAATCCATTACACCTTGTCCTGTCCTGTCACAACAGGCCCTGCTAAAAAGTTTGTCCCCATATTTCTTATGAGACCTCTGCACCTTTGCTGAGGATGCCCTTGATCCCACTGTCTGTATCAACAATGGAGTTACTAAAAAGTCTAGTGTGGGACCCTGAGGGACACCACTTGTCATTCTGGACATTGAGCTTGTTTACCACTGCTCTCTGGGTACAATCATGTAGCAATTCATTAGCCACCAGGTAGTCCATCAATCAATTCCATAATCTTCTTAGATATAGAGGAGTGAGTAGTCTGGAATGGAATTTATGAAGCCATTTATTTGTGTGGGAAGATATCTTGGTTAATATGTATAAATTGTGTGTGAGAAAAAAGTTTACTGTTTTTTGTTTTCTAAATGTTATACATTGACCCATTTTTCCATATTTTAAATTGTATGTAAATACACGTTTATAATACTCTGACCAAATATAATGCATAGTTTCAGATATCTTGTTGCAGCTTATAATGGAACACCATTTTCTCAAGTAAGAAGTCTGAGAGTATAGACTATTGTCCATCCATAGAAGTAATTTGTCCAACATTAATTTTGCCACCAGTGTCCCTGAATCCAGAGTCTCACTTGGATGCTGATGTTAACATTGTTTCCATATTTAGAAGCCCATTGAATCCTCCATTTTCAAAATATACTTGCTGTCCATTTTGCTGGAATTCATGAGATTTGATTCTGAAAATATGGATCTTTTAAATATGACCTTTAAAGTAATTGTCTCCAGACATTCAGTTTTGAAAATGGTGATTTTGCATTCTTCCAGGGCAGTACTAAAAGTGTGTGAATTAATGGCCTTTGTATGCCAGTAGCATCCAGAGATTTAAGGAGTGTACATGGGACTCTTCTGCCTAATGCAGAAGTTGTTGCAGTGGTCTGGGAGATGCTTTGATTACTTACGCTTTAAATTTTGCAGTCAACTCTCTGATGTATTGCATGAACTAGCTAAAAAACATGAGTCCTTACGTGGGTGTTTCCCATGAACGTGGAGCCTTGTGAAGGTTCATGGTCACAGAGCAAGGAAGATATTTGTGTGTGATTTTGCTTCAGGAAGAGAATTCTAGAGATAAGCCTGGAGTGTCCAAAGTGACATGGTCTCTGATTTGTCATGCAGGGATTTGGTTCTACAGAATTCTTCCAGAATTTAAACTTAGTTTCTAACTTGTGTTGAGTCTTAAAATGTTTTGGTACAACAGCAAGGCGGCCGGATGCTTTTGCAGAAATCCATGAAGAGTTGAATTTCTAGGCTTGATTGAAATATGTAATGATACAGGAGGTAGCTTTACTAGTAGTCCAGTGATCTGACTGCTGAATAGAAGACTCCTAGTCAATTTGCCAGTAAACTTTGGTTTAAAAAGGTGATAGTTACTGTGTCCAGAGGAAAACGTGTTTGGGGAATACTCTCCTTCCAGTAGGTGTGGTGACTGGTATTACTGCCTGTGTTTTAGATATTAGATAAATGTATAAATATCTTTATATAAAGATATTTAGGTATGCTACTTTAAATAAAGATATTAGATATGCTGCTACATCTATTGAATCTGCAAATTTACAGCAAATTACACTGAAATATAAAAATGTTCTTCAGGCAGTGAGTCATTTAGATGATTAAATTGGATCCTAAATATACGTGGTAATTAAATAAGAAATATATGTCAAATGAAAAATGTTGGACTAAATTACTATTTAAATATTTTATGCAGGGACTATATTACCTTCACAGTAAAGGAAAAATGCACAGAGATATAAAGGTAAGTAAAAACTGAAGGGGTTTTTGGTGCTTTTAAAATAGGTCGCATCACCTCCAGTGGTCTTTACTGTTACGTATCAGTTTTCAGTACATTTCTGAATATGTAGGAATTTTTCATCTCTTAGAATGAAATAAAAGTTTCTGCCTAAGGCAAAAAAAAATCTTTGTTTAAAATATATGCAAAGAAATAGTTTGTTCTTTTCCTTGGAACTGTTTAGGTGGACCAGTGCTATGAAATTTAGCCATCAGCTGGTGTCCAGAGCAGTATGTGTTCAGATGGCTGTCAGGGTGTGTGCTTGTGCAAAAGTTTGCTCTTCCCACAGCTTTTCCAGGGAGCTCCATATACCCTTCTTTTTGAACCAGCTAGTGAGCAGAGCTCTTGCTTTGGCTTCTTGCATCGTGGTGAGCAGATTGCAGGGCAGAGGCTGCTGTTCTGTGCGGTTCTTGGAGACTGCTCCTGTCCCCTCCCTCGCATGCTAAAAATAGAGAGGGTGCTGCAAATCAGGCTATTAGTACTGACTTGCTTAAATCTCCATCTCAGCAAAGCTATATCAAAAGTGGTTTGTTCAGACTCTTATACTCTGTTATAGTTTCCTTCTGGTGCTTCCCGTTGACTTTTTGTTCCTGAAGTTTTACTACCTAGTTTTTCCCAAAACCCTTCCAAAGTTGGCAAGCTTCCTCCTGGAAATCTGACAGTAAATCATCATGTTCTTTTGTGTTGTTGCATGCTGTTTGTTTGGCTGGTTTTGGTTTCTTTTTTTCCCCAGCAGCATTAACTGTAGTTGCCTTCATACAGCCTGATTTTAAGTGTTCTCAATGGCTGCCGAAGAATATGTGGGTTGTGAGCAATCACAAAAGTAATTTGAGTTTTGAGCACTCACAGAAGTAATTTCTGAATGAAAGATTACTTCAGGCACCAAAATTAAATGTTTTCCACTATACTTTATAAAATGCTTGTAAGGATACAGTCCATAGATACTTTTTGTAAGCAGAACTGTGCTAATAAATGCTCACATTGATTACATTGTGAAGATTTTTTTTTTAATCTGTTCTCATGAGCATGGAAAAGTACTGTCTTCGTCTGCAGATTGCCTGACTGCTGAACTGTTTGCTTCCCTCAGTAGCTAGAGTTCCATGTTTAGAGTACCTGTCCTGTTAGTTTGAAAGGTGACCAAGGTCAAGAGCATGTAAGCAGGTCTGTTACACTGTTTGCCAAGCTCATTAACTGTGCTTGTGTAGCATGGGCCAAGTTAGCTGCATTTTATTGCAGGCCTGACTTTTCCTGCTCTGGGAAAAGCCACGATCTGGAAAAACACAAATCTTTGGAGGTTCATCTCTGCTGCCTTTCCATCTACCTGATAGGCAGTGCAGTGCTGATGTTTGGAACTGTTTTTAGCCAGCTCTAACCTTCACTCAGCTCAACCTGTACCTGGTTTCGCTCTTCAAATCAGGCTTGTTCTCAGTCCTTTTATCTTGTAATTTTGTAATACAAACCTCTGCTTTGGGTTAGTTTTGGTTATTGAGCTGAACTGAGTGGAACACACAGCCACACAAAAATGACCTCTCCAAGTCCAGCACGAACGGAATCTCTGTTGCATAAGGACGGAAGTAGCTTTGCTAAATGCTTGATTATTGAGGCAGGTCCTTAAGGCTGTAATTATAAGCATGGCTCTCAAACAAGATAAAACGAGCTCCTACTTATGAAAAGAAAATGAAATTGTTTCCACTTTGACCTTTTGAGTTCCTGTTTCCTTTGAGTCACTGTAAATAGAAAAAAGTAAGAATGAATCAGTACAGGCAAATACTGTTTATTGAGAGGCTTTGTGTGCAATGCAAACTGTAGTACCATAGACTTAAGTAAAAATTAATGAAAAACACTGTATATCCGAGGAGATTATTTAATAACAGAATGGCAACTTGCTAATTTCACAAACATTTCCTTGATAAGGCTGCAGATTTATTAAATACAATCCTTGCTTAGTCTTTAGCCCCTAGTTTGCTATAAGATCCCACATATTTCTTTTTTTAATGTTGTATTGGAGAAATTGGCATGTTTTAATTAATGTAAACTTTTCTTTTTTAAAGGGAGCAAACATTCTTTTAACGGATAATGGACATGTAAAGTTAGGTGAGTTAATACATCTTAGTGCTTAAAAATTAATATTTTTACGTGCTCTAAGAAGCAGCATGCTCTGCTTTGTTTAATGAGGTGATGGTTCATGTAAGGAATTACTGAATATCAGAATTCTTTTTGTCTTGCTGGTGGTATCTAACTAAACCATCAAGTTAGTATCTGAGGATTAGTTGGAGTAATTTCAGAACAGTGAAGTAAAAGACCTGATATCGTAAATGAAAAACAAAAGTCAAATCACAGGGGTTGATAAATTTTTAATATAGTCTACCATCGAGAGTCCTTAAATGTGAAATGTACCTTGAAAGCTTAGCTGAAAGAATCTCTTTGGTAACAAAATTAGGTGCTCTGTCTTATTAAGACCCTTCATGTACCTGTGAGGTCTTCTGTGCCAGCCTGCTCTTCCTTGTGTGTATGAGGGACATTTGTGTCCATGTTTGGCAAGTGATTCAGGGGAGCTGACCAATGGTATCTGAGACAGACCAAGTTTCTATTATTTGCTTTTGGGGTTTTTTTTGGTTAAATATTTCCAGTATTTTTAAGGACGTCTTAACAGTGGGGAAACCAAACTTGTGTTCATTAACAATTAATTACATCCAATCATTTGTTAACTGTCATTTTGTTTTTGCCTTTTTTTTTTTAATAGCTGATTTTGGAGTATCTGCACAGATAACAGCTACAATTGCCAAAAGGAAATCCTTCATTGGCACCCCATATTGGTAACTGTGTTTTACTTGACCATTGATATAATGGTAGCACATATAATACTGTTGAAAGATTGTGATAAAGGCATGCTCTGTCATTCCTGGGTAGACTAACTACTAAAGGCTGTGTCAGACTTTCTGGTGATCATATCTGTGTTACTTATTCCAAATCCTGAATTAGCTGAGTGTCAGAGAAAAGGCTTTAATGCTCTGAAAACTTGAAAGGCTGTGTAGTGCCATCACTGTTGACTAATTTATTTTCATTTAGTAAAACCTAAAAACTAACAGCAATTTTGCTTGCTTTTAACTTTGATCTTAAATATTTTTTTTAATCCCTGACTTTTTTATTTTGGTATTTTATGGTTTTTTTCCTGTCCAGCCTAGATACAGCTTTTTTACTTGAGTTTTCTTTGTCCTCACAGATCCACAGACTTTTTGCTGCTTGTGAACTGTTTCTCTAAGCCATTTTCTCCCTTTTTTCTTCCTAAACTGATTGAATTCTGTGATACAGTTCTACCTGTGCTGCATCTCTATTCTTCCCCATTAGTGTATGTAATTTTTAGCTGAAGTTCTGCCTTTCATTTTATCCTTTTCTTACTGAAAGTGGTTGTCCCCTTTCACCTTGCAGTACATGAGACACATTCTCTACTGTAAAACAGCACTTTTGTCATAGGTTTCACAGACAGATACAAAAATTCTGTAGTCTGACAGCATAGTAGGTGCAAGATAAAAATATATATAATGAAAAAACCCTATGTTCAAGTATTGACTTGAAATAGCCAAGCACAGTATTTTTAGCATTCTTCACACCAAGGCTTCGCTTCCCTTTCAGAATAGCACAAACACCCATCAGTCACGATTATGTGATTGGTTTGTGTCTCTTTCCCAAGATGTCTGGGTGACCTCAGTGCTTGAAGGTCCTGTAACTTTTGAATTGTGCCATGTTTCTCAAATTACCTTAAATAATAACTTTGAAAGTATTACATAGTTTAAATGCTGATGGAAAGCATCACTTGTTCTTTGCAAAACTTCTCAGAGATTTGAGAGCAGAAGCAAGGAAGCAAAATTTTTGAGATTGCAGAGAAGAAAATTTAGTTGAAACAGGCCATGTGAAGGTTTTAGTGGTCATTAGATGTACATGTGTCTCAGGGCAGGTGAACTGCAGTGCTAGTAACCCTTCCATTTAAATGTTTAGCTCATGTTCCCCCTCTCCTGTGGTAGCTCCCTCATTTTTGATTCAGAGTGATTGGGATTTTTAATGAACTCTGGAAGAAATGTGTCTAAATATAGTTTAGTTATGCAAACGTGAAGTAACTTCTACCACCAAACCTGCTGATGTTTTCAGATCTGCAGATAAGGAGTGGAAAGGGCCCACAAGGCTCATTGAGTCCCACTCTTAGCCCTGCACAGGATATCCCTAAGTGTCACACCGTGTGTGGGAGAGCATTGTCCAAACACTTTCTGAGCTCTGGCAGGCTCAGTGCTGTCACCACAGGATCTCTGTATTTGAGTAATATATCAGTTGAGATGCTGCTTGAAGATCTACTGGAGCACACTCTAAGTGACTTCATCTGTGTTACATTTATTAAGTTATTTAGTGCTACTTTGCAGGTGATCAGGACTGATAAAGCTTAAAGCTAAGAAATACTAACATGTTGGCCACCTTGTAGGGCTACATAGGACAATCAAATTCATAACTCACTTTGGCCATTAAAAACATGTGACAATTCCAAGTGAATAATTTCCTTTAGGTATTCTTATTTATGTGCCAGTTATGTTTGTTCATTTTTGCCATCTGGGAATGTGAAACCACTTTGTTGACATAAAGAGGTCACCTGCCATGAGTGAGACAGACTTTACAAACAAGGAGTGCTGTATACAGAGGTGACAATGAGTCTCATGCTTTCAGGGTACAAAAATGCTGACATTTTATTGCTGTTTCTCTTGTTAGAATTCTTTTCTTCAAAGTCAGTGGATCACTTTATGGGCAGTATGTAAATTTGGGTGTTATGTGGATTTTTATTGTAGTTGAATAATTATACCTCAGGCTCTTTGGTTGTTGAGTAGTATTTAGTCTGAGACAGATTGATTTCATCCACTTACTCCTAAATAACCATTGTAGAAACTGCCTGTTAGTTATCAGAAGATGACTGAGGGAAACTTCAGGTGTACATTACATAATTTTTTACACACACACTTGTGAGTGTATATCTATATATACTGTGACTTTATCAATTGAGAGCTTTAAGGAAGAGAATACTGTGTGTACAAAGAATGTTTGATATATGGTGAGAAGTTTACCTAAAAATATATCTTACTGTTCAGGATGGCACCAGAAGTTGCTGCAGTAGAAAGGAAAGGTGGCTATAACCAACTCTGTGATCTGTGGGCAGTTGGAATAACTGCAATAGAGCTTGCTGAACTTCAGCCTCCAATGTTTGACCTACATCCAATGAGGTTAGTAAGGGTTAGAGCTTGGTGGTAAATGCAGCTAATTAAATAATCCATTTGAAGAGATGGCTGTGTGTGCTTGTGGGTTTTGGGTGTATTGCATGGGCACTGGGCTGTGAGGGTTCTGAGTGAACAGAAATTGGACAGAAATTTTAACAACTCCTTCTGGTGCACAAGTGTATAAAGTCCTGGTTGAATCTCCTAAACTGATGTGGCTTCTTGCTGCCTATTATATAAAGTATTTAATAATTTATCTCGTGTGTTGCAGCATACCCACAGAAATGCTGTTGTTCTTTTTTTTCAGAGCACTTTTTCTAATGACAAAAAGCAACTTCCAACCTCCTAAATTAAAGGACAAAATGAAATGGTAAGTGCTTTTTTTGTTTCAATAGATAATGAATGTACTCCACTTGGATGTTGATTTTAATGTTTAGCACTTTGTTTTACAGGTCCAATAGTTTCCATCATTTTGTGAAAATGGCACTTACAAAAAATCCTAAAAAAAGACCTACAGCTGAAAAGTTGCTACAGGTATAAATTTATGTATGAGGGGTCTTTTATAAAGTTACAAAATTAAAATATGCTTATTGTGAGTGGCTGGAATTTTAATCTCTGTGTTTCCTTCTGTCTTTCAGCATCCCTTTGTTACCCAGCCATTAAATCGAAGTCTTGCCATTGAACTTTTGGATAAAATGAATAATCCTGATCATTCCACTTACCATGATTTTGATGATGATGATCCTGAGGTAGGAGTATCTTCTAATCATAGAATTAGATTAACTTTTTGTTTGCCAGCAAAACTAAGTTACTGTGATTTATTGGGCCCCGGGACTTTTTGTGATCTGGGAATAGTCTCAGGGGTTGCTTTTACTTTTAGTTGTGCTGCTCTTTCACTCATACAGGCACTTAGCAAAAATAATTATTTTTTTGGGAAGGGAAGATTGAAGAAAAAGAGATTTAAATACCTCAAAATTTTGTTCATTGCTGTTCTTCAGCAATTTGAAACAGTAAATGTGATCTGCTTCTCCAGTCCTGAGTTCTGTCATGCATTCTGCTGTATGTTTCTTTGTGAAGTTATGTTTCCATCTGCAAAGAAAGCCTTCATAAAACTGATTCATAAACCTGTGTAGGACAGAATGATCCTGTAGTTGTTTTTGTGCAGTGGTTTGATGTGTGTTTTTTGCAGATTGTATTTTTCCATCTTAGAATACTCTGAAACTTGATTTTACTTAGTATTATCAAAGACTTTCTGACTTTCTGCCCAAGTAGCTGGGAAAAAGTAGTCTGCTTATGTAAGATGATAAACAGCACAGGACTGAAGTGTTTAATAAATAAGAGAAAAGAGATAAATATTCTTTACTTCATCCTGTCTCATACTTTCCTGCACGTTAGTGAATACTTTTCAAATGTTTACAGTTCCCTAACTGATGGCCCTTTTTTTTAATAAAAAATGTAATCCTTTTAAAACAAATGCCATTGATTCCTTAATTACATATTTTTGGTTCTTTTTAGTGGATAAACTGATCTACAAATGCCTTCAGAGGAAAATAAGCTTAAAAGATGCAACTAATTTTCAGATTTTACAAATTAAATTAGCTTTTACCCACTTGAACAGCAAAGACCAGTTGACTTTCACCAAGTCTTTCATAAAAGCTAAAATAAAAAGTGTGGAAAGAAGCCAAAGTGAAATAGATAATTTTTTTGTGTTATGGAGTGCAGTGCTTACACATTTTCCAAATATGAGGGAAAGAAATGAAGGCATAAGGATGAAATAATAGTCAATACTTTTAAAAGCAAATGTACATGGTGGGAGTGGAAGAAAAATTTAGTAGTTTTTTCTGGTTTAAAAAAAAGAAATTAAAAGTCAAACATACAGGAACTCCCTTAATGTAGTTGACTTTCAGGTCACTTAAGAGAAAGGTGTCTGATTCCACATGGGGTCTGCACTGAGTAATTTGGATCTTCTCACCATAAACTCTTTACTGTCCTTTAGTCCTCTCTCTGCTCAGTGATGAGTGAGAGCTCTGAGGCCCTTGAGAGGTGTTTCTTAGCTTACAAACTAGTGTTCCCTCTTATATGTCCCTTGTGACTTAGCATTCAGAAGGCTCTTCTGTTGTCTACTGTATCACTTATCAACTACACCATAATGAAGTGTGGTATCAGGAGCAAAAGCTGTGGCTTTTCTGGGGAGAAGCTTAGCAAGATTTGTATTTCAGCTGAAGACTCACCACAGGCAGGGCAGTCCTTGGCATTGTGGTTTTTCTGATAATAAAAAGGAGTCTAGTAAGAAGTGTATATGCTTCTTTTATGCACAATTTAACTTTCTTCAAAACTTACCTGCTCACAGAGGCAGCTGGAGATGTTAAGTTAGGGATTGGTCAGTCCTGTGCTTGTCACAATTGCCTGAATCCTGAATTGCATCCATCAAAAATCAAAAGAAGTGACAAAATGTGGTACAACATAACATAGTCCAAAAACACCGTTGAGAATTGAGAGCTTCAGACCTCCTCCCTAGTTTGTTTAGAGCTATGGATTTTTTGAGTGGTAGTGCTAATGTTTTGAGGTTTTTTGGTGGCTTGTTTTTCTTTTTTGGAGATGAGAAAGCTTATCTCTCTGTCAGTGGTCTTTGAAGGCAGGTCTGCTGCCCACTGTGGTGACAGGTCTTCGCTTGGCCTGTGCTGCTTTTAGAGGGATGCAATCTGTTACTGCTTGGATAGTCTGCAGAGCTGTGAAGTAGATCTGAATTTGCCACCACTCTGAGGAGTACCATGCTACATTTTTATATAATTCGAAACTCAAAGGTGAAGCGTTTAATGTGTAAAAACTAAAACCCATCCCATTATTTGGGTATAGTTAAAAAGGTTCTTCTGTTCATGCAGTTGTTGTTCATTTGGCAACTGTATGTGAAACTGACATTTCCAGTATTTTTCCCTACCCCAGCTCATGGAGGGCTTCACTTAATTTCCCATTCAGTCATGGACAGGATTGCTGCTTGGAACTCTGGATTTAGGAGATGTTGACAATTGTCTGTTCTCCCTATGTCTATGACAGTGATTCTCAGGATAAGTGTGATATTAGCTGAAAAGGTTGCAAAGAGGAAGATGCTCATGTTTTATGCCTAGCACACTGCAAATTTTGGGGATAAGATTGCTTTTGAGATCTGTGCCATGATGGAAATTGTGCCCAAATGGCATTTGTGTCAGGAAGTTAACCTACATTCCTTTGTCCTCCTGCACAGCTATTTCTGTCAGCCTGTTGTCAGTGCACATATTTCAAAGTGACTTGAGGACTTTGTCCTCATGACTGGGAGATGAAGATTTGATCCTGAATGTAGTTCTGTGGTCATGGAGAAGATGATAGGAGGACAGGCTGTTTGTAGTGCAACACAGGCATCTGTGTCAGTGTCTAAGTGCTCACACAGTATTGCTGCAAAGGTGAAAATACCTCCTAGCCCTGCTCCAGCTGGGCTCCTGGTGCTGGAATTGCACATGCACACACATCAGACATGACCGGGCAGTGCCTCTTAATGAAAGATTATAAATGAGCAACCTTTCAGCACATGATATCAGATCAAACCTTGACATGCTGTAGCCAACCATTTTCGAAGCCCAAAGAGTCCACAATAGACAAAATGGAACTGTGGAAGGGAAAGATTGACACAAGCTGTGAGAAACAAAAAAAAAAACAATACTGCTGGTGAGAGTGGAGAAAATACACATCCACAGTCTGTAAATCTCTGCAGTTTCAAGGAAGAGCAAAGTGAACAAAAGTGGGAGGTGAAACACCATGTACAGGTGTTGGATGCTAACAGGAATCAAGGAAGTAGTGTGTGATGAAAAGGGGAGAAAGGAAATCATGTTTGCAGATGGTATTTTAGGAATGAACAGAGTCTCTGAGCTATTCATTACTTTGAAAGTACAGCAACAATGTATTGGTAACAAAAGGGTGATTCACATGCAAAGATGCTCACCATGGATCCTGAGGCAGTGAACAACGGTGCAGAATGCCCCCACATTTCTAAGAGAACTTGCAGTGGTGAATGTAGAAAGAAGAGGGAAAATCCAACAAAGGCAAAAAAAAGAAAGCCAGGCTGTAAAGTGCAGAACACATCATCCTGTAGAGAAGTAAATTGAAATTCAGGGAAAAATTAGAAGTGGAATATAAATATGAAGGTGAATTTGTGGAAATTTTGCTATCTTTCTTGCCACACAGCAGAGGAGTACCAGGAATACTCCTTTCTATTCAGCTTTGTAAACCTCAGGTAGATTTCTCATCTGCTTAAATAACGTAACTGATGACGTTTTAGAAATCAGTTTAAGTTAAAAACTGGGAAAATTATTTCAGTATCTCATGGAATTAAATCTGCCAGTAAGTCAGATTTAGTCTTACTGCTAATTTTAAAAACTATCAAGACCCTTAAACTGAATGGTGAAAAAAGAAAATATTCTATGAGCAAAGAGAAAAGCTGGCCAGCATTAGCTTTACTTGCTCAAATGCATTGTTCTAAAATCCCTTGTACTGAAGGCATTCAACAGTTAAAATGTCTCCAAATAATTCTAACTTTAATGTATTAAAAATGCATACAATCTTTACATTAGCTTTCGCTTGATTTTTTTTTGATGCTATGTTAAAGAAGCCTGCTAAAAAGTGTTACACAATACAAGGTTTCAAGTGAATATATTTTAGTATTAAAATATTTTATATTTCCCTTCTAGCCTCTTGTTGTGCCTCACAGAATTCATTCAACAAGTAGAAATGGGAGAGAAGAAAAGACACGCTCTGAAATAAACTGTAAGCATGTGTAATGTGACAATATGATGTATTTGATCATTGATATTATTTCAGCTGGTATTTTGGGTATCTGACATACATAGAAACATTTTTAGTGAAATACCTAGGAAAGTAAAAGCTTAGACTGTTTCACTTAAGGATATAAGTTGTGTAAAATATTTTTGCACATCCTTTGTCAGCACTTCAGCAGAGTTCATTATTGTTTCATCTTAATTGAACAAGACACAGCCTGAGCTCTTCTGAGAGCTGATTGACATAGTTTTATATGTTACTCCAGGAAAGATATTCAGACCAATGCCAGATTCAGCTGGGTAACAGAATGGCAAAGAATTATTCTTTCTTCGTTAATTTAGGATCTTGGATTTGCTTTTCAATTGAAACAACCACACACAAGTCAGGAAGGGAGGAGGTTGATCATTGGCCATTAAAAGCAGACTCCATCCCCCAAGTTGCAGTAATTATTTTGCTTGAATTAAATACTTAGAGCTTTAGCTGTCTTTTCTTAAGGTAAAATCGAGAGTAGAAGTGTTCAAGAAGTCCTGCCAGAGTTGTCCTGGAAGATGTGGTTAATTCACACCAAACTTTATTCAGCACTCTTTAGTGCTAGTTAGTCTCTCAGAAGAACAGATCCAACAGTGAATTCACATCATGGATAGTTTTTTTCTATAAAGTACAGCTGTATTGCACCTCTGAAGGGGACACTTCACTGCCCTATTTGCTCAGTGCTTTTCCTGTTCCTTCTCATGAGAAGGTGAGGCAAATGGCATTTGGGCTGCCTTTGTGATAGAAGAGTACTTTCTGTGCCCATTAGTTTTTCTAGCAGTCACAAGTTTGGTATGTCCATGTGTCACCACTTTCTGTCAGTGGGGATATGATACACTCATTAAACTGATTTTTTTTTCTTTTTTGTTAGCCTTTGGAGCTAAGTCTTTCCTAACTGGAGTCCAAATTCTTGTTTTCCTTTTCTCCTCTGTAGTTGGCCAAGTAAAGTTTGATCCACCGTTGAGGAAAGAGACAGAACCACATCATGAATTTGTGAGTAACAAGCAGCATGGGCTATGCACTACACATTAATCCCTACAAATATCTGTGAGGGAGGAAAAATCCAAGATCTGTAGCATATTTCCTTGGTACTACTGAACTTGTTAGTGATTTTACTGACAAGTTGTGACATAGTGGGTTTTTTGTGCCATTACACCTATAGGCAGCAAACCTCTTTACTTGTGGTTTCTACCAGGTGTGCTGTATGTGCTAAGCAACAGCTTTGTGTTGCAGCTTTCCTCTGTCCTTTGTCCCTCACTGCCCAATATACCATTCCCTTTATTGGCAGAGTTTTTTTTAAATTGTAGAATTCTTGTGTATGCTCATCTGTTTCTCTCCCTTGTTCTTGTATTGACAATGGAAATAATAAAATTGAGAGCTTGGGGAAGAGGTATGATGCATTTTAAAAGACTTTCCTCTGTATAATCCTTCTGTGGCCCTGCATCACAGCTGAGCCATGCTGAGTCTGGCAGCTATTTTCTGTCAAGGTGTATTGCCAGTGTTTCCTCCTGCAGACCCATCAGTACAAGAGAACTCAGGCTGTGAGGGAAGAGGTGTCTGTGCTGTCTCACAATGGCAGTAGCTTCCTCTCTTCTATGGAGACTGTTGCTTTCCACATTTGTGCACTTGGGCAGTTTCTTCACGTTCCTGGATAAAAAGACACTCCTTTGCTTCCTCACTGCAGACTTACGTGTTCTCTCTGTTTTTCTAAGGCAGGTGTTAAGGAGAAAAAGTTGGCTTAGTAAATAGGTGGGAGGGACACTGGCTTTGCTCAGAGTTGGTTTTTGGAAGGGTGTGTACTTAGGAATGTACTTCTGTAGTCTACAAACCACATGTGAGTCGGATTTCTGACACAGACTTCCTTGTGGTGCTCTGTAGTTGTACTGAAATAATCCTTCCAAATGCTTTGCCCTTTGGTAGTGGGTCAGCAGACTGGGTGTAAGAGGTTGTATTTAATCTTGCTTGTCCTCAGAACTGGCTGGACAGGGAACCTCAGTTTCTGGTGCCTGTTTGAGATGGAGGAGAACAGCTTACCAAATCACACATGGGATTTAGACAAGTATTTCAGATGTGTTACTTAGACCTTGGCATAACTGCATAACAGCATTATTTAGGAGTCCTGGTTATGTAAGTTTTTATTAAGTATGATAATGAAGGCAGTGCTTCCACTACAAACCCATCATTTAACTCAAAATTATTTTTGAACTTACTCCAAGCTATTTTGTCTTTGCTTCCCTGTTGTAAATAAAATACAATTGGAAGCATTGTATAGTTGAAACTGTCATGCTTTTGCTCATTAAGACTTTTATTTATACACACATAGAATTATAATTGTAAAAAGATGTTAGTGGAGAGGTTGAAGTTTTAAAAATACTTTTCCCATTTCTTTCTTTTTATCGGTCATAACTCCATGGGGCAGTGGTGCTTTTGTTGCACCTTAGGAACTTGAGTTGCTAAACTGGAGAGAGGTTTTCTGAGGGGTTGAAAGCACAGCTTTTGAGAGCACTTCTTTGACAGGTGTTCTGGAAGGGAGGAATCCAGCCTTTTCCTAACACTGTGTGTAAGCAGTTAGGACCTTTGTACTTTGGAATCTCAGAAGTTCTTGCTGCTTGGTGAGGGGACTTGAACCATCCAGATGAATTCTGCTGATAACAAAATATCTTAGTATTGTTTGTTCTGGTCAGATATTGCATAGATGAAACCTGTCCAAGGAGCTTGCCTCATCTCCCTGTCCATACAGAACACCTGTAACTGTTAGTTTCAATCTTTCTGAAGAGGAAAATTAACTGCTCCATGCTTTATGTCAGAAAGAAGCATGCAGACCTGATATAGACAGATCTATGATTTCAAAAATAATGATGTTGAGTCCAGAGACCAAATTAAAAGCATGTAGTTATAGATTAGCTGAAGAACCAATGGACAATTTAAATTGGCCTGACAAATTGCAAACAGGTGACCTATTCAAAGAATGGAAGCTTTAGCTAAGAGCCTCAGCACAAACCAATCTGTGGGAGAAGTTTGTAACAATCTGCCCACTCCAGCAGAGGTTGTCTTTGAAATGGAAGTGGGAGCAAGTTACTTCCTCCAGCAGTAACAGTGTGGATCTGTTTTCATTAAAGCAGTTCTGATGCTTTTGCTTCTGTCTCACCAAGCATGCTTAAAATTGCACTCAGTCACTTCATGTGTGTGAGTGCACAAAGCCCTGGACCCCTGCAGCATGAGAAGTTACTGTCAGTGCTGCACTGAGATGTTGAACTGGACTCTTGCTGGGACAGTTTGTCACACATTACCACAGCTCAGCTGGTGAACAGTAATTCATCATTTTGGTATTTGGTGATGTGACCATTCCCTTAGCTGTGTTTTACCTCCATTGCAAGAGCTGTCTTAACATGGTTTTGAGTTTCAACTAACAGTATCTCTTTTTTTAGCAAGAAAGTTTACATTTATGTGCATCTGACTTTGTCACAATATAAATAATTTGCTTTTCTTGATCTTTACCTAATGAACAGCCTGACAGTAGCGATTTTTTGGACAATTCAGAAGACATATACTACACTGCAAGATCTAACCTGGTATTTTTCGTCTTATGCCTTTCTTTGTCAGTGTTAGTTTTGTCCTTGTTTTCCTTTTTCAAAGTTCATGTTTTGTCCTCTTGTTGTAGTAGTGGTGTTTTCATCTGTAACAATCATTAAATGTAGCTATTAGTCTGTATATGTATTTCTGTAGTGTAGAAAGAAATTCTTATTGTGTGCAACATTGACAGTATTTAACCTGTATTCATGTTTACATGAATCACTCTTATAGAAGGGGCTCAGTGTTATGCATTCATGCATTAATTGTAATTTCTTTACTGCCATACTGTCTGTAATTTGTTCGTTTTTGGAGGGTGATTGAATATAGAAGAAACATTTTCTTGATATTTGTCTGGTAGGTTCTTTTTAAATGATGCCATGCAAGACTATAAAATTATGTAAGACTGTGAATTGTCCAGATGGTAATTATGTTACAGAATGAATATACACTTAATAGAAATAACAGAAAGTGGGCTCATAATTGTTTTCAGTGGCATTTGGCATCATTTAAAGTCTGATAGATTTTCCAAATTTTCTATAGTTGCACTGCTAAAAAACTTGGTTTGTTAGCATCACACTGTGGAAATTACTCTAGGAAGAGAGTTTTCTTATGTCTCTGCCCTTTGTGTAGTTAGACACAGACTATTGAGAAAAAGGAAGAAACATTCTGTAGTAAATTAAGAGCATTAATCTATAACTTTCTTGGATTCATGAGATATTTAATATAAGTGCACTGAGAGGAAGATGGGAGATTGGGGTGTTTCAGAATGTCTTGGGTTTTATGTGATGTGTTTTGTTTTTAAGGTTTTTTTTGTTTGTTTGTTTGTTACATCATCTGTTGGCCTGGTGTGACTTGAATCTGCCAGAAACATAGTTAGTGAAGGCTTAGACTGTCTTAGCCTTTCTTGGAAAGAAATTTGTGTATTGTTTCCTTATAAGAATGCTTCACTAATTGTTTTGAGATTAGTAGCTTAGATTTCCTTACCTGGTGGCAACACCCCCATCCTGTGCAGTTCCTCTTGTTTTGAGAGTGTGCTTTTGGCTTTTCAGTTTGGTTTGCTTTTGGTTTCCTCTTTACAGTTTAACACTTTTTAATTTTTTTTTTTTGTTTAAGGCTACTTTCAGTGTTGTCACATACCTTGCTAGCCTGGTGTTTGTGGGTCTCAGAGCAGAATGAGAATGTATCTCATAACTGGACTGTCCTTTCCCATCCTTCTTTTACTCCATGCTGTTCAATACACTCTTCAAAAATTGTGACTTATGAAACTTACCAAGTGCTGTTGTTGTCACAATCATGAGATGTGTTTTTATAGTCACTCCTCAGTACTTTCTCTGTTTCACTGCTTCCTTCACATCCTCCTGTGCTCATTGTGAATCAAAGTGGAGAATTCAGAGTTGATGGCAGTGCACTGCCTATTTGTGAGATTGTTCAGTAAGATCTAACCCTTAGAGGAGATAATTGCTAGTTGGTTCATTCTTCTGGAGGATGCACTGATCAGAGATTCTCTGTCTCCTTCTCCCACTCCTGCTCTGATAGTATTGGTTTCAGATATGTTCATTGAGAAGTGCTTTGTGAATTTTTCAAATGTTATCAAGGCAAAACAATTATACTTTTTCACAAGCGTGGTGTATCACCTACTATTGCTGGGCTCTTTCCCTGCTGTTGTACTGGTTTTATAAAATACCTCATAAGTAACAACTCCATTGCAGAGCGAAGATGATTTTAAAAAAATTATCATAGATTGAGGCATATTTTGGGCCACATACAGTTGATGTTGAAGGCAAATTTGGGGATTGAGTGACAGGATTTTGCACAGCTGGATTGATTATGTGGCAGTTTGTGCACATTACCTTTCAAATATCTGATGCCTATGATGTGGCTACCCTTAAAAATAATTTCGCTCTTACCCATAAAAATAATTTCTCTCTTTTTCTTCCCCTCCTAAGCTTTTTTGAGACACCTACCTGGATCTGCCAGAGGAATGGAGAAATTCAGTGCAGGTCTTGTTTGGAGAGAAAATTTTGTATCCAAACCCCAGTATCACTTAATGCAAATTGCAATCAGAAAGGACAAAATAGTGCTTCTCTTTCATCTTCTACAAATACACTCCTTTGATTCATAGCTAAATAAATAACAGACTATTTTGCTCTAGGTACAGGCTCTTCTGTCTTTCAAGATAGATATTTTTTATTTTTTCTGCAACTAGGCAACAAGTTTCTCAGGAACTTTCTTGGGTACCTTCCATCCTTTGAGGTTTTTTTTCCACATGCTACTTCCTGTCATTTGGAGTTCTGCATGTTCCTATTTTTCTTACTCTTATGTGCACATTAGACTTTGCATAAGGTAGATCTTTTCACGCCTTTCTGTATATTTTAAAGGCAATTGTTTGGATCCTAGCTCAAATGAGTTGCAGAGTTGAGCATTGCGTTTGCAGTGAGCTCAGGAAATGGTCTAAATCAAAGTCAACTTTAAAAATATGTGCTCTTTATTCTGGGACATTTTTAACCTATGCTATTGAACCTGAGTCACAAAAGCTTATTGTTTTTCTAACTCAAAACAAAATGTCACATTGAACCAAATGAAAATATTTTCATTTAGCTTATCCTGGTCTATAGTGAAATTCTGTGGCAAAACATTTTTCTTCCCATTTGTAGTGAGCTGAAAAATAATTCTGGTTCATACATGGAGACCTGTTTCGCACATCTTGTTAAGTGAGAAATACCATCAGAAAATTCCAAAAAAAGGATGAAGTGGAAGGAACCCCTGGTGATCTCTAGCTTACTTCTGTTTAAATTAGGGGCCTGGAGTAATTTAACCTGATATAACATGCAGTGAAAAGTGTGGAATTCTACTGTTAAAGTGACAGAGTTGAATAAAACTTGGCTTTGATATCTCAGGTTCCAACCTATAATTTTTTTCAGTTGTTACAAATGTAGCATTCATTTAGGACTTCTTTAGCAAAGAATTCAATTAGAGGTTTGCAGTTCCCATGCTGTCTGCACTGTTGTCCTTGCCAGGTGCATTTATACACTTGGTGCTATTTAAATACTTTTGTCATGGTTAGTTTTTGTTTTCTTTTGGCTCATAAATACACTGTGGGCTTAATAATTTGTGATCATTTTTGGTAGCATTTACTTTTAGGAATGTAGCATTTCCATATAGCTGTTCTGTGATTTTTAATTAGTTGTGGCAGAAAAGCTAAAATATTGCTAGGAAACAATTGAACTAAAGAGGTTGACATAGATAACAGAGAACCTTACACAGGAGCATTTTTCTTAAATTGAAGTAACTTTTCTCCTCACTACACATACATACATACGCTTTTTCTTTGCTGCAAGCCATGAAGACTCCTATCCTATTTAGTTAACATTGCTTTAAAAACATATTGCAGCTATCAGTATTGGATTTCAGAGAGTCTTCATACCTTTTCCAGCTTTAGGTAGTGAAATGGAGCATGATCCTTAGATCACAAGAAAATAAGTGGAAATGGGGGGAAAAGTGCCAGTGGTTTTTGCTCTTTTGTTTTCCTCCCCTGTATGTTTTGGGTATTTTCTGCTTGGAAAAACAATTAAGAAAATGAAATGCTCAGTTTTACTGCTAGGACGCAAAGGGACGTTCATAGACAAAATGCATGGAGAACTGAAACACAAAGGAAGAAGGGAACAGTGGTTGTGTAGCAGTAATGCACAGTAAAACCCCACTCAGCCACCAGGGAAGAATTATATTTACCTTGTTCAAAAAAAAAAATACATTCAACTTGATTTTTATGATGTGTTAGGCTATCCAGAGAAATTCAAGAATGCACTTTTTATTGAAATAAAGGCATTAAAATACTGAATATGCCTTAGGTAGTGCTAGGCTCTTTTAAAAATTAACTTCCCTTTGATGAAGCAATGAGATAGGAATTGCTTTGTCATTTTACTGAGATAGAGATGTGTGCCTTTTTCCTTTTTACGTTAGTAGTCCAAAGGTGATTTGTATTCTTTGAAATTCAGAGTTATGTCCCCAGCATTTTGTACATTTCAAGTCTTAATTTTGTCACTTTAAGTGGTCTTGTTAGATTTCAAGAACAGCACATGTAGGAAGTAACTGAGAATTCCTGGTTTGCTGTATACATTTTGGTTTTGAAGGCCTGAACACTGAAAAATAGATTTCCAGGACAGCCCAGCCCTATAGAATAAATTAGAATGATAAGACTGTTAAAGGTACAGTAGCAGTTAACTTACAATTAAATTCTGCAGACATTAAATAGCGGGTTTTTAAACTTAAGCCACAGAAGGTATTGTAGATTTGATCATTCCTTGGCAATTTGTTTCATGGCATGGCCTTTCCATCAAATGTTTTGAGGAAATCTCTATACAGTTTTTAATACTCTTTTTAGTCATTGATTACTTTGCACATGTGATTTATCTAAGGGTGTGATGTGGCTTTCTACATGTCAGCTTCCTTTAATGTTACCTAAGCTGCTGAGAAGAACTGGTGATTATTCCCTGTATTACCTGTTTCCCAAAGCAATCCCTTCCAGCAAAGAGCACTCTGATCTTGCACACAGATGAGTTGTTTCAGGAATCAGCTGTTGGTAACCTGGGGTTGCCTCTTTGATTCAACACCAAGGTCACAGACCTCTTCTCATTGTTGCTGGCTGTAGATCTCAAGATCTATTGGAATATATCTGTCTAGTCAGATTAATTCTGTGTCAATTCTGTCTGATCTAAAATCAGAGAATTTGAGTTAACTAACCAGTATTGTATGTATGTATTTTAAATGAAAATAATAATGTAGATTGATGAAGTTGATGGGTAACTTTGCATATATTAGTAATTAATGCTAATGTGTTCTTCCCTGTAGAAATCCATAACTTATAAGTCTTGACACCTTTATGTGTGGCTTTAAAAAAATCTATTTCTATTGGGTGTTCTGGTGCAGTATAACAGCTCACTGGAGGCTTTGCTGGATATGTGCAGTTTTTACAAATGTTTCTGTTTCAAATATGTAGCTAGGTTTAGTTAATATAAAATTATAAATTCTCTGTGTATTTGAAGTAGAAGGTAGAAAGAAAATGTATTTCGCTTTTTAAAACCTCTCCAGCTCTCAGTATTTATCAAGAGAAGAAAAGGAGAAATTTCCCTGATAATAGAGTAGTTGACCCTACCTTTGGAGTGAAAACCAGCAATATTTAAAGGGATTAGAAAGAGTATGCATGTCCAATTAAAATCGTAGTCAAATGTATGTTACACAACAGTAAACGGAACCAGAGACAGGTTTTGCCCTTTAAAACATTTAGACATAAATAATTCTGGCAGATGTCATCTTTGATAAGGAAAATTCTAGTTACTCTTAAAAGGTCTGGTGGCAGAGAAGGGCTCCTTTTGTTTTAGGTGGATTTATTTTTTTTCTCTTAATATTTTCCTTGTCATTGCTGTACAGTGTGTCTGTCTGTCTGTATCCATGCATTGCACTGTATGTAAATTCAGATGGACAGACTTTTGGGTCTGCCCAGCATTTTACAACATTGAGGGCTTGCCTCTTCAAGGTGAAAATCTCAGATTTCTGTAGCCCCTCAGCAACCTCACTGTCCCAGGGTTACTTTTCTCAACAGTTTCCCAGTCTTTGTTCTGGCATCCTCTTACAGAGACTCACACAACCTGTTTAACCTACTTGCTTGTGACTCTGTTGACACCTTATGTTTCCAGTCTTGTGATTTTCTGCTCTAGAGCCTGAATCCTCAAAATATCTGTGCTTGCAGGTGGAAGTTTCTGAGATTGCATAGAAGTAATAGAAGTACTTGGAGCAAAAAAAGTTGAATCTGTTTCTTGCTGGTGGATTGTAGAACATCCACTGGTGGTGAGGAGTCAGATCAATAGAGGTAGATGGAGTTTGGTGGTTTGGGGGGATCATTTAATTCTAGAATAAAAATGTTGATACAGAGATTGAAAAGTCAGTCTCTCCATGGTTCAGGAAATGGCAACACCAGGCTTGCATTTGCAATTTTTATTTGGCCCTCTGATCCATACATTCTTTTATGTCAAGTAATTATCAGTTACATAGTGGTTTTTGCACAGTATTTCAGTTGTTTTGGGAAAATATGTAAAGTCACTGAAGCAACCAAATGCTACTGACAGCTGTGGTAGACACACCCATGTGCAAACTACTACTTAGCTTTACAGGGCAGACTAAAGGGTGCAGTAAACAACCTGAAACTCCTTGGCAAGCAAAAAACAATATTTACAGCTTTGTATTGATGTGATTGCCCTTCAGCCTGGAATTGAGGGCTGCAGTGGTTTCTACTTCATCAGCTTGGAACACTGGCAAATCTGGTGTGAGACTTTTCCTCTGATTTTTAAAAATGCCTTTTTTTAAAGATCAGCCCCATCTAATCCAGATTTATTCCTCTTAAAGCTTGGCTATTTGAGCCTCTTGCTGAAGGGTGACATGCTTTTAGATATGGGTTGCAGCTGAAAGGGGCCTCTTCAACAGAAAGTGTTGTGAGACCTTTAAAATGTTTCCTGAGAAGGAAGAGTGTAGCTCCATTTATCACTAATTTAGGTGATCAATAGTTTGTTTCTTCTGGTGAATACACTCACTATTTTGGAAGCAAATTTATGCTCATATTTCTCCTGTTGTGATCCACCTGAAGAAAAAACTAGACTGTAATTATAGCAGTATTCTCTCAGCAGATGCAAATTGATTGTGCTTCAATGAGGTCCCTGTATTCCATTAATGCATTAAATATTTATACCATTATGGTTTTTATTTTAAAATAGTGTTGAAGGCCTGTTAGCACATCTTTTTCTTGGTAGCCTGTACTCCATGATTGCTGGAGCATTTGACTTTATTAATTCTGTTTTGCCTTTTTTTTTTTCCAAAGAAAAAGTCTTCCTAACCAGTATACACATATTGGTATAACCAGAGTGATAAAAACACTTACTGTCCTCTCTGGTTGTTTTTTAAATGCTTCCATGTGCTAAAGGATTTCAGGCTCCCTGCCAGAACTCCCTTCTGAAATGACTACTAAATGTGCCAGTGAGGGGTAGCTGGGTTCTGTATGGAATCTGGTAGATTGCAAAGTCCTGATTTTTTTTTTCTCTTATTGTTTTATTATTTTTGTTGTTGTTTTGTTTTCTTTTATGCAGCTAACTTTATTTGAGCAAAGAATCTCTTGTGTGCAAGGAAGGGGCAAGGGTCAGAGTTAAAAGGAATTAGAGGTGGAGCAAACAGGCAGAGAGGAGATTTTTGGGTGCAGTGGGCCTGAAAGTGGTGTTAGGGGGCAGGAGGGCCAGAGAATTCAGCTTGTTTGGTATCTCAGGTGTTGCAGAGGGGATGACAGCAGCATGGCACAGGGTGTGTGTTGGATGCTCACCTGTTCATCTTAAAAGATTCATTCTCTTATGTTTTAGGATCTACAGCTGGAATATGGTCATGGTCCTCAGTGTGGCTACTTTTTGGGTGCAAATAAGTGAGTAAGCACTGCATTTTCTGTCTTTAATTCAAGACTATTTTAATATAAAGACACATTAGCAAAAACAGATGTAGTAAAATAAGTCAAACTTTTTTCTCTCAGTTAAAATTCCAAAATCACTTATTTATTTCTAAAATAATAGTAACTCCAATGATACAGAATTGCAGCACTTTTCAGTATTTGAGGCTGTATTGACCATATTGTCTTTGTGGTGGTGTAAGCTTCCTTTTAAGAGCTGTTATCTTGGTCTACTTGTTTTGGGATATTCTGCATGATAGGTCCCACAGAGCACAAATTTACCCCATCTGGGAGCTGCCAGTGCTGCTCTTTGACATTACTTTATGTCCTTCTTTATCTTGTAGGGCACTAGGAACATGCAGTTATAGATCCTTTAAAAAATAAAATTTAACCTTTCTTAGCAAGCCCTTTAACTTCATGCTCATACTCTTAATCATCTTGATGTATTAATCATGAAATAATTCTCCATGTAATTTTCCCTTTGCACACAATTACTTAATTACATTTATGCATGCCAGAATTAGGAGGCCTACCTTTGATTTGCTAAATTAAATCATTCTAAAAATGCAGAAAGCCTAAGCATAGAGCATGATCTTTTTGCATAGTCTTTAATTGGGAAAAAATCAGTACTGATCATTTTTGAAATCCTCTTGTTCCTTAGTCCTGTGATTCTTCTCTGTGTTTTCGAACAAAAACTTGAGTATGAAGTCCAGAATGTTACAAAAATTAACCAGGGAAGAATTAATTTATCCTAACAGTAGTTTCACACTTGTCAGTCTGTTTTGTTTAGTATTATGATTTTCTTATGGATTTCTTTTAAATTGGATTAAAGTAACACAGTCCTTGTTTTACAGTAAGATGAAAAAGGACCATTGCACTTAATAGCAATACATTAATAAACACACATGAAAGGGTGTTGTGTGAACACTAAATTTTAAAAATTTGCAGCTGTGTTCGTTTTTATGTGGATGCTGGATGAATATTCTGAAAGCCAGCTGAAATAACATACTTTGAATTATTTACTGAAAGAATCATAGGTGCTTTTGATAATTGTGCTTGTGTACCACAATTAAATTATGTTCTTGTTCTCATTTAATGCTGAAGGAGTCTCTTAAAATCAGTTGAAGAAGAACTACATCAGCGGTAATTCTATTTCTTTTTTCCTCTCGTGTGTGTTTCAAAAGTAATTCATGCATTGATTTTTTTTGTCTGTCACAACTGCTTCTTGTTTGTCCCTGTGCTTGCTGAGAGCCTGTGAGAGACACTTAGTTGCCTAGATTGCAACTGTACTTTAAAGAACAGTAATGATTTTTTAAAAGACAGTAAAATTCTATAAAAGAGGTAGATTTTTGAGCTCAGAATGTTTCACAACAGTCAAGGTAAATTTTATACAACTCACTCAACCATATTTATCTTCTTCATTTTCTTAGGGGGCATGTGGCACATTTAGAAGATGATGATGATGCAGATGATGATTCTAAACAGTAAGTCCTTCTTTTAAAAACAAAATCAGACTCTTGAATAGATGAGTATTTGGAAAAAAAAAGGTTGAATCACATTCTGTAACAACTCGGGACTCATTTTGCTATGGCATTCTTAAAGATAGGGATTTTCACGTTGTTGCTAGATTACATCACCATAAGTTGTCTTATTCTGCTGATTGTTATCAATGTGGGGGGGGAATGTTGTTCCTTGATTGATACAACTTTGTTTTTATTTTCTGTTATGGAACAAAATTTTGGCATCATTATATTGAGCCAGTAATATGTCTGACTACAGTCCTAGTACCTTCTTTAAAACTGATAGCTGTATTTCAAAATAAAGCTCATGAAAAGTAGATAAAATATATACACTACAGGCTTTTCTAGATGTTTGAGTTTGCTCTGTGTTCTCAACTAGGAGGATGCTTGTATGGATGTTTGGTTTTTGGAATAGAGCTGACTTCCTTTACTCAGAGAGAGCACATATGACTGCAAAGGCTTGTGTCAAATTAATAATGTTCATATTAAAATCCCACTTGTATAAATATTCTTGGGCTCTATTTGATTGATAGATGAGAGCTGAAACAATTTAAAGAGCAAAACCTGTACATGTAGATTTACATTCCTAAAGAAATCTGGTCTAAAGACCAAAATGAACAATGCCATTGAGACATAATTTTTGTTTGCTTTCTGTTAATGGGTAATTTGGAAAGCTGTTGCTTCATACAAGAAACCTTTAAAACATGTGTTATCTATTGCTGGCATCTCTCTCTTGCAGAGAACCAAACTATAATCTCTCTTTTTTTTTTTTTTTCTTTTTTGAGTCATTTTACTGCTTTTGTGAACTGCCTCAGCTTGGTTCCTCCATCCATATGAACCTCTGGGTGTTTTGGGTTTTTTTGTGTACAGCTCTGTTTCTGTTCATTTTTATTTCATGTTTCTTTTGCCCCCTACACTTCTTGCTCTTTTTGCAGCCAGTGCCATCAATTCAGTAATGTTCCAGGGCTTGGAACCTCTTGATCCCTGCTGTCTTGAAGTGCTAGCACTGATTTCTTTGAGTGCCTTGAGATCTGAGATCCTTGCACGAGCTCCATCAGAACTTTCAAACAGCACTGACTTCTGTTGCTTGTGTGGCTCTTGTGTTTCTGTAGATTTTCTCTTTTAGGTTAGGCAAGAAAGAGCCTGAGAGAGCTTCTGGAGAGGTTCTAATTTGTCTGACCCTGGGGACCAGTAGTCACTGATTGTCTTCCAGAATTGTCTTTGTTTGTTTCTTCTGATATATCAACCTAAGTACTTGTGCCCTACAGAGAGGGTCTGACAGTGTGTAAAAGCTTGAATCCCTCTACCTTGGGTTACAGATTCTGCATCCGTGCCCTTCTCTTGATATCTGCTGGAGCCCAAAGATCTGCTGCAGTTACTGGTTCATCTGCCTGATCTTGATTATCTTTCTGTGGAACCCAATGAAGATTCAAGGCTTTGGTTTGATTTATATTCTGTGAGGTGGAGCTGCAGTTGAGGAACACCTGTGACATCAGTTACTTCTCCCTTCAGATCCAGAACAAAACTAGAGAGTCCAGTGTACCCCTTCCAGCCCAAACTGGTGCCACGGCATGAAATTGAGTGATAGTAGCAGCAGAGGATCCATGTTTCAGAGAACAATATCAAGTTATCACTCTTCATTTAACAATTTTGATTGTTTTGATATTTCTGTTTCTCTCATGTGCAGCAAGGCTCTGATACTTGAATTTCCTGGTTATGGAAAGCAGCAATTACTGGGGCACTGCCCTGCATGGGTAGCAGTGACAAGCTGCACCTAAACCCTCTTGTTCAGACAAGGGCACACGGTCCTTTGTCCACACATCTGTCACATGCATGCCAAATTGTTGCCTTTTTGCTTTCCTTGCCTGCCCAGTAACATTGGTTGTCTGAAATGCAGGAAAAATACAAAAGAAATGGAAATGGACCTTGAACCCTCATGACAGAGAACTTAAACTTGGCCCCATATTATTAAGAGAAGATAATTTCTTCCACCAAAGCAGCTGAAATGCATGACACAGGGGAACTTATTCTCAAAATCCCCTTCCAGCTTCTCTGAAGTACAAACAACAGATAAGATGCCAGGACAGAAACTCCTAGAAAGAATGAAGCCAAGCCGACAAGTTGTTGGCCTGTAAACAAACAGGCAGATATCTTACTGCTTTGAACATAATTTAAAAATAAGGAAGATATTGTGGACGAACATCAAGTTTCCCGGTTTATTTAGTGGAAATAATTTTCTGTTCCTGAAAGATCAGGAAACAGAACAGTGCAAGAGGTTTTAAAAACATGAAAAATTTCAGAGTTTAGTGTTTTCTTTTTAAATGCAGCATATTTTTTAAACCACAGAGCTGGGAGAGGAAGAATGCTCCTGGTGCTTCAGCTATGTTGTTTTCTGATAATATCTTGTATTCTTGGACCAGACTGCTCTAGCATGAAAAGTTGTATTTCCCAAGATTTCCATAAAAAAAAGAGACGCATCAACAAAAACCAACCAACCTAAACACGAGGGTAGCCATCCACTGCAGATGGATTTTACTTCTATGTGTAAAGCTGTTTTAAGTCATCAGTGTAACTTCTCCAGGGAATGGTCTTCATTAGTTTTCTTGTAACTCCCCTCCAGCTCACTGATACCCTTAACTTTCTCCTCTCAACAGGGCAAATGTCAGGCCTCTTCTGTTTCTTCTTACTTGTTCTGCACAAGTTTGTGCATCTTCAACAAATCAGTTCATGACATTCTGTGCTCTCTGGGGGGGAACATGTGATCCTTGTTTTCATGTAGTATCTGAGGTATAACAAAATGTTTGAAAGTATTTGTGATGCAGTTACTTGGATATAATAGTGCTCTTGACAAGTTAATGGTATTTATTTCTGTGGCATTTTTAAAACCCTGTCTCTTCTTGAAGACTGCTATTCAAGTTTTCTCTCTGTTTTGTTTTATTTTCTTTATAGAGCTACTATGAAACCTAAAGTGCCACCTCCTTTACCACCAAAGGTAAGTGAGGGGGATTTGGTTGCTCAGCAGAAAAATGCACTTTAAATAAACAAATAAATGGAGAATATTAAAATTACTGTGGTGGCTCTTTACTTGTGAAAATTTCAGGATCAAAATTCTGCATGTGGAGCTTTTAGCTCATTGATAAGTGGCATGGATGCTTTGAATTTTTATGTTTTGATTATTACTATGTCTCTTTCAGCCTAAATCAATATTTATCCCCCAAGAAACTTATTCTTCTGAAAATGAAAATCAAGGGACCATCAAGAGATGCCCAACATCAGAGAGTCCAGCAAAATCTACATCTCATGTTCCACCCAGACCACCACCTCCTCGGTTACCTCCACAGAAATCTAATCCTTTAGGTAATAAACATGACCCCAAGGAGTACACAAGTATTTCTTAAATAATCTAATGTGATTTTATATCTGTATTCTTAGCTGTGTACACATTAAAAGATATTGAGGTAATTTTTCTATGGTGGGCAAGTAACAAAGTGCATGAAAGCCAAAATTCATGAAAAAAGCATGCTTTAACTCTTCAAAGGGTCAAGTGTACCTTCTATCAAAGTCACTGACACCATTCCTGCTGATGCCATTGGTGACACAATTGCTTTCCTAAGCAACAGGCTTATAATATAGAGTATGAGGATTCTAAAAAAGTATGTTTGTAGGTTTCAGGTTGAGTGTGTCAGCTGTTTTTGTCATTTGTCATGTCAAGAACATTACATACAAAGTTTGCTTTTGTATGTAATGAACTGGGTTGGGGAGTATAGGAGGTAATTGTGTTTGTTTACTGTCAGCTCAGACTGTTCATTTTATGCCTTTGTCAGTCTGAAGCCTTGAGAGTTGTCTTGGACTGGCTTCTCTTAAGCAAGCTCAATGTCTGCCTCTCAGTTGTTACTTTGGTAGCTTTTCCTTGCTTCATACTTAGTTCTGCTGTTGATTTGTTAAAGATCTGACTCTAACAAGGCTGTGTTTCTAAGGAATCAATAATTGAAGTGTTAGCTACTGGCAAGTATTTCTTTAGGTATGGTCAACACATTTTCCCTCATAACTGTGACTGCATCCCTTTCTGTGAGGTGTTACATTAATTACCAAAAGTCATGGATTGTGGCTTGATGGATATGTGCAGGTGTAACAACGTGCATGCTTCAGAAATAAATTAGGGTATTTTATGCTGTATTATATACAGTGTATGTTCTGACTTAATTGGAAATTCTGGCCCACTTAAGAGTTTTTAGGCTAGATTACTCTTTGAGGTGAAGGCAGAGGGACACATTCTTAACTACTAATTTTTCTAGGTAATGGAGTCACTTCTGTGCAATTAAATGGTGAAAGAGAGGAACTGCCACATCAACAGAATGAAGCTAGAGACACTAACTTCTCAAGGAAAGAAAAGAAGGAAATACTGGTAGGTATTTAAGCTTCTGGGTGTCCTTTTAGAATTGTCATGACTGTTCTACATGTGCAAAGAAGAGGAGCAGGCGTGCTCTTTAATATGGAAATTATGCTGGATGGCACCCTGTTTACTTTGAATCAAAACAGTTTTCCTTGATTGTCTAGTTGTGATACAGTCTTAGTCTGAAGTTTGTCAGTGTTTAGTTTTCCTTAGAAACAAACACAGTGACAAATATATACAATTTTCTTGGTCTTTCACACACCTGAGAGATATAATGAGAGCCATGTCTTGTGCTGTACTGGGCAATGATTGTTTAAGGAAACGGGGAAATGAGGGAATGGAATATGCTGTAGTTAGACTAGATTAAATATAACATGGGACTGCCATCTTTAGGGCTCCTTCCAAGTGTGAGGCTGGAAATGTAATTTTTTTTTGTGAGAAGTGAAGAGGAAATAGACTAGAAATGTGGTGATGAGTCTGTTTTGTTTTAAGGAAGTGCCAGTAATACTGGCAATACTTCGAAAAGTAGGATTACCTGGACAGCTTTGGACTTGTCATTTGAAATTGTGTGTTAGAAATTTACCTGTGAGATGGGTTTGTTCAGAAGCTTCGTTGCGCTAGGAGAAATTGATACTGACACAGGAAAGTGCATGTAGCACTGAGGGGTAACATTTAATGCTGTAATGCTAAAGGGTTGGGCAATTGTTCCAATATTGCTTAAACTCTAGTACTGGAAATGACGTTCTTACAGGCACCACTGTAGCGTGAAAATGTTGCACAACACTGTGCAAACATTCAGTGAGGAGGTATTAGGGAATCATAGTGGAGATTTTAATGAAAAGAAAATTATGCTGAATGCTTGTGGTTATGCTGTGTGTGGGGAGGGAATATACATGTTCAAGCATAGTGTGCATGTGAGTGTAAACATACTTTTAAATTTTATTTTCTAGAAACCAATTAGTAACGGCCTTCCTCCCACACCTAAAGTACATGTGAGTATTGCTGAGTCACACAAATGCACCTTGGGGGCAGGGTGAAAGAGCACATTTTTTGAATGTTTGTAGTCTTTGCTTTTTTACTTAAAAAACCTAATATGACTTAGCAATGTTAAGCCAGTGCTATGACTCTTAACCTTTTGTTACTACTTGAAGTAAAAATAATCCTTTTGGGAAGGTCACATTTTAATTTTTCATATGTATGTATTTAATATTTTTACTTCTACAGATGGGTGCTTGCTTTTCAAAGGTTTTCAATGGCTGTCCATTAAAAATTCATTGTGCAACATCTTGGATAAATCCAGATACAAGAGGTATTATATGATAAGTATTTTACCCATTTTGTCCTCTCCTTGAATTTCAAGAGTGCTTAGAAGAGCAGGACTATTCCTTTTAAAACAGACACGTATTCATATAAGCAGGAGTTGTTCTTTAATTATGCTACTGCTGTCTAAAGTTGTGTTATTTTTAAGATGTATTGGATGAAGTTTTTTGCTTTGATTCAAAAGAATAAATTACATATTGAAATCAAAGACTCTTCTCAGCATTTTAGTCCAAAAGAAGACAATCCTAATTCGTCTGTAAAAAATCTGACTTTTGGAGGTCTTAGCTGAGATTTTTCTGGCCCTACTGGATTCTGCAGTTGGTTGGGTTTTTTTTTAGTTTTTTGCATAAATTTTAGTGCTTTAATATCTAGCCTGATAAAAGGGATAGTTGGTAATATTGTACTCAATTTGCCTGGTATTATACCCTTTGATTATAAGCTAGATAGACATACTAGTGAGCTGGTCAGCACGAAAATATTTGGATTGTTTTAGAGAGTGGAATTAGGGAAGGGTAAATCCTTAGCAGTTGACATCATCTCATAGGAGATGTCTGCCTTGTTTGCATGCCTATGTACAATCCAGGGATTTGGTTATGTTCAGGAGTTGAGGCACCCACAGACTACTGAGAAAATGTTCAAGTCACTACTGCTGTGGAAGTAGTCTCAAAGAAGGCAATGGATATTTCCATAATGTATGGAAGTGTCTAAGTAAGATATGCTGAAGTTATTCACGTGATTTCCTGCTTGTGGTTGAATTACTTTTTTCTAATATTTCAATTATTACTCAAAAAAAGCCCTGAGCTTTCCTAATGACTTAAAACAGCCCCATTCATAAATTAAGGCTTCCTTATCAGGATTAATTTTCCATGCTTTCATACACTTAACTTATAGTTTGATTTGTTTCCATGTGTATCGATGTTGCTTTTTGGTAAAGGTGTAAATACCTTCCTGAATTAAGATTTCTACCTCTTTTTGTTTGTGTTTGCAGATCAGTACTTGATATTTGGAGCAGAAGAAGGTATTTACACACTGAACCTCAATGAACTTCATGAA
This sequence comes from Passer domesticus, assembly GCF_036417665.1. Classification (NCBI taxonomy): domain Eukaryota; kingdom Metazoa; phylum Chordata; class Aves; order Passeriformes; family Passeridae; genus Passer; species Passer domesticus. The sequence goes on along the minus strand of NC_087476.1, from coordinate 110,185,866 downwards.
ACATCAATGGAGCAGGTATATTTCTGGTTTTAAAAAAATACATCACATTTTTAACCCTTCAGATTAATGTTGTATAATCCTTATAAAAATGGGTTTTACTGTATTTGCATAGGCACTGGCTACACTGAGAATTACCTTAAATATTTGCTATTGAGGATACTTTTCAGTCATGTTTGTGTTTGTAGGCTGAACCATGTTTATATAGGAGATCTTCATCTATCTATGTTTTGAACTTCATCATAGTGCATTGTTCTGCAGGTACAGAATTGTGATTAGGTAAACAGTATGGAATTTCCCTGATGCATTTTAGATGAAAGTTTCTATTTTCCTTAAAACTTCATTACAATACAGAATTATTGCAACAAACATTGTGATTCAGCTACAGGGAAGCAAAGAGATTCTTTATTCACAGGAGTCCATTCTTGTGGTCTTAAAAGCAGCTTTGCTGATGAGACTCAGCTTGCTGAATTCCACCTAAAGCTCTGTCTTTGCAAAGTCTTACAATAAGTAATTTCTTTAAGGGATGCTGGGGAGGGGAAAATGCAAGTTAAAGGCCTTTCTGTATTCTCCAGCTCTTTAGTTACTCTCTAAGAAACTTCTTGTTTTTCTTGCCTTCTCCCTACCGTAGGGAGCTGTGCACCTGCCATCAAGATGGAGGAATTTGCAAGGAATTTGCAAGCCTTCACACTGTAAGCTGGAGGCACTGGTGTTTGCTCAGCCTCCAGGGTCCAGACATTTTAGAGGTGTTTGTTGTGTTGAGAGGGAGGCCTGGTTGAACTGAGCTCAGTGTAACCCATAATCATACTGGTGCTCGAGTTACCTGGTTTAAACTTAGCTCAGGTACCACTCTGCTGCTGCACTGCAGTTGTAACAACTACCCTGAGAAATATCACTAATGTAATAATAATTCTAATAGGCCAGGTAGACCAAGGAAAGGTTTGGATTTTTTCTTTACTGTTTGGGGTTTGGTTTGGGTTGCAGTTAACTGGTAAGGAAGAAGAGCTGTAATGAAAATCACGTAGTGTGTTGCCTAGTGAGCTTCAGGGAAATGTTTTAATGAGCACTTAGAGACAAGAAGAAATGGTTGCTAACACAGCCAGTCCTGTGTGGAACAAGGAATGAGTGGCAGGACAATTAACCTGCTAATTTGAAGAATTGCTATTCTTTAATCCTCAGATCCAAACCTACTGAGTCACAATATGCTCATATACCTACAGAAGGTCAATCAACCCTGCATGTTAAATTTTGATGCAAGCAGTGTGGTAGATTATTACCATAGGTGTTTCTTACAGTGTGTTTAGGTTGTGAGAAGAGTTCAGGAATAGAAATGCACCCTCTGTGCTAACCACTTATTGCATCAATATTTATGATAACAGTCAGTAGGGCTTTAATAGCGTTTCCAAATTTTATGGTTTATGTCATTGTTTACTCTCACTCTGATACAACTCAGCATAAAAGCTAAAGTAGTGTTCTTGATGCGTTTTCTTTGTATTTCACTTCATCAGTGGACAAAGGAGACATAATACATGTTTCCAGGAGTTAGAACAGCTTCAAGGTTAATATTTTATTCCTTTTTTTGGAAGAGTTGTGGTTTTTTTCTATTGTGGTTTTTTTGTTTGTTTGTTTGTTTTGGGGCTTTTTTGTTGTTGTTGTTTTGGGGGTTTTTTAAGAGAAAAACAATTGTGCTCCTGAGTGGTTTATCTAGCCCAATAGTCTCTTGCCTAAAGTGGCAGTGGGAAGTGTCAATGAGCTTGGTCACTGTGTGTTCTCCTCAGACTCCACTAGAGTCATTGAATCAGGGATGTTGGAGGATCCCTACCTATTTTTTGTCTCCTTTTGGACCTCTTGAACATGAGTATGTCTAATCCCTTGTTTGTGTTGGTACTTTCCACCTCCATGACATCTTGTGTCAATAAGTTTCAGAAGTTAGGTGAGAGGGGGGAAAAAGTAGTTGTTGGTTTTTTGGGTTTTTTTGAGAGATGTCTTGTTGCTTTCAACCCCATCTTTTTAGGAATTGCAGGATTTGACAAAAACCAGCTCTGCCTTGAATATTTGTTGCACTCATTCATCACTTAAGCGAAATGTGTAATCATGCAGGTGAAGGTGAAGAATCCCTTCAAAGTACCACTTTTAATTGTTTCAAGAGATTTGGACTGTCACAAGCTTTAGAACACTGTGGTTTGTTTAGAACATGATTTGTTGACCGCGCTTAGTTTACTGAAGTTGGTTGTCGAGCTTTTCTTCTTTGAAGGAGAAAATTCAGTGGTTTTTGAATTTTTTTTAAAGGGTTGATTGATCTTTATAATAACATCTTGTGGAATATAATATACCAGAAGAGATGAGTATAAAATGTGCTAATTTTCTAAATGTTAATTCATATATTAAATATAGTGTATGTGCCTAAGATTTACTCTGAATTAACTCTGGAATCCAGGTAAACATTACTTGGCTTAAACTTACTTCTGCTGCAAAAAGCAAGTCAATATTAGCTTTGTCCTGTCATCTAAGCAATACTAATTGATAGCTGTCTTGTGTATATCAAATTGAATGCTACTTCTTTGTTTTTTCCTTCCATTTATCAGCTATTTCCTCGAAGATGTACCTGGTTATATGTCATGAACAATTGTTTGTTATCAATATCTGGTAAGTTACTGTGCTATCTTGCAGTGGTAGTGCTGGTAAACACTTGGTTTCGTATTTGAAGTGTGGTTTGTTTTCTAATTGCCAGGTAAAGCTTCTCAGCTTTATTCCCATAATCTACCAGGACTTTTTGATTATGCAAGGCAAATGCAAAAGTTACCTGTTGCTATTCCAGCACATAAACTCCCTGACCGAATACTTCCCAGGTAAATACACATCATCGGATATATCAGAATATCTTAGCTCTGGGAGTTCAGGAGATGCTTGTGAAGCTCTGGGAACACCAAATAGTGGGGGGCTCTGTTCACAGATTGCAGTGAATGACTCATGTGCATTAATGAGAGGGTTGAGCCCTACATTTAAGGGATCAGCATGTGAATTGCTCTTATTAGAGAAATGGATTTTGGTACACCTTACCTTCTGGTTATGAAACTTCTTGTTTCTGGGCATAGCTCTTTTCAGGTGTAGTCTAGTGTCATACATCCTGCTTGTACTTGATGCTGAACAAAAGCTATGGCCGTGCCCCTCCTGGCTGCTGTAGAAATTAACCCTGTCCTGGCCAGAACTGGGGCACTGCCAAACAAGCCTTAGCAGTGGCCCATTCAAATCCCAGCAGAAGAAGGTAGTAACTCTAATCTAGTTTGCAGAAAAATCTTTGATTTTTAAAGTGCATAGTGACACACTGGTTCTTCTAATAGAATAGGATTTCTGTTAGGAAATTGTGTTACAGAAAATTTGATTCTCTGCTACCTTTAGTTCTATTAAAAGCCTATTAACAGGTAATTCTTGGGTTCAGGAAAGGCTTCTTCTTGTTCAGCTACCTCAAACATAATGGTGTAACACTTGTCTGAAAATTGTGTTCTTCCTAGAGGGTAAATTCTAAACAACTAAGAGATAATTTGTGCTTTAAATTGTTACCTTCTGTGTACCTGCACTATTGTTCTGCTCTTCTCTTCCAAATTTGACTTTGGTCGGTGACTTTGGCTTGAGGACTGAATCAGCAGTGGGCTAATAACCATAATTACCATAAGAATCATGCTAGGAAAACCATACTAGATTCTGCCTGGAATAGTACCTCACCTAAGTTGCAGAGGACTCAGAAAATATCTTGTCCAGTCATGTCACTTCCCAGGAAAAATGCAGCATAACCTGAATGCGAGTGCCAAGTCAGTCATTCGAAGGCAGGAAAGATTAATCTAAATAATGAGTTTTCCTGTTTTACCTCTGGTTGTAGGGTGTCAGGGTAGTCACATTTAGCCAGGCAGAAGACAGACATTTGAAGTATGTAGGAGAACGTAATTTTTCCTACCAGAGCATAAAGTGTACTCTTAAACAAGATTGTGGATACTATGATGGTGAGTGCTACGTGCAAAATGGTAAAAGCAGAGGTTTTGGTAAAGAAAAGGGAAAGCAAAATTGAATTTGAAGTAATTTGTTAGGTTTATATATTAATTTATAAAATGTTCTAACGTCAGTTTATGATACTTGGTAGACAGACATTCAGTAGCAGAAAATATGTCAGTGATAAGTCTCCTTTCCAGCTTCTTTCCCTGGAGTGTCCTTGAACAGTTCCTTTCAAACTTTGCATGACTTGTTCCAATGAAAATTTGTGACCAGTACTCAGTTTTCATGCTATTCAGTCCTTTTGCATTATCAGTCACTTCTGGGTAGTTCCATTTGAAATGTTACACAGCTGTTTTCTCAGTTCATAGCTTTGAGTGCAGCATCTGTCTGTCAGTGTATTTATTCCCATCTTTTCTACAGCATCAAATTACTTATTTTTATTGTTAAGAGTACTGTGGCCAGTCTCAATAGTGCCTGTTGTCTTCTGATGCATGTAGAAACTCTGGGTCCTGTTACCAGCAAATAACATTTTGGCTTATCTGATAAATTTTCACATTATTGTTTCCATGATTTCACAAGAAATATACAAACTTGTATTTTTTTTAGTTTTTTGATGTGGCAGATGTTTTTCTATCAGTGAATGTCTAAAAAGAAAATTCACTCAATTGTTTTAGTCAATCAGTAATTTTGTGTTTATCTTTTGTAGGAAGTTTGCAGTATCTACGAAAATTCCTGACACTAAATGGTGTCAAAAGTGTTGTGTTGGTAAGTGTAGGTCTGGAGAATAAGTGTGAAGGGGCAGCACAAATGGTGGCAATATTAAGATTATTGAGTCAAGTGTAGAAGGTAAAGGGAGAAGAGACTTTGTCATTATTATGAAGCTGTGCATTTGCAGACGATGAGCTCATTCAGATTAGTCCTTGGGTTTAAGCAGTAGAAACTTTCCCATTTAGCTCTTTGTATTTTAAAGACAATTTACAAGAAATGCAGAGAACCAGAATGTCAAAATTCAAACCAATTCTCAAGAAGAACCTAATCTCCATGATGGAGAAACTTGGAGAAGTTGCCATCATGATTAAGCCACCTGCATTCCTAGCAGAAGTTTCAGTTACCAATACTGGGTGGTAAAAAGCAAAGGACTACTTTTAAGTCTTTGAGGACAGTGTTGTCTCTGAAGCCTGTATAATGTGTTTAATAATATGCCAGTACCAAAGTCTCAAAGCTGCACTGTGTTAAGACATGTTCTAAAAGGGAGGCAGATAGATTAAAAAGCCCCAAACCTCTGAGATTGTTAATGAGTGCTGCAGGGAACACTCATGGGACGACGAGTGAAGTGACAGGGGTCAGAGTATGTAAAAACTCTGACTTTCTGACAGAAAAAATAATTTTGGAAGTCCCTATGTTTCTAGGTTCATAAAACAAGAAACCTTGTGTTGTGCTCCTCTGTGCTCACTGTCCTGCTAGGCACAGAATTTAACAGGGGTGCTGTGGTACTTGACATTATGAGAGGAGTCTTCATGTTCAGAGATATCTCAGCCTCCTAAGCCTGGAGCCCTTCATGCCTGATAGGTGTGAGTGATAATTTGTGAACACAGCAAGGGTAGCTCTAAGAGTCTTACTTTTTGTGACTTGAGCCTCCATTCCTGCTGGCACATAAGTCTGATTTTAGCCTTGGAGCAGCAGGAGTGCCACAGGAGACAGAAAAAGACAAGAACTTCTGGTCTTCTTTCTGCTCCTTACAGGTTTTAGTGATTGTTTTGTGATTTGTGCTGCTGAGTTCAGCTTTACTCAGGGTCACAGCAAGTATTATTTTGCACTTTGCAAATGCATTTTGCAGTCAGTCTGATGGTGAGTGAGAGCTTGGATTAACGAAATAAAGCAGTGATGTTTAAAGTGCTGATGAGTTTCTGTGGCAATAAGGTAGTGTGAGTATATTTCACTTCTGTGATAGTTCTGGATTGTAGAAGCTTGTTATCTAAAATGTTGCTTATTGCCTGATGGCCCACAGTCACTTTACTGCACAGTAAAATCTGGTCTTCAGATGTATTTGTACAAAGTGCAAAATAGCACTTGTTTGTCTTCAAGGAAATGTTGGCAGTGCTTAAGGAGTGAAGTTTTGTCAGTATTGTAGAATTGAAGTTGTGAAACTTCACAGGGCCTAATTTTGCAGCTTTATTGTTCTCTGCCAGTTTTTAATTGAGTTCTGACAATGGAAGAGCAGCACTTCCTGCTTTTCTATTGTTCTTCAGTTTCAACTGGATTTCCTGATGGTCTAGAATTGTCCATCAGAATTACAGAGATCCTGGATTTCACACTTGCTGTGGCAGTGCTTGGAAGGCAGCTGAACTGTTCACTGCCTGCTGGGTAACTGTGTTGTAGAAGAGGCCATTCTTTAACAGCTTGCTTGTGGTGATTTTGAGATAGCTTAGGCAACCCAGCACGGTAGACCCAAGACACTCCAAATGTGTATGCAATCAGCTATTTTTTAAAGATATAAAACATTAGAGTGGGGGTGGTGTATATTTTCCAAAAGTAAATGGACTGTTACATAGTTGGAAATTATTTATAATTTGCCTGTGCTTAATACACTAATATTCTCTATCTTTTCTTGGCAGTGAGAAATCCCTACACAGGCCACAAGTACCTTTGTGGAGCACTACAGTCTAGCATTGTTTTGTTAGAATGGGTTGAACCAATGCAAAAATTTATGTTAATCAAGGTAAAATTACTATTATTCTTCATGTTGTCTTCTAATTATCTTGTAGTGACTTGTTAAGAATAAGTATTAGCCATTTCTTGATTTATTAGACTTTTCTCTTGGTTTCTCTTATATTATATTGAAAATAACTATTTAAATGTGGCATGTATTAACTGACTCAAAATAAATGTTCATGTTTTTGGGGTGCACTTCAGTTAGAGAACCAAGCCCTTTTCTCCATGAACATTGCCCTTCAGTTGCACAATAGAAAACTGAGGCTGGCAGGCTAGGACAGGGGTTAATAGTGGTCCTGCTCCCATACTAGAGAAGGTGACCATTTATTCTATGGTTTTTGACACTGAGGTGCCCAGAAATGCTTGTAATCTCCCCATCTGACATCACCTGAAGAGACAGAGCCAGGGTGGGCTCATGTTTATAAAAAAGCAGCTGCTATAACTGGATCAGCCTGGAAGAGAAGGCTTAGGGGCTCAGTAGCCAGGGAGAGCAGTGATGAGCACTCTTCTTGTCCGTGGGCAGCTGCAAATAAAAGACATGCTATTTTATTTTAACTGAATTGGCATGAGATGCTCCAAGCTTCTTTTGTATTTATCAATTCCTGTTATCTGAAGAAGTAAACCTAATGTTACAAAGGATGCATAAAATTTACCATACAGTTTGAATATCTAATAGCAACTCAGACTACATTTGTTTCCCTTCTAATATCTATTTTTGCTTATTCATCTAGCACATAGATTTTCCTGTACCTTGTCCACTGAGATTGTTTGAAATGCTGGTAGTCCCCGAGCAGGAATTCCCTTTGGTTTGTGTTGGTGTCAGTAGAGGAAGAGACTTCAACCAGGTGGTGAAGTTTGAGACTGTCAACCCAAATTCTACCTCTTCGTGGTTTACAGAAACAGGTTTGTGTGCTGTTGTCATTGCATTCCAAAATGTTCTTTGCTCTTCTGTTATAGCTGAAGCACTAAAAGGCAGGCTTCTCTAAGGAGGCAAATGGTTAAATCATCAAGGCTAATTGATAATTGCAAGTTCTCTGCTTAAAGGGGTATCTGGTTGAACCTGCTTGCACTTGCACTTTTTTTTTATGTTTCTCCTTGTTGAACTGATTCAACAAGGATTGGATTCCTTGAAATTTTTGGTATAGCAGAGGATGGAGTTATGGTTTCTTGCATTTCCATAAATTAGGCAGCACTTTATTACCCTTTGTGCTGTTTTGTGCTCTACCCTGGCACCATGAGTTCTATTTATTTAATAGCTTTTAGTAAAATTGCATTCTGAGCAATTTCTTTGAACATCTCTGGAAGATGTAGTTTGGCTCTCCTACAATGCCTTAACACAACCTACATAAACCTACTATGGTTAGAAATGGTGTTGTCACCTCCTGCTGAGATAGAGCATTCTTCTGGTGTTTGTGGAAGCAAAAAGGATTAGGACCACTGTAGCAGGAAACCGAGTGCCTGCCCATCACCAGTGTGGGCACCATGAGTGAGATGGCCACCATCTGAGCAGCAGCAGACATTCTCCCATGGAAGTGTATTAAGAATTACTTTTTTAGAGTTACACAGTTGCCCCCTGAACCTAGATGCAGTAAGGAGCTAGTCATAGTTGGCGGGTTCAGAAGCAGTAAATACCTTTGGTTTTGCCTGTCATGGATCCCTTGTTGGTTCGTGGTGAATTTATACATAGCTCTGTCCTGGTATACACGTGTGCATGAGTCCAGATGAGTGTGTACTGTGGAATTCACTAGGAAGAACAGTTTCTTCCAGGAAGAGACCCACTGATCATGCTGCTGCTGAAAAGTGAATCAGATTTTGACACACTTTAAAGCATAGTTAGAATACTCAAAGTGAGCAGTGGATGGCAAATTAACACACTTTACCACTTCAGACAATGCATTTTATTTTCATTCCTTCCTACGTGTAACTGTGACTTTATAGCACAGCCCATAAAGGAAGCACACTGAAGAGGAATGTCCTGTTGTCATTTCACTCTTAATGTTGTCTGCATTGGTGCATAAATATAAGAGTACAAATCTCTTCTCTGGTTTTGGTTTTTTTGTTTGGTTGGTTTTTGTTTGTTTTTTTTTTGCATTGTGCCTTCCACTCTTTGCTACAATTTCCTTGAATGACTTGTGTGTTCTCGTGTTGTGTCTATGTTGTTTTTTCTTCTATTTTTGTAGCTCAAATTTAAACCCTTTTGTTGCATCAGCTTATTTCTGTCCCCTGCTGGCGGGAGAGCAATGATGCAAACAGGTTTTTGTTTTTTATAATTTTAACCAGAAGCTGCTTTTGTGTTCTAGGTAAGGTGCTCTAGTTTCTCATGTCTAATGGATGTACTGAGTTTCTCTTTGCTATATGAAAGATGCCTACAGAATCTGGCAGTAATGTTGAATTAGTAAGAGTTGCTTTGTATGTAACTTTAATGTTAATAAACAAATGGACCAAAACTACACTTCTCTTTTGAGCTGACATGTCCACTAATCATCTGTGGGTCAAATTCCCATTTACTGTGATGGAGACTGCTGCAGCTGTAACCCAGAAGAGAAATAAATAGCCCTTCTTTTGAGGGTTTGGAGAAGGAAATAAGCCCCTATTTTTGGAATATCTGGGAATGGAACATCTGCAAATAGCATCAAGAATTAAGTAATAGTATATAATCCTATCAGGATTTAGAAATAAAGACAAAAGAAAAGTGCAGTGATGCAGCATAGAGTGGACAATCACATATATCTGGCTTTTTGCAACAGCAGTATTCAATTACACCAAGAGAGAATAAATGGAGAACAATGTACAGGTCAGTTTTCTTTTGTGACATGGCTCAGAAAAGGCTGAATTAAATCCATACTTCAGTATTGCAGCTTCAGTTTTCCTGTCATAGCCAACATGTTGGATAAGTGGACATGCATCTCTAAAAGAAGAGTAATGTCACTGTTAAGATGATGATTTTAAGTAGATAAAACACACTAATCCATCAAAATGTCTCAAACTCTAGAACTTCCATTTCAAATTTCATGCTAATGTATGTTATGAACTAACACTGTTGTTTTTTTACAGACACTACGGAGACGAGTGTTGTCCATGTAACACAGCTGGAGAGAGATACCATTTTGGTGTGCTTGGATTGTAAGTTTGATACCAACTAAATATGTATTATATGTATGTATATACATGCATACATGTCTTCAAATTGGTTCTGGATTGAAGATAATCCTTGGTTAACATATCCTTATTTATTGTCTAGGCTGCATAAAAATAGTGAATCTGCAAGGCAGGTTAAAATCCAGCCGCAAACTGTCATCGGAGCTCACGTTTGACTTTCAGATTGAATCAATAGGTAAGCTGGGTTTCATTATTAGTCTTGAATATCCCTGTAGGTCAGAGAGTTGGACAATCACCATCTGGATGAAATTTAACAAGAGCAAGTGGTGGATTCTGCATCTGGGATGAGGTAGTCCCAGTTATGTGTACAAACTGTAGGATGAGAGGCTGGAGAGCAGCTTGGCAGAAAGAGATCTGGGGGTTGGGATTGGTAACAAGCTGAAGATGAGTAAACAGTGTGCTCTGGCAGCCAAAGGTCATGAACAGCAGTAAGGACATGGAAATTATATGAGTTGCATATGGGAAAATTCAGGTTGGATATTAGGAGAATACATTTCACTCAGAGGGTGATTGATCACTGGACTGAGCTCCCCAGAAAAGTGGTTGCAGGACCAAGCCTGTTAGAGCTTGTGCAACATCTGGACGATGCTCTAAGTGATTCTTATGAGTCCCTTCCAAATTGAGATCTTCTATGATGAACTTGTTCAATGTTACAGTAAAGAATTAGGTATGCTACCTGCCTAGTCTTTGGCATTTGGAGCACTACCTCACTCATTTCACTTAGTGTGAGAAGACTCAGTGAAAGGTTTAGCATGTGCTTTCCTAGGAACAATTGGAATGAAGTAATAATCCTGGAGTCTTCTTAGATTAAGCTAAATGTCTTGGAAGCATGATAAAGACTTCTATCCTCTAAGGGAATGCCTTAACACAACCTACATAAACTCTGAATCACCCATGCCTAACTCATTTTGCATGTGTGTTTGTGCAGTCCATTTTTATAAAGCAGCTCAAAGATTAAATTGTGATATGTCACAGGTGGCATAAATTTTGTTTCCTTGTGTAGAATTTGAATGAATTAAATTTGTGAAACAGAAAGAATTTATTGTTTTGGCAATTCTCCAGTAGTTGCATACCTGGATTGCACCACCTGCTGTTGAAAGAGGGGTAGGAGTGATGTGTGCACAGATGAAAGGTAGCAGCAGCAGAAGAGGAACAGTGGGTTCTAAAATCATCAGAACTTGCAGGGAGTTTATTTCTGAGGAGAAGCTTTAAAGTTTCAGGCTCCCAAAGACCCCGTCCAATCTCCCACAGAGAAGAGGACAAGAAAACATTCCCATTAATAACATTGCTTTTATGGCTCTTGATGATTGGAAATGGGGAGAAGGAAGGATTCTATGTAGTTGAAGCTTCTCACTCTGGGACCGCTGCATGTACTGTAGTCCTCACCCTGCTTGTCACAAAATGAGTTTCCAGTGGCCTTTACTGTCCTGGCAGTGTCTCCAAGGACACTTTTGTTAAAACTCCCTATATATTTTATCTTCTCTGTTAAAACTCCATATATTTTGTCTGCAAGTATTAAAGGCATTTCCTGTTCAAAGAAAATGACATGTTTAGGACTAGACATTTAGAATATTTTCTGGTTAGGTGGAAATGTTTTTAAACCCTGCTCATTAAACACATAAATGTATAAATGCAGCTACTTTTGAGGTAGGTTCAGTTTTCAGATTTCTGGGAGACATTCCATAGTCTGAGTGGGTGGATGTCATACAATGGAACATACGTGTACAGATTTCAAAACTATAGTCTTGTGCTTTTGGCCTTAAAAGCAAGGGTTGAGTTTATGCCTCAAAACTGATTCCAGTGTTCTTTCTTACCAGTTTGTCTACAAGACAGTGTGTTAGCATTCTGGAAACACGGCATGCAAGGAAGGAGTTTTAGATCAAATGAGGTGAGTTCTACATTTTGCATCAAATTCTGGCTTCTAACGTAAGCCATGTGGAGGAGAAATGCACAATACAGCTGCCTGAAAAAGAGTGAAACATTTCAGCAATTTCCTAGGTTGGACCTAGGAGCTGTATTCTCATTCTAAGCTTGTTTCATAAGCTAGAAAGCATTGGTGGAGCTGTGCAAGAACCCCCTCACATCTGACAAACAAAGCAGAAACAAAAGACCAGGCCAGGATACCACAGAAAATATCCAAGTCTAATTCTTGGTGATGTTAATCTTCATCTTAAATTGCTTTCAAGACCACTGTCAGTTCCTTAGCCTCACACATATGGATGCAAAAATCTAGGCTTTGCCAGTGGTTCCACTGCTAAACTTCAGCTTTTTGTCACAGTGTCAAATGAGTTGCCTGATGTTTTTTAGTCTTTTCCATGTTCTCTTGGCTTACAAATACTTTGAAGAATTGCACCAGCTTTCACATGAAATATTTTTCCATATTCAGTAGAAAAATACCAGATTGACCTAAATATGGTTGATTTGTTTTTTTCCCTAAAATCTCCTTGTAGTCACTTTTTTAGCCCATTGAATGTGATTTTTTAGACAGAGTTAAACCATTATAACCACCTTCCCAAATAGTTTTTATTTTCCCTTGCTGCACACCTTGTGTACCTGTTAGTGAAAATTCTGTACTATATAGGAATTAGTTTGGTTATTAATGAATATTTACAAATATTACCAGTTTCTCCATCAGTGTTTCATTGACTGAGAAATTGAGCTCATTATCACTAATTGTATTTTAAGGTACACATACAGTCACACCACATTGTTCCAGCACTACACTGACTTGCACAAAGCCTCAATTGACCCAGTCTGTGCTAACAGTGAGGCTGCTCTGTGTGAACCAAAGGCTGGAGTCAGACTGCTGCTTGTTTCCAAGGTGTAAATGTTTATTGTGGCATTTGTGCATTGCTCTGTCCAAGGGTAGAGCACTCAGTGGCTCTGCTTCAGCTGGGAGAGGCCATGTCCCAGTGTGCTGCAGCCCAAATGGATGCATGTTGTTGTTTATGTAAAGCATCAGGGACAGTGGCTTGCTTTGTTGCTGTCAAGCCAAAGCCAGAACCTAAATGAAGAACTGAAAGCAGAACTGGGCTGTTGACAGAAAAGCAAGCCACCTAAAATGTTTTCTCTGTAGGACACGTCTTGGGTAAGCTTTTGGGCCTTTTTAAATTCCTTATCTCTACTAGCTGTCCCACTAGCTGCAGCGGTTAAAAACAATAAATGTATTTTCTGCTGTAATATGAAAAGCCTTCAGTGCCAGGCTCAGGTCTTGACCATGTTTGTTACTTTGGGGGAAATCTTGTACTATGTAGTGGGTAGGAAGTTGTTGCATGGGACAAAAAGCTGACTGACTTAACTTGCAGCATTTCTTTGAAGGCATCATTAGTTCAGACTCCCTATTCTAATACAGTTGGCCTAATTGGGGGTGACTTGAGCTGCTTGCAAAGTTCTTTCCTTCCACAATTGTGACCTTCCACCGTGGTTGATCAAGTGTGAAAATTGAAAGAGGGAACTGTGAATTCTGACACAAGAAATTCAAAATTTGGGCAAAGATTTTACAGCCTTAGCCTCACAGAAAGTAGAAATTAATTTTTTTAGAAAAGTGAAGGATTTCATTGTTGTGAATTAAAATTCTCTTGCAAGTTCTCTGCACCAGAAGTGAATTCACTAAGTCAGCTAACATTACTAGGGTCTGGGAAGGAGATGAGAATGCCTACTTTCCCCACAGTGTAAAATTTGGCTGTTTAGAAGAGGAGCTTTGTACACAGTGTTGCCTGATCACAAAGTGACTGAATACCCTTTGGAGTATGCACTGGGCTTTGGTTGACTTCATTAATGAACATGATGATTTTGTGGGTGCTTTGATACTCATATGACCATAAAGATGTATCACACAAGTACAGTTCACCAACAGAACACATGGGTCTGTTGCACTCGTCTGAAATGTCAAAAGATTAAATTTTATTTTTGGAGTGGGCATAAGTACCACAGATTAGATTGTTTCTCTGCTAGGGTTTTCAGAATATGAACTTAATGCATTCTTACAATTATTCAGCAGTTCAACAAAATGTGTTTTATGTGTGATTTGCCTGGCCCATTTTTGGGTATACACCCTAAAGTGACATTAATTGCACCCTATCTCTTTCAGCCATGACTGTAAAGACAATTGCACTGGTAACTCAAGTACCAAGCTGGGCCCTGCTGTTGTGCTTGCAGTGGCTAGCAGAGGAATTCATGTAATGTGGGAGGAATTACAGAAAACTTCTATATTTTAGTTAAAAGTGACAGTTGCATTATAGTCTATTGGATTTCAATTGGCAGTCAGTTGGTAACATCAGTCACAGTCAATTCTTTTCTCTTGACTAATGTTAAAAACAAAATGAAAAGACTTGTGCTCTTAACATGTAAGTATTTCTTTTTATTGTCTAGATCACACAAGAAATTTCTGATAATACAAGGATATTCAGGCTTCTGGGATCTGACAGGTAAGATGAGAAGTAAACAGGACATACAAAAATAAAAGAATAATGTGTGTTCTTCTTGTAAAAGTTTTTTCCATGTTTCTTGCAAATTCTTTTTTAGGCATCTTAGACATTCCTTTGTGTACATGTCTACCTTCCAGTTCTTCATTTTTACTTTTCTCTTTCTTAAATTTAAAATAATTAAAAACCTCCAGAAGTACTTAGCCATGCAAGAAGCTTTTACTTGGCTGCAGTCACAATCTCCAGGAGTGTTTTCTTTTTTTTTGTATTGTAATTCTTTTGTTTAACTTGGTGAAATCTTTACTTTCAGATGTTCTTCAGCAATAGCTCATCAAAATCTGCTTCTAGATTTGGAAATAAGTGCAAAAAGTACTTAAAAAATTTAAATATCTCACTTTCACCCCAGAAAGGAAATCTACCAGTTCTTCTCCCAACATGACGGTTCAGGTCTTGTAGGAGCTCTTGATAGCTCCCAATGTAGCTGTTCTTTGGCATCTACTTTTGGGACCTGTCTGAGTGACCCAAGTGCTGTTTTAGGAGTGTCCCTGACTTCCTCAACTTTCTCTGCCCTGGTGTTGAACTTTGTACTTCTGTAAGAGCCACAGAAGCAGCAACTGTTTTGTCTTCAGGGGAGTGCATGCTGACATGACAGTTTCACCAGTAATGAATTCACAAGAACTGCAAAAATAGGCTTTAACTTTTCTTTTGAGAATTGCCTGTGTCTTACCCTGCTTGCAGTAAACCCACATGGAATTTTAGAATGACATTGCAAAAAATTGCCTTGTAAAAATGTCCTCTTCCCCAAATATGGTCCCATCTATTTCTGGCTTGCTCTGATAGTTTTCAAGTCTAAGAAAAAGTCTAAGAACTTAGAGAGTTCGCTCTGCAACAAACACTAATTCCAGTTTCTTCATATACCCTTTTCCTTGCAGCTCTGTCCTGTTTTGTGCTTGAGTATGAAGCATTTTTCCAGTAACAGGAGTCCTTTCCTAGACAGTTCATAGGAGCTGATGTTCTGAGAATCAAAAACCTTGATGTCAGTGTAATAAAAGCTTGTGTGTTGCTTTCTCCTCATGGACAGGCAATTGCCTCATTGCATGAGGTGTCATTCTCTTTGTGGAGCACGTTGAGTAGAGGTCAGGTTTTTTTCAGGTTTTTTAGTCTTGGAGCCAGCACACTTTCCTGTCTGAATCCACAAGAGGGATTTGAGTTTCCCACTATCTGCCTTCACTTCAGGATGTTTGTGGAGAAGTCAGTCATGAATGTCCTGGTCTGTTTAGCAGTTTTAGCAGTTCTTGCCTGATGAAAAAATTTTAAATAGTTTGTGAAACAAAATTGTGATGGCTGATTTCTCTTCTTTGAAGAGAAAGGTCTGGTCTAGGACTTCCCTTATGATCTTTGCAGTTGCGGGCCCATGTAACCCTGTCTCTTGTCTCCAGTGATAGCCAAAAGTGGGTGGCAAGAAAGAGAAAACTCTTCACATAGTACTCCTTTCCTTGAGGATTCTCTTTGCCTGCAAATTTTGGTCTCTGCAACTTTCAGAGCTGAAGGAAGTTTCTGTGGGTTAGGTTACACAGGCTCAGAGATTAACTAGAGGTGTTCACAGAAGAATCAGCTTTGTTCATCTGTGATTCCTGTGGCTAGAAGCAGAAAAACAGCTCTCAGAACTGGAGCCTGATGAATGGGTTCGCTTTGCAAAGCTCTGGGAAAGCACAAGTTCAGTAGGGGAGTGATGGACCCATTTCAGAAGCCCTCACTAAAGGATGAGAGGCAATAGGGATGCATTGCAGCAAGGGATAAACATGATTGGTGAGGATGGTTCAGCACTGTAGCAGGAGCCCAGAGAGGCTGTGGGAGATCCTTGGAGACCTTGTCTGGGTAAGACTGTGAGCTTGCTTTGAGGTTGGCATTGGTTTGAGAGCTTTTGGACTAAAGGCATCCAGGGAAAGAGAAATAACGACCAGTCAGATGGATCCTAGGAAAGAATATTTAAACTCAGAGGTTGTTTTTAAATGAAGGATCACTTGACATTGTGACTTTTTTAATTTCCATTTTAGGGTCGTGGTGCTGGAGAGCAGGCCGACGGACAACCCGACAGCCAACAGCAATTTGTATATCCTGGCAGGCCATGAGAACAGCTACTGAGAGCAGCACGTGGCAGGCAGCTCACTGTGAGGAGAACACTCCTGCTGCAGCAGCACTCGTGACTGGCTGGAATTGCACAAAAGCTGCAGTAACCCCACTTCAGTTACTTTATAATTTATTGTGGCATGAGGGGAAGACGAAAATTGTTTGTGGTATGGACACAGAAGCATTATGATACCACAGAAGTGCTTAATTTACTGTTATGTAATCTTTGTACATATGCAGTATTTTTCAGTGAAACTTCTTGCTGAAGCCCTACACTGACTTTCTGTAGATAGAGGTCCTCCTGTTAAGTACAAGTGTCTTACCTGTACAGATGTAAAAGTCACTGAGGATGCAGAAATTAAATCGGGGTACTATTATAAGGACGTCTCATGTGTTTATTATAAAGTGGGATTCTAGCAACAAATATAGTACATTTAGCAACACTATTGTATTTTATTATATGTAATTTACTAATACAAATAAATATTAACTTTTAGAAATTGTAACCAAGGCTGTAATCGGATTACAATCTTGTTTTAATTTCAATACAACACACTGGTGTTCATGTTTGCACAATGTATTGAGATGTGATGTATTTAGTCACAAAGGTAAGCTGTGACTTTGTGGATATGACTTGGGCTTCAAAGTTCCTTTTTTTTGTTTATTTGGGTAGATTCCTTTGTGAACCAAACCAGTTAAACACCTGTATTTTTATATTTAATTAAAACTTTCCTTATGATTACTTCTCTATGCTTGAAAACAATACCTTATGGATGGGTGTCAGTCCCAGACTAGTGGTACCTGGCTGTAATTCTGCAATAGTTGTTTGAATTATTAGTGTATACAATGATAAAAAATAGTTATTACTGTTTGTCTTACTAAATAGTTTCATATCATGATGAAAAGGAGCAACATTCCACATTGTGGAAATGGCTCAGAGATGTTGCCATTTTGACCTTTTTTTTTGGCCTTATAACCATTTTCACTTTTCTTGATTTTAGGATGTTAACACATGGCCAAAATTTAGTTACTACCTCATTGAAACAACACGATGGTTACTACGCATCACGGGAACTTAGTTTTGATCAGAAGTATTTTTGACTGCTATTTTCCAATGGAGTGTGTAAATGCCAAGTTTTAAGCAAAATGCACACATTTGACTCCTTTTTTTGTATATGTTCTTTATATTTTATTGTGATAATATACACTAAAACCAAACTAAATTAAAAGTGATTTATGGCCTGCGTTATTGTTGTGATGGGTAATGCTTTGAAATATGTTCCCTAATGTACATAATGTAAAATAAATTTTTTTAACATGTTGTTGTACAATTAGATTATCACCTGCACTGATTTTCCACATAAGATTAAAATGGAACATACTGAGTTTTCAATTCTGCTATTAAATGGTTGTGCCAAACACAGAAGCTGGGCGTCTCTGAATGTATGAACAGAGGTTGCTGGAGCTCCACTCAGTTTGGGTTGGCATCAATACCCTTCTGGCCTTTGGGCAGTGGACATGTAGATTTCAGCTAAGTCTTTCTAAATTACACCTTTTGTGGTTTTGTCCCTCCATTTCCTGCTGTTCCATCTCTGTTGATTGCAACACTGATTTATTCAGCAGGTTTATTTTTCTGCCTGTGGGCCTCGAGCTCACTGCCTCTGCCAGCCCCATCGTGGCTGTTCCTTGTCCTGAGCCTCTGCTCATCCTGTGGGGGAAGAGGTGGTGGCACAAGCCTCGCTGCTGAACTCTCAGAAAAGCTGAGAAGTTGTGTGTGCTTCACAGCGCCCTTGTGAAATCCCCAAGGGCAATTTCCATCCTGTCCCCTGTGGGCTGTTCCTCACTTGGACATGCAGAAAGTCACTCACATTTAGCAAAGTGCCCTGCAGCTGACGTGCTATGAACGTGCTTCCTCCTGGGGGGGTCCTGTAGCAGCTGGGGCCAGGTTCCTCAAGCCACTGCTGAATTATAGGCACCAGAGGCTGAGGGCTGTTGGTTTTTACTCTGCTTGGGCATTTTTGGTACGAGCATGCACGCAGGGATGCAGCTGGAAGGGCTAAAGATAATGAGGAGAGAGCATGTGGGAAGAAGGGAGCGTTGTGCTAGGGCAGGCTTGTTTCCAGTCTGTTGGTAGAATCAGAACAGCTTTGCTCTTCCCATGCTGCTCTCCAGCCTCAAAGGTAAGAAGTGAGGAATTCCTGCTTTTTTGAGGAATTGTCCTGTTGCAGGATTTGGGGTTTGTGCCACAAAACTGCCTTTTCCACATCTCAAGCTGCTTGCCTGCTCTGCTGACAGCCTGGGTGTCTGGTAAACCAAAAGGTCTCCTTGGCTAGACCTGAAGCTGCCTTGAACTAAAGTTCTCCAGAGCCATGCCTGGTAGGAGCTTGTGACTGGAATCCTGGTGTAGGATTGGGATCAGTGTGTGGCTGACTGATGGGAGCCCAGTCAGGGCCAGGAAACCCCATCACAGGTACCATGAGGTTCCAGCAAGGCCTCTGCCATGGGTGGTGGACACAGCTCCTCCAGCCATCTCTGTGCTTCCCTTTTCCTCCTCCTAGTCCCTTCCATGCTTGCTCCTAGCAATTGGAAGGAGCTGCTGGCAGGCAGGAGGGTTGATTTGACCACAGGATCAGGCATTCACCAGCTGGCAGCCAAATCTGACCAGTGCTTTGGCCCAAACTGAGCCTCCTTACAGGGAATGAAGAAAGCAGTGCCATTGTGTGTGTTACAGAAGTGCTCCTGGAAGCTGGGATCACAGGGCAATGAACACTGCTTTTATCTTTTTCTTTCCCATCTCTCCGTGCAGTGCTGCCTGCCTGTGTCAGAAACTGGATCTGGTGGCACAAAAAAAGGGGGTTCAGATTCAAATTGTGCATCCCACAGCCCTTACCTGACAGCAAGGGCTGTGCAAGGTGAGGCACGCTGCTGGCTGCCTGCAGCTCTGCCACGGGGAGCCTGCAGTGGGGCTGGGGCAGCCCAGCAGTGCTGTGAGCACTGGGGGGGTGGCTGTCCCCAGGCAGGGCACATTTCTTACACCCCACAGGGTTCAGCTCTGGCAATAGCCCTGCTGGGTTTTGAAGGATTGCAAGGGAAAATAGCTGGTAAAAATAGGGAGCGTGCCCAAGCCTCTTGCTTCCCTCCAAGGAAGCACACCTAAAGTACAGGAAGGTCATCTATGAGTGGTGTGGAAGAAGCTGTAGAAATCTGTCTGGGGAGGGAGACACCAGTTCCTTTAGGACGTGTGGATACATCTCATCAGGTGCCATGGGTTTGTGCACCTCCAGGTGCTTTGGACAGCCTTGAATCCCATCTTCTCCAGCAGGTGATTCCTCAGTCCCCCAGGCCCTGTTTTTCCCTTCTGCAGCTCGGGCAGTGTGGCTGGAGCACATCCTGGTGGAGAAAGAGACAAAAAAGTAATTGAGCACCTCAGCCTTTGCCCCATCCCAGCTAATCACGTCTCCCCCTTACTTCCAGAGAGGATCCTCATTTTTCCTGGTGTTCCTTTTATCACCCACACACCTGCAGAAGCTTTTCCTCTTGTCCTTGATGTCCCTGGCCATGTCTAACTCTCTCGGAGCTTTATCTCCTCTATCCCTGGCTGCCCGGACAACTTCTCTGTATTCCTGCCAGGCTTCAGCTCCTGCTTCCACCCTCCACAGCCTCCTTTAGTGTCTGAGCCTGTCCAAGAGCTCCTTGTCTATCCACACAAGGCCTCCTGGAATATTTGTCCAATTTCTTGTCTCAGCTGAATCCATTCCTGCATGTCCTGCACCGATCCATTCCCCAGTATCCCGCACCGATCCATTCCCAGTGTCCAGCCCGATCCATCCCGTGTATCCCAGCCCGATCCATCCCCAGTGTCCCAGCCCGATCCATCCCGTGTGTCCCACACCGATCCATCCCGTGTGTCCCAGCCCGATCCATCCCCAGTGTCCCAGCCCGATCCATCCCCAGTGTCCCAGGCCGATCCATCCCGTGTGTCCCACACCGATCCATTCCCAGTGTCCCAGCCCGATCCATCCCCAGTATCCCAGCCCGATCCATCCCCGTGTATCCCTCACCGATCCATCCCCAGTATCCCTCACCGATCCATTCCTAGTGTCCCAGCCCGATCCATCCCCGTGTATCCCTCACCGATCCATCCCGTGTGTCCCACACCGATCCATTCCCAGTTCCTCACCTCCGGCCCCCGCCGTTCCCAGGGATCGCCATTCGCCCTCCCGCCGCCAGGGGGCGCGCGCGGCCGGCCCGCCCCCCTAACGTCACTTCCGCCAGGAAGGCCGCGGCCGCGCGTGGCGGGGCGCAGGCGCGCGGGGGGCCCCCCGCTGGGCGCCGCCGCTCCGCGCATGCGCCGCGGCCGCCGACGGAGCGGGCGAGGACGGGACCGGGGAGGCGGCGGCGCTCGCGCTCCGACCCCGCCCCTCGCGGCCCGCGCGCGACCCCCGTCCCGCCGCGCGCCCCCCCTGCCGCCCCCGCGAGCCGGGGCGGGGAATGCGGCAGCCGCCGCCCCCCCCCGCCGCTGCGGGCCTGCCGCCCCCGCCGGCGGCGGGGGAGCGCCGCGGCTCCCGCTGAGCGCCGCCGGCCCTCCCGCGCGGCTCCCGGCCCGCCCCGGCGGCACCATGCAGGCGCAGCCGCTGCTCTACGAGTTCTTCAGCGAGGAGAACGCGCCCAAGTGGCGGGGGCTGCTGGTGCCCGCCCTCAAGAAGGTGAGGGGCGGCCGGGTGCCGGCGGCCCGGCCGCGGGGTCGGGCTGGGCGCCGGGCGGGCCGCGGGGCTCCCCGCGCTCCGGGAGCGGCTCCGGGGCCGCCGGGGGTCGGCGGGCGCCTCGGAGCGCGCCCCGGCGCGGAGGGGCTCGCCGCCGGCCCGGGGCGATGCTCGGACGGACGGAGCCGTGTCGGTGAAAGCCGCGCCATGGACACGCGAGCCCCGTCCCCCTCGGCCGCGGGGACGCAAGCGGTGCTGCTGCGGGTCTCTGCTGGTCTCCCTTGGTGACACGACCGGGAATAGGGGGGGATTGTTATGAGGAGCTCCCGAGAGAATTTTTGTTAATTAGTGTTCGTGTCTAATGGCTTTTAGTTAACCTTCTCGTAGTTTAAATACCTTTTTGCTGAGAAGGCTTAATCAGGACAAACTAGCAAGTCTTGCTCCCTCAGGACGGTGAGGCTTGTGCCTGTGGCATGGAAAGAATTTATTCGGAAGAGAGGAAAAAATTGTGAGGGCTCCTCTTCTATCCTGATCCCAGAAAGTAGAAGGCTTAAGAAACAAGTTTTCTGACACTGTTACCTGAACTGGCTTCAGATTGCAGAACTTCACGTGATTTAGTCCTGCACGGCAACACTGTCTGAGTTACTGTCTAGTTACAGCGATTAACTGCAGCTTTTGCCTGAAAAGCTCCTTCCTTGGGCTGGTTGAGCGGTCTCAGGCGCTGCAGTTGTACCCATGCAGTATTTCTTCCTAATTTCCCCTTGCAGTGTACTGCCTCTCTTTCTCTGGGCATGCTCTTTGAGGTCTCCAGCGTTGTGTGGCTTTGTCCAGTTCTTGGAAGTCTTTTTGCTTGTCTCATCCGTAGCACGTGCTGTTAATGTCTTATCCCTGGATAGCTGCTTCCTTGAAACTTCAGCACTAACCACACGGCTCTCTTGTGGTGCTTGTGAGCACTTGGACACCCATCCAGCTGAAGCCTGCTTGGAAACCGGAGCTACCCAAGGTCCCAACCACAGAGAGCTTGTTCCTCTGGAGGATGGTTTATTCCATGGTGCAGCAAATGTTTGTGAGATTTGGAAGGAGTCTCAGTGCTGACAGCTGGAGTACACAGAGTGAGGACTCAAAGCAAGCAAGCATTAAAACTTTGGGATAACTTGTGACATATGAAGAACCAGATTTGTTCCTAGTGGACAAGCCATTCGTGAAGTCACCCTGCTTTAAAGATGCTTCCTGAAGGAGTTGGATGAATTCTGCAGTGGGAAAAGGAGTTCTGGAATCTGAGGAGAAGGCCAACGAGGACAAGCTACCGAGGATGATGAGCTGGCCCTGCAAGGTATCGTTGTCTTGGTTTTGTCTGCTCTGTTTCTCTTTGTGGGCAGAGGGGTGACAGGAGGCAGGTGGAGTTAGATCTGAAGGCTTCACTCTGAAACTTGTAACTGTCTGGCAGGTGTTGGCTCTTTTGACCTCAGCTTTTCATGAGATCACCACCTGTTTCTTACCTTCTCTGGGGCTGTTGTTGCCTACTACTGCTGTTTTTGTAAAGATGGAAATAAATAATCTGTCCAGATTGTCACCAGCTTTACTGAGGACCCAAGTACTTGAGTTACAAGAAAACTAAATGGCAGATGAAAATTTTAAATCATTATCTTACTGCCTTTTTCATTAATGGACAGACCATACTGTGTATTTTCCTAACGTGACAGAGGTACAGATAGTTTTGAGTAGGGTGTTTTGCCCTGATAAAGGCCCCTAAAGTAGTGAACCTGTCACGAGTGGCAGGTAAACCATGAACTTGCCTTGAGGGGTCAGTTGTCTGCCATGGTTCACAAGGCAGGTGCAGCACTGCAGCAGTGCAGTCAGTGACCCCGCGGGTGGCTCACACAGACCTGAGGTGCACTGCAGGCCAGCACGTGGGACTGCTAAAGGGGAGAGGGTGGCAGCATTTCCCGGTGGGGTCAAAGGGCAGGACTGTCCTGGAGGGAGCCTGGTGCCTTGTGACTTTGCTGAATTGCCAGAGCATTGCTGTCTCAGTAGGAGTCAGATTTTTGGAAGGTCACGTATGCCCCATTGTTGCAAGAGGAGAACCTTTCCTTCACTTCTCCCTTGGCTGATCAGGTGCTGATACTCATTCTAAGGTAGTGACAGCAGCTGAACCCCACCTGAAGCCAGGTGGTTGTAGAGGCAGAATTGTGATATTTCCTGCAGAGCTGGAACTTAGACTTAACCATTTGTGGAGACCTGTGTGGAATTAATAGGTCCATTGAGGAGAGTGGCATTTAAGTAAGAGCACATATACCAGGATGGAGTGTTTGCAGCTCTCAGGGAAAGCTGCCACACGTGGACTGAATCATTAAAATGCCATTGCCCTTTTGTAACTGTGAGTTGGCTTCTAATGCAGTGCTCAAACTACAGCCTCGGGATTGCTTTCTTAAAAAAATGGGTGTTGTTGAATCATGGCAAATAGCTTTCTTTTTCCCAGTGGATTATTTTGATTCTATTTTTTATCAAGCAGCAAACCCAATAATATAGAGTAAGAATAAATCTCTTCCTACATCAGGCAATTCTTAGAGGAGACCATGCCTTGTGTTTCATGAGACATGAACCTTAGCAATAGAGCTGCATTTGCTTTGAACAGCTGCATTTGCAGAGAGCAGCTCTTGTACCACTGAGACCATAATGTAATCCCTTTTCTTCTCATTCTTCTTCAGATGCTGTCAAGATAGACTCCAGTGCACTCAATTAGGAAGAAAATGATGTCAACTGAGATTCTTCTCTGCCTGGTCACAGTTATTTTGAAGCTGCAAAAGAGGAGTGTTGCAGGGAGCTTTGTTTGCTGGCGAAAGGCAGTAATCATGGTGATGAGGTACAAGAAAAGGAAGAAAGAATAACAACAGGTGTCTGAAATTGAAGTTGCAAGGATGGACAGAAGGTGAGATGCTGTGAGATGCTGAAGATGAAGGATTCAAGATGTTTGGAGCACCAGAGGTCTCGGGTACCTGGAGACAGAGACACACAGCTTTTAATGCACCTGGGAAAACAGACTCAGGAATTACACCTGCCATGTGATGCCTCTTCCAGCACTGGTGTTCCTCTGCTAGTGAATTTACACACTTTATTCTGGTCATAACCTTTTGGATAGTTTTCCTTGCACATCATTCCTTATGACTTCATCTTGTGAGTATAACTTTTTTCATGGAGTCAGAATTTCTCTGCACGTGTATGAAGCACTTGTTCCTGATCCCTTGGTTTTGCAGTATGAAGCATGTCATCCTTACTGATGGATACCTTAAGCCATTTGATGATGGAGAAAAACAAAGTAGTGTTCTACTCTTTGCATACCCCAAATTGTTTTGAAGTTGAGCAGTTAACCAGGGGTGCTGCTGGAATTTGTTGTGGTCAGAATGATTGGACTGGTGCGGCTTGGCAGCTGATGGGATTTGCTTCCTCAGTTAAGGAAACTGTTCCTGACAGTGTGCTTCCAGGGACTCCATGTGTCATCTGGACCTCTCGTGGAGCAAAAGCCATGGAAAAAGCTGCTTCAGTCACTACAGAGTTCTCAGGAAGCTGCTGTTGGCAAAGATATTTCTACCTGATTTTTAATTACCTGGCTCTTCAAATTGGTGACAAGCCAGTTGCCACTTGCTACTTAGAATAGCACTTTTTACTCTTAGCATTGCTTCACACAAGATGTTGAGCTTTCTTAATTTCTGGTCACTTTGGATCATCTCTTCTTCTGGTGGCTGTGGAGGATAAATCTAAGAACCTCCTACAGCTGAAGTCTTCACTGCATGACTTTTTTCACCTGCTCAGTGGAGCAGTGTAATACTGCTGCCCTTTTGAGACTTCAGCAGAAATGTTCGGAAAAATCCGAGTCCTGCATCCTTGGTGAATTGTTGCTGAAGAGTGCATCCAAGACATTTGTATTTGATTTAGTTTCCTGTATTTTTAATTGATCAAGGTAACAAAACATGGTCAGGGTTACCAAATATCAGCAGAGATGTACAAGAATAGAAGAAAAAGCTTTTTAAGGAGTGCTGACTCTATAAGAACACTCATCCATGCAAGGTGTACATAAAGCACTTTGTCCTGGAGTGTTTGGTGGTAAGCTTGTCAGTGGTTTTTTAGTCATTGAGGGAAAATAAAGTAAGGATGTGTTGAGTAAAAATGAGCTACAGCATTAATGAAGACTTTCAAAGGTGCTGAATTGAAGAAAATTCTTGCCAGAATGATCTCATCTGTTGCCAAATTTGTTTCTATGATGGATTATTTCTACTAATAATCCATTTCCATATGTTTAGGAAATTTTCAGTTTAGAAAACTACTTACAGTCAGTAAAGTGTTACCTTCTCTGATAATGCTTTGGAGGGTGGCTTGGCATGTTGTCTCATTACAGAACTCCTTCCATGATTGGTATGATGTGGTAAATGCTTTTTTCCCTGTAGACCCTTTTTTACAAGTCCTTCAGCTGCCAGCAGGGCAGACTGGCAGCACAGCCCATGCTCAGCAGTGAAGTACAGTTGTTCTTTAGCAGGAGTTGTTTTTTGGTTCATAATGTGACTTCTTGCAGTACGGGGATAGTCTTGTCCAGTTATGAAAAAATTATCTGTAACCCGCAGTTGATGCTTCATTTTTATTTCAGTTTGATGCTTCATTTTTATTTCAGTTTGATGCTTCATTTTTATTTCAGTTTGTTATGTAGCTATATAATTATTTCCTTTAGAATTGTCTCCTTTAGAATTCCTTTAGAATTGTCTCCTTTTGTTATGCCATTTTCTGGAGCTCCTGCTGCTCCTGATGGGCTCAGGTCTGATAGTGTTTTCAGAAGCTGCAGGATTTGCCTGGTGTTTTCTGTACTTGACAGAACACCTGTGAACCTGATTGTGTTGATTGTTAATGATGATTTGGGAGCATAAAGCTGGTGTTTATGTAATGTGAGGTTGCCTTACAAGCAACCTGTTAGGCTTTTTCTCATGGCCACTGAGGAAGAGGTAACAGAAAACTGTTCCTGAGGATGTATCACTCAGATTGTTAAATTCACTGGGTCTTCCTTCCCTATCTATTATCAAACACCTCATTCTAGTGCAGAACAAGCTGTTGGGTGTTACTCTAGACTGGGGTTTGGGTCATCTTGTGACCAGCCTAGGAGTCGTTGTGTTGGACCTATTGGGGGACCAAGCCTCTGTCTAACCCTAATCTGTTAGATCTGCAGTCCTTTAAATGAAACATTTCTCAGGGTTTGGTTTAAAGTGCCTACTGCTCCCCACAAGGCTTGTGGGGGAATGTTTATATTCTAATTTATTATGCAGAGTTTGAAAAAAAATTGTTTGAGAAGATTTTATGCAAAATAAGCTGCTATAGGTTATTAAGTAAAGATCAGCTATATTTGTGTTATACATTAATCACTTTCTTCTTTGTTGTTGATTTCATTGACTTTTTCTGCCAGTTTAAATTTATGGCTGCCTAATTTTTAAGGTCTTGCTGCTCCTGATAGAAATTTTTTGCTTTTGTGGATTTTAAGGGAAGAGGACAAAAAAAGGCAGGGGGGAAAAAAAGCCAAGTGTTCATGTTGTAGAATTTTCTTTAAGTTTTATAATTTAGTTTTTTTTAAGCAGGCACTGTTTGTCTCTGCTGATGTTCTTAAGCAGATCCTGAAAAGCTGTTCAAGAAATGCTGGCTCTGCTTATCTTTAAATAAAGAAAACTCTGGCCATTTCTCTTTTGAGAATTAGGAAATATTGAGAAGATTGGATATTTCAAATAAGTGAATAGATGAGTTGAATGAAAACAGCCATGGTGGCAGGGATTTGTAGGTGATGTAGGTTGTATTTGCCCTTTGGAATTTATGGGGTATTTGAAGCTTCTTTTAAAAGTTTTTTAACTGCGTTTTTAGTAATTTGCCTTATCATAAGATAGACATTTTATTGTGTGCATAGGAGGGAAGGGAATGGTTCTGTCATTATTTAAGGGAGAGGTTAAATATTTAGATAAGAATCTGATCTAAACATCACAACACTTCAGAAGTTGTTAGTCTGTTTTTATCATGTGTTTTCCTAAGTGGGATTGAAGGATCTGGTGGGATTCAAGCCATACTCCCCCTTTTCAAGGGTGATAAGGCAGGGTGGCCCAGGTTTTTTAATTTAAAATCTGAGATTACTTTATGAGAAAGATGGAAACCCCCTGGTAATTCGATCTTCTCTTTTTTTTTTAAACTAATCATGTGATGGTTTATGCTAACAGATGTTCCCATTTCTTGTCTTTTACTAAATCTTGCATCTTACCCAGTCTTGCATCATGGCTTAGATAATGGACTTGGGACTTACACCGAGTACCCTCAAATAACACCCTGTTATTCTCAGTCTGAGCCTTTGGGTACTACAGTAGTGCAGATACTGAAATTACACATTTCTGTGAAAACTGTGCACCAAAGCGTGCTGTACTTTTCCTTGTTAGTCTGGTTGTTTTTCTTTTGTTCACTTGTATGACTTTGAACCCTAACTGATACTAAGTGTCACGTAGCAATGAAGGTTATTTACCATCTACTTAATATAGATAAGCTGTGCTGGCAAGCCAGTGGCAACTCATGATGTTTTCTTCTGCCAAGGTGGATGCTCTGTTAAAGTGGAGCTGGGCAGTGGCCTTTGAGAATGATGTTGTCACTGTCCCCAGACAGAAATGCTTAGGGAAATGAAACTTTTATCTCCTGAACTTGGAGTAGGTTATCATTGTTGACTCTGTTTTGGCTGACTGTGGATAATGTTTCAGGTTATGGCCTGATGTGGTATTTTTGTTTGTTTGCTCTTATTCTTATAGGCTGTGTGTCACAGACCAAAGGAGTTGTAATGAGGTGATTAAAGTCTGGTCTGTTTTCTAAGTAAAGGAGAAAACAGAGCTGCTCTTCATCACTCTGGTTCATCATGCTCTGTACTTTTAGAGTATTTTTGTTGAATTGGCTTGGTAATTTAACACTTCTTGAAATACAGAGTGCTGGAGTATAATATAGGGCCACTGTAATACAAATCTGTTCAGTTCTGCTTTAAAAAAAGGACACATTAAAGGCAGCATCTTCCAGACAGCTCAGATCAGCTCTGCTCTTTAAGAGAACACTTTGGCAAGTCTGTAATTTCTGGTGTTAGGGTGTTCCAAGCTGGTACAGTATTTCAGATGTCAGTGTTTGAATTGTAAATAATGTTTGGGACTGCCTGGCATGCTGTTATTCGTGTAGCTCCACAAACACACTCTAGCTGTGCATAGTAAAGTTCTTAGGAAAAGTGAAACTGTTAGCATAATCAAAATAGTCAAATGGAGAGAAGTTCTTCTGTTCTATTTTTGCCAGACTGCTTTTAAGTTTAAAAAGCAGTGACTTCTGGAGGTGTTTTTTAAGACCTGCTGAATAAGGGTGTGCAGTCTGCAAGAAGCCAAACGCGTGATCCAGCGTATTTGAATCCCAGCAGCAGTTAAGTGAGCACCAGGACTATGCCCAGACATGAAGCTTTCAGACTAATGAGTGCCTTAGCAGGCAGGTGGATTTCTGTTGGAGGCTGTTGTGTTTGAACTTCACAACATTTAGTTCTTGCTATAACTGCAAACAGGAATTAAGACTCAGGTGTGAAATTAAATAATTATGGCAGCATTATTTGAATGTAGACATTGGTTTAACATTTGGAGGAGGCAGATTGTTGGGTTTTGCTTCAGAGTTGTTAGGCTCTCATGTTAGTGATTGAGAGAACCGAAGGCATTTTGAGTTGTGTGCAGGGAACAGTAAAATGATGAAATTGGGGCTTGACAGATGCATTGCGAAAGTCAGCAGTCAGCTTCCCTGGCATAATATTTGCCATCGGTGTAGAACTGAGATTAAACTGCCTGTTTATGCTCTGAAGCACTGAGCTTTGTGTACCTGAAATTTTGGGTGGTTAAAACTTTGCTAATTTGTGAACTACAGAAGTGCAAAGGAAAAGTATACCTCAGGTGTCAGAAGTTACATGACTGTCTGGAAAAAAAATTGCATGAGCCAGGGGGATTGTTCCTTTTTGAATTTTCACCAGTAAGAAATTAGACACACTTATGACATACACATAAACATATTGGGACCAAATTTTCAAAATCTTTCAACTGCCACTTAATGCCAGGACAACACTCTGGCCTTTTTTGAAGTGTTTGGTTTTGTTTTGGTTTTTTTTTTTTACTAGAGGCTAACATTTAAAAAAAAATCACTATGGAAACAAACTTCTAAGTGAATCTTATGAATGCTTCCTGAGAGTGGATTCAATAATTTGAAATAATAAATGCTACTGAAGTAATTTTTTCTGTAGTGTGCTCTGTGAAAAATGTTATGTATTTTGTTGTCATGGATTGTGTCAAAGGGGAAAAACCCCCACTGCTGAAACCTCTTGCAAAAACAGTGGTTAAAGAGCTAGTGGAGAGAG
Source organism: Passer domesticus (assembly GCF_036417665.1). Taxonomy (NCBI): domain Eukaryota; kingdom Metazoa; phylum Chordata; class Aves; order Passeriformes; family Passeridae; genus Passer; species Passer domesticus. The sequence goes on along the minus strand of NC_087476.1, from coordinate 110,156,332 downwards.
ATAAGTATATGCAAGGGCTTTAAAAGTTTTTTTAAACCACAGTTATTAATGAACCATTTTCTTGACATTAAATACAATTTATAGTGATTTGAGTACATGAAGCATTTGAGATTGGAACCCTCGCACCTGACAGAAATACCATTCATGTTTGTCTGATGGACCTTAACAAAGCTATGTTATTGTGTTTTTCTGGGCTGTTTGGCTTTGGTTTTCTCATCTTTTTTTTCTTGCAAGTAAAGCATGTGGTTTGGGGAAGAACAAAACTCAAATCTTGAATTCTTCTTTCTTTTAGGTTCAGGTGCAAGTCCATCCTAAGCTTTCCTCTACTGAAGATGCGTTGCAGTATGTGGAGGAGTTAATTCTTCAGTTGTTAAATATGTTGTGTCAAGCTCAACCAAGAAGTTTCCTGGATGTAGAGGTATAGAGAACACTTATTACAAACGTTTTTGCAAAAAATTTGAGCTATTACATGAAAGCTACTATATTAACCATTTCATAATGCAAAAAGGAAACCAGTAATTATGTATCTTTATGTAGCACAGCCTTCTGCATAAAGCCTGCTGAGTTCCCTAATAGCTCATTTTCCTATCAATTGAATTTATTGTTCAATGCACAGCAAAACTGTGTGCTGTATTACTTTTCAATAGATGGTGAGTGTAAGTTTTGTTTATAAAGCTGACTAGTTCCTTTCAAAAGACCTTTTTTTTTCCTCCAAGGATATTGTATGCAAACTACAGCTGCTTAGTCTGAGGCTCTGTGCTGCTTTCTCAGCATGGAATTTAGGCTGATATATCCCCTGCTGTCCCAGAAATTAAAACAAAAATACCAGTTTTTCAGAAAGAGTTTAGGAATGCTTCTTTCCTCTGTACAGAGACCTTGTCTCTTACCAGTTCCTCTTCAAAGGTCTACAGCTTCTGCTGCTCAGCAGAGCAGCTTAAAGTTTAAGAAGAGAGGTTGAGCCAAAGAGTTTTTCCATCTGAGAAACAAATTAGTGAAGCTGTATCATTTAAATTTGTAGGACCTGAATACCTTGGTAGAACGTGGTGCTTAACCATGATTTAAAGATTTGGTGCCAGGCTACAGAGTCTGTGTGCCTGTTGGTTTCCAGTGCTTGGCACCAGGGCCTGTGCCAAGTGACTTCCTCACGTTCTGAGGAAAGTGGACTAATGGCAAATAAAGGATCACTGACAAAAAACACTTAAAACTGTGGTTGTCTGAGAGCTCAAGTGTGATGAATTTCATCCTTCCTCTTCCCTTTTGAACACTGACACCTCCAGTGGTGTTCCAGTGTTCTCTTTAATGGCTGACCTGTTTTGCAACATCATTCTGGTCCGGCAGCTCAAGAGACAAGAGCTTTGGGGAAGGTTATTTAATGCTGTTTTAAACAACACTGACAAAAACGTCACAAAGTCGTCACAAAGTGTTGTATTTTAAGTCCTGTGGCTGTGAAAGCAGGAGAAATGGAAAAAGTAGAGATGATCAAACAACCACCATTTACCCCCATGCACAATGATGCTGTTTTTAATTATGTGGTCGAACACATTCCTTTTTCCCCTGGGACACCTTCATTGTTCAGTCAACAGACTAGGAGTGTGAGTTGGTATTAGATAGTGAATCAGACTTTTTTTTGGTAGGACCTCTGCTTTCCTTTTGCCAAAGTGTTATGAAGGAAAGAAAAAAGTTTGCACTTTGTAAAGTTGGGTATTACCTTTATAGAATAGTATTCTTTCACTTTTTTTGTTAGAAAGTTTTTGTTTGTGTACTTTTTCCTGTGCCAGCTCTCTGTAAGTGGTTATTAACTTTGTCTTCCTCATTTCATGGTTACTCAAACAGGAGCCATATTTACGTAAGTGAGCACTCGCAACTGAAACACTCAGTGGTAACTGTGGTCTGAAAAAATAAATGTAAAATTATGTGAGAAAATAGATTTCTGGCATCTGTGGATACTAGGGCTACAAAAAAGCATGGTGATGCTTTCAAACCTCCAGAGGCCTGTGTGTGAGCTCTAGCAGGAGGGTTGTTCAAAGCACGGGAGTGTGCAGGTGTCCTCAGGCACTGCTGGAAGGAGTAAATAAACTGGGTCATGTCTGGCCCACCTGTAGCCTGAAAACTGGTTTAGAATATGTGAGTGCTGTTCTCCTGTTATGTTCATTGTCCTCATCAGGGCAGTTTGCATGTGTTCAAATTGGACCATATGCTGATCAGTAAAGGCAAGACAAAAAGCCTGTTATCATTTAATTCAGTGACCATCCTGTGCAGGGAATGAAGTGTCAGGTATGCAGACATGTATTCAAATAAAGAGTTACCAAGCATGGCACAAGGGGAGCAAACTGTGCTTTCAGTTGCAGCTTAATTCTTAAATATTGAGCAGTAGATAATTCTCTGATAATGGTACCCTGAAACAGCCTTATGCATGTAGTGAGCAGCATGTACCAAAATGATAACATGTACACATCTTGTATAAGCTTTTATTGTTGAAATCCAAATATTAGCAACCATTTCTTTGTTAAGTAATAGAAAGCAGTTTGACAACACAGTTACATTGCAGAGATCATTCAGATGGTGCATTTACTCCTTGGTCATATTTTCTTGTCTAAAGGATCGTGTTCAAAAAAGTTTTCCCCATCCTATTGATAAGTGGGCAATAGCTGATGCCCAGTCTGCTATTGAGAAGAGGAAACGAAGGAATCCGTTATCTCTTCCGGTAGAAAAAATCCATCCCTTGTTAAAGGTAAGCAGTGATGGAATCTTGCTTTCAGAATGCAGTTACAGGTCAACCCCTTTGTTTCATGTAATGTCTGTGTGCTGCCTGAATTGTGAACTAAAGGAAGTAAGAATATCTGTGTTTGTTGCATAGTTGTAAGTGTTCTGGTTAATGGAATATACTTATTTCTGAGTTAAAAATCACTCCAGTCTCTCTTGGACAAACAAGGCCAAGAACCCATTGTATAAGTTTGATTGTGTTTCATTTTCCATGACTAAGAAAACACTCAAGAAACTCGTGGAAATAGCCCTAAATGTTTAAGTGAGGTTTTTGGGACAGTTGGTTGGCTCTTGTCGCTTCCACTTTTAATAGAGCAGCATCTCCAATGTCACTGTTTCTTCTCTAAGCCTACACACTCCTGTGCTTCTCTTCCTAAAATAGGCTGTAGATATGTGGTGAATCTTTATTGAGCAGGGTCTTAAGCTTACTGACTGGTTTGAGTTGTACTCTACAGTGTCTGTTTCAGCGTCTGAGTAACAGTGGAATGCTTTTTTGTTTCTTTCCTTTTCAGGAAGTTCTAGGCTACAAAATTGACCACCAAGTATCTGTTTACATAGTAGCAGTATTAGAATACATTTCTGCAGACATCTTAAAACTGGTTGGGAATTATGTGCGGAATATAAGACATTATGAGATTACAAAACAAGATATTAAAGTAGCAATGTGTGCTGATAAGGTAAGCCCAACTCTGGTTTGTCAGGTTAACAACTAAATCTGTAGGTAATTTGAGAGGACAGTGTCTTTTTCTTAGTGAGTACATGGAATAATATATCTTCTAAGAAGAAATTAGTGTCATAAAATATGGTTCCAGTAATGGAACAAAACTACCAGAAAGCTAATTGAGCTTATAAAGCTCTTGATTGTGCTTGTTAAATCTCTCTTTCTCTTGATTGTACCTGCCTAATGTCAGCAACATGTGAATACTTTAAAAATTACTGTGAAGCAGCACTAACTTTAGACTGTATTGCATGTAAAAAGTAGTGTTTCTGTGGGTCAAACAAAACCCCCATCTCCTTAGCATCTCAGCCCAGTTTTCCCTAGTAGAGTGACATGGGCCTGATGGCTACAGCCTGGAATCTCCTAGCAGTGTGCTAAAACTGTATCTGTGAAAGAAAGTTAGAAATGGTGGGGTCTCCTTGAATACTTGGATTATTCCATGTGATTTCCTACAGTAGTGATGTTGTAATGTCCCATTCCCCAGAATTGGGATTCTCATTTTAACTTGAGTTCTGCGTACAGTCACTGACTCTGACGCATGAATCACCTCCTGTTCTTAGAGTTTCAGAAGTCAGGCTTCATGCAACATGTCCTGCATTTTTCTGCTTCTAGAGAGTTGTTGTAATGACTCCTGCGTCACACAGCACATTTGGTGGAAGTGTCCAGTGATCCACTTTTCTTGAGAACTTTAAATTACTGATGGCTTGTGTTTGGTAAATCTTGCTTGGGTATGAATTGGGACCTCTGGTAGTCAGAGTGTTTAGAGTTCCTGTTGTCCGTGTAGTTCTGCACCAGAACTGTTTCTGAAGCTGCTGCCCTTCTTCAAGGGTTCATTTTAACAAGAGAGCTCAGCAGTTAAGGACAGAAACTGGACAGGCCAGTGTTCATTGCAGGTAGATCACAGGCTTCTGAGCATGATCATGTGTGTGTTCCTGAAAGCTGAAAAGCCAGAATACACGCAACTTTTATCTTCAGACAGTATCTTCAGAAACTTAGGTTGTGTACTGCTGATTCAGAGCAACAGAACACAGCTAAATGCTAATTGGTTTTGTGTATTTCACCTTTTAAATTTGTAATTGATTTTAGGACCATGTTCTTGGAGAGATGCCTGGATTGGTCTAAGTGACTGGGAGTCTTCAGAAATTGCCACTGCAAATAGTGACTTGCAAATTCATAGCAGTGGGTGTTGGTTTTCTAATGCTTACCTGATTGCAGAGTGATAATACAACGATCTTATTGCTTATCAGGCTGATTTCATGGCAATAATAGGCTGTCTTTATTGGTAACTTCATAGTCAATCTCAAGAAGGTTCTCATTTTGTGGATTTCCCTCTCTTTGCTGCCTAGGTATTAATGGATATGTTCCATCAAGATGTAGAAGATTTAAGTGCACTAACTTTATCTGATGAAGAACCCTCCACCTCAGGGGAGCAAACCTATTATGACCTAGTGAAGTCATTTATGGCAGAAGTTCGACAATACATAAGGGAACTGAACCTCATTATCAGAGTTTTTAGAGAGCCATATGCCTCCAACTCCAAACTGTTTTCATCTCATGTAAGTATTGTACAAACCACAAACAAAAGGCACCTGCTATCATATCTGTAAATATAGGTGGATACTTCCCAAACCTAACTGTTGTTGAGTTTAATGTATCAGTAGTAGAAAAAGCAGTTTTCTTGAGTTCTGATATGGAAATAGTAAAAGAGCACTTGCAGATTTTGTAGGACTGTGGAAGAAACCTTCCCATTTACTTATGTTCACTTACAGGCCTGTAATTTTAATATCATAATTGTCATGTTTCAATAATGTACATTTTATATATCTTTATATATTCATTATTTTTAAAATACATTTTATGATCTTGCATAAATCACAGAAAAAGTGTATTATAAAATTTCTGTAAAATCTTGTTCAATTTAAGGAAGTTCTTGACTTTTACATCAGAACAGAGTAGCTTTGCACATTTGACTTTTGTCTTGTTTTGTTGCAGGATGTGGAAAATATATTTAGTCGTATATCAGACATCCATGAGCTTAGTGTGAAGTTACTGGGTCATATAGAGGACACTGTTGAAATGACAGATGAAGGTAGTCCTCACCCACTAGTAGGCAGCTGTTTTGAAGATATGGCAGAGGTAAGAGAATGGTGTTGTGGGTTTTGATGGGGTTTTTTGCTATTCATATTTTAATACTTGCAATTAGATCTCTGTTCCAGCTGGCTTTCTTCAGTTTCAGACCTCTTCTTCCTGTGATGAAGGGACTGTCCATTTTTTAAAGTACTCTTATCTTTTTAGTTTCTAAATCTCAGCTTTTAGAGTGGCTGTTGAAAGTTCAGAGAGTGGAGCTGAAAAAAACTCAACACTGATGAGGAGGTTCCTTTAAAACTAGAAGCTGGTCAGCCTCTCCTCAGTGCCTGAGAAGATCAGCAAATCTTCCTGGACTTCACATCCAGCCATGTGAAGGACTAGAAGGTGGTTGGCAAAAGCCAGCACAGATTTCCAAAGGACAAACTGGAGCTGTCCAGCTGACTGCTTTCAGAGTGATGGCTGTGTCTGTGGACGAAGGGAAGGGCAGTTATTATCTCTTATCTGAGCTAAGCAGGGTCTTCAGCACAGTCTGTCATAGCAGGGGTGAGATGCAGCCTAGCTGGTTGAATTGTAGAACATGGGCAGTTGGCTGAGCTGTCAGGCTTCTGAAGGATTGTTATCAGCAGCACAAAGGTCACCTGGAGGCCAGTGGTTGCCAGCATTCCTCAGGGTTTAATACTGTTTAATGTCTGTATTGGTGTTGTGGAAGGAGGTCTGCATCATCTAGGTGGTAGGTGCTGCCAAATTGTGGGGGGACACACAGGAGGACAGAGCTGCTGCTTGTGGGACCTGACGGGCTGGAGAAATGGACCTGTGGGAGCCTCCTGGAGCTGAATAAAGGCAAACATGAAATTCTGCAGCTGGGAGCAAACAACCCCATGTAATGTCTGCTTACCAGGGCTGGGAGATCCTTGGAGATGGGATGTGAAGGCTAACTAGCTCCTGGGTTTTATTAGGGAATGTATAGCTGGCAGTTCTGTGTAGAACTTGAGACCACATCTGGTGTACTGTCTCTGGTTTTGGGCTTTCTGGTACAGGAGAGGCAAGATAGGCTTTAGTTAAGGTTGCCATGATGATTAAGGAGTTGAGGCCCACAATGTAGAAAGAGGGTTGAGACTGCTGGGTCTGTTGATTCTTGAGAAGGCTGAAGCAGGAGATATTACTGCTGTCTTTAGTTACCTGAAGGGAAGGTGTGAGGATGGCCGAGGCAGATTCTTCTCAGTTGTGAGCTGTGAGATGAGTGAGAGAGCATAAAAATGGCAAAAAGATTAATCCTAATTAGATACTGGAGGGAGAGGGGGAAATTTGCAATGAGAACAATTGAACATTGGGATAGGCTGCCCAAAGAGGTTTTGGTGCCTCTGTTCTTAGAATTAGAACTCAACAGGATGAGAGACCTGAGGATTCTCAGCCAGCTTAAACGATGGATCTGTCTTTGGCCCTGAGGTGGGCACTGCTTTGAACAAAGAATTGGACCAGTTGACTTCCAGAATCTCTTTTAGGCTGATTTATTCCATGTGTCTGTGCATGTAAAAGTATGGATTCTTCTCTATATGTGTGTTGGGAAAAGTATGCAGAAAAGTCTCTCCTATGTAGAATATATATTTTCTATAAGAAATATGGAAGTTTAGCTGTTAAAACAGTTTTGTAAACTGATGGCATGTCTGCCCATGGCAGGGGGGTTGGAACTAGAAGATCTTTGAGGTCCCTTCCAACCCAAGCCATTCTGGGATTCTGTGATTGTAAAATTATTCTGTCTCTTTTTAGGAACTAGCATTTGATCCCTATGAATCATATGCTCAAGATATTTTACGACCTGGGTTTCATGATCATTTTCTAAGTCAATTATCAAAGCCAGGAGCAGCGTTTTATTTACAGGTAACTTGCCTTTAAGTAAGACATGTTGTTGATATTACTATGTTAATTACATTGTCTTATTGCTTCAGTACATGTATTGTTTTAAGACTGAAACTTATTTTGTTTCTAGTCAATAGGTGAAGGCTTTAAAGAAGCTGTTCAATATGTTCTACCCCGGCTCCTCCTCGCCCCTGTTTACCACTGTCTTCATTATTTTGAACTGCTAAAAGTAAGAATATTGTGTAAATCAGATGTGTTTGGGGATTTGGGGTTTTTTTCCATGGTTCTCAGTGTTAGGTGAGAGCTTTGGATGCTCAGTTAGGTGTAAAATCTTTTACTAGAATGTGAATAATAAACCTGCTGTGTTGAGAGAAAAGCAGGCTGTGTGCTCTGCAGGTGGATGCTGTAATTAACTGAATATCAGCTGATAATTATTTCTGTTGAATTATCTGTCAATCTAGAAAGCAGTAGAGATCTACACACTCATATTCTTGGAATGATTGTTTCAGCAGTGCTAGCAGGTGATGGCACATGGCTGTATTACAGAAAATGCCAGGCTATTACTTTGTAAATTTGAAATCACAGCAAGATTCCCCTTCAGACTTCATTTTATTTTAATAGAAGCTTCAGGGTTCTTGCAGTGCACATCCCACAGGACTGTAAAGGTGATATCTTTCCTTCAAATGGAAGGCTTGGTTAATATTTATACTTGGGCTATTTGTAATGAGACCTTGCATTGATAGGGTAACAATACACATATAATAGCTGCAGAATGTTTCTCTGGGTCACTTATCAGTATTGCATAATGATCCTTAAGGACTGTAAAGCATTTTGAGGAAAATGTTCCAGTAGGATCTTCTTCTGGGCTTAATGGAAATTGATAAAGTATACAGTGTTCCAAAGAACTATTTATAAAAATTTGGATCAGAAGTAAAACAAAAAATGAAAAACCAAAACAAATTTAAAGAAATCTGTTGTGTTTCCTTGAATGTTTGGTTGGTTGTCTTTGGATAAGCCAGTAGTTCATCTTTGAGCATAAGTGTCTACATATGTAACTTCATTTTTAGTGATTTAGACCTACATGTACACTTTTGGCACATAGCATGTCTGGTATAACATGGTTTTTTGAAAAATTTTGGGATGTATGCCTGATCTCTTTGTTTCATTCATGGGTTTGGTCTGACTTCAGACATCTTTAAAATATGGAGCATTTCCTTTCATGGCAGTCCATTGGAAGGGAGGTTTGACACAGCTTGTTTGCATTTTGTCTGATAAAGAACTGCACAGACATAGGGTATCTCTGGTCACACTGTTATCACACAGTCTCAAAATGCACTACTGGAGGCTTTGCATACTTCCATGTGAACATGGCACTGTATTACCTAATGGACAAAGCATGAAGGCTTAGTGCTGTCTGACACCCAGCCATCCTGCCTTGCTTCTTGCCACTGGCAATTTTAGGGGGGGAAAGGAGAGCATGTGTGCCTATGGAACAGGGAGCAGCCTGTGTTTGCCTTTTCTAGGGCAGGCTGGAGTCTAAGCTGACCCCTCTCCTCCCAAGTTTATCAGTCTTTTTGCAACTCATGACCTCTGCTTTGTGAAAAATTATTCTTTTCACATTCATGCTCTACACACACACACAGAACTCCTCTACCCTGTGTCAGTCTGATATTGTTGTGCTGGATTTTATTCTGTATCTGATAATAAGCACCCAGGTTTTCTTCCCACCATGTTGCTCATGCCACGTTTTAGTTGGACACCTGTCACTGTGGTCTGTCAGCACACACATGTCATGTACACAGAATAGGCAGTGAGGGATAGTAGGGGCACATGAAGAGAGAGGCAACATCTCTGGTGGCAGCATCTCCAGCTGTCAATGAGAACATCAGTGTGCAATTCAATATGAATCCCTGCCTCAAATAGTCTTTGCTAGCAGTAATATTTTCTTCCTTATATCTGGAATCTTGGAACAGATTCCAGCTTGATTTTTATCTGCCACAGAAGGATGTTTGTGCAATTATATCGTCCTGACAATTCCACTGATAGAGAGTATTGAATTCTCTTGTCTGGTAAGAGGCCTGAGTTAGTGATTGCAAGTATGTCTATGAATAATCAAGTTTAAAATGCTATGAAAATGGACCTCTGGTAAGAAAAGACAAAATGTTGGCAAAGTAGCAGGTGGAAAAAAAATTTTATTTCTCTTGAACATAGATACACTTAAGGATAGAGAGGTTAGCATTTATCTTGGAGATGTGTTGTATAATGTTGCATATTTTGAAGTAATCTATTTAAAATGCATTTCAGTTATCTTCTAACTATCCAGACTACAAAAAAAAGTAAATTTCTGTTCACTAAAGGTTACTCTATTTAGAAACTAAAGCCTTCCTTAAGGTGGACAGGGTACCAGGAATGCACAAATGCATATTATATTTTTAGCTGAGTCTTCCTTCAGTTGTGCTTTGCTTCAACCAATCTGAAAGTCCTCAAACTTTTATATAGGAACTATGTAAGATAGCAGCTTTGTGTGAAACTGCACTTTTCTGCAGATGTTCAGATAATAAATGAGCTTTTCTAAATTATAGAATCATTTCTATGATATTTAGTAATTGAGGAAAGAGGTTTTCAAGACCTTTGAATTGAATTGGGCACTGTTTCAAATGCTGCACATTTGTATGCACGTATGATAGTCTTTCATTGGGTGAATAGATTACTTTAAAGTTCTTTTGTTAGGTAGAAATGCTGCAAAGCATGTATAAACTTTGATTAGATGAAACAGTATATTCTGGGCAACAGGAGAACCTGGTAGGGATTTTTTGTGGTTTGAATTTTTTTAAGCCAACTGCAGACTTGAATCCCATGACTTAGGAATGGTAACTATCATCACTTTGCTAATATATTTTAATGCTTTAAATTAATGCTAATATTTTAGTATTTATATTTTATTTGGAATTCTATCTATAATATACTTAAAATCTCAGGATGCTTTCATTTCACAGCAGCATCTATTATGTTTATTTTTTTTCAAACTTCGTTCTGAGATGATAAGTAACTTTTCAGGTTTTACTGACTGGCAATTCAGCTCAAATACTCCTCAGCTGAACCTTTTTGTCTTCCTCTTCCACCATGCTAATGGTAAAAATAATAATTCTGGTTTGGCAAGGTCTTTCAAGATGATAACCTCTCCTTTTCCCAACCTGTTAGTATTAAATTTGTTACATGTTAAGTTTGTTACCTGAAGAAGGCACAAGGTAGTGCAATGTTAGTTTAGGACTAGAGTATCTTGAGCTTGATCCCCTAAGTTTCTTGCTGTGTCTTTTATTGGGCAGCACATCCCAAACTATTTGACTTCACTTTAATTCTCAGCCTTGTTTCACCCAGTGTTGTGTTCCAGAGTATAACAAATTGAGTGAATTTGATTTCCAATCCCATCTGTAAGTGGTGTAACCCAGCCCAGGGTGGAGAATCAAAGTTTTAATTAGCTGAACTTTGTCAGTCTGCAAAGGTTTTACAATATCTGCAATTATAGATCATTGTCTCATAACACTGTCTGGACTGCTTGTCTTCAGTACAAACCTTGTGATTAACAGGTTCTGTTGCTTTAGTCAATTTGCAAAGTATCCTTTAATTACTGTTAAAACCAGTAAAGCATGGATTTGAACTAGCTGTGAATTATTTCTAGAACGTATTCACTTAATATCAGCACAAGGTTTTACTTTCTGAAATCACTTTTTCTTCAGTGCTTCTTTCCAAGGGCAGTATCTTGTATGCACAATACCATTTGAAATAAATAAAAAGCAGAAGTATTAATGTTTTACATATCTTTGTGAATGTAGCTGCAGATGTGGATGACTTATTCCATCCACTGGAGATCATGTGCACTTCTAGGTCTCTGTGACAGATGGAAGTCTGTGTGTTAAAGGAAGTGTAGCTTGACCAAACTGTTGCTATCAGTTTATCTCTGTGTGATAAGGTCTACCCAGTGTATTTGGGTGTTTCTTAGGAGAAAAAGCTGGGGTGATGTAAAATTTGGACTAAGTCTAAGAAGAGTTTTCCTAGAATGTGACAGTAGGTGAAAAACTTAAGAAACTTCATATTGTTAGGCTAAGAAGACCTGTGTTAGAACTGGAATGTTGTGAAGGTACAGGAGTTGTCATGTGGTGGAAGCCAGAGTTGATACAGCCAGGTGAAATGAAGAAATGAGATTCTGTATTTATTTCTTGCTTGTGGGGTTTCATTGACAGTATTTCTATTTCTTTTCTCCTTTAAGTGCTAGTGGGTTTACGCCTTAAGTCAGTTGTGTATTCATCAGCCAAAAGGGAAATAGGTTCAAAAGGTTGATAGGGAAAAATAAAACTTTGTCACACATTTGTGGGTGTGTGTGCACTTTTCACAGAAATTTGGTTATTGTTAATCAAACTCACTGGTCCTTAATTTTCTCTCTAGCTGTGGCACTCGTTGATGTGTTTCCTGTGTATCAGATGAATCTATGCATGTGGGTGTCACTTCATTTGTCAGTGATTTATGTCCTCTGTTGTGGAGCTGTAATGGAGCTGCGTGTTTTGCTTCATAGGGTTTTTTCCTTATATACAGGATGTAGCTGTGATTTTGAGAAGCAGATGTCCCTTTCCAGGAAATTTTCTAATAAGTATCTTTCCTTTCTAAATAGGTACCTCTGAGAATATTTTTTTTCTATTATCCCTCTAAAATTGCTTTTCTGCAAAAACTGGATAAAATATAACAAAAATGAGCCTAAAATATTCCTTGTGACCCTTTGCCTTCCAGTCCTCAGTGGCACTTGAGCTGTGTCAGTCAGTCCTGCTGGACCTGTAACAGCAAATGCTGTACTTTGATCCCTTGAGGCAGGAGTGGGATGTCACAGGGCCAGACTTCTTTGGGAAGTCAAATGGAGAATGTCCTGAACTCCAGAGTTACAACTTCACTTACGTGTTTAACTGTAGGGTTCCAAAGTCCTGTTTTCCAATCAGTTTTCCAGAACCACCTGCATGGCAAACGCTCTGTAGTCCTGTGGGAGTTAGAAGAGCTGTATTAACTGATTTGTTCCCACTGTTCAGTGGCTGCTATTAGTGATGGTAGAGAGCACTTCAACTTCCATGGCAGCAGCTTCAGCATGCTGAACACCTAAGACCAAGCTCCCATGAAAATGCATGGGTGTTAGAGGAATTTGCACAAATTTTGATGCTTTTTTTCCCTGCTAAATAAATTTTTGACAAAATCCATCAAGGACTGAATGTTAAGAAGCTTATTTTAGCTGGGATTTTCAACTCCTGGTTTTTGTGACTGTGGCAGTCATGATACAGTCTCTGATACACTTGTACTGTTGCATAATCTTTTAAAAACTGTAGTGTATTTCTCTGTCCTCTTCTCCTGCCACCTTGTGTACAAAAGGCAGATCCTTGGAGAGAGGTAGAGCAGCAGTTGAGACTTCCATATGCTTGCATCACTTCACTGGAAATACTTCTGGATATGGAGCTGTGGATTTAGTCCTACTGCCAGCTTTCTTTGTTTCTCTTACAACAGTGGAGGTTTATGTTTTCTGTCAATACTTTGAGATATTCAATGGAAACTGGAAATACAAAGGACAAACATAAGTGGAACAACAAAGGCATTCATGGTTTGTTCTTGTCACTTGCTGTTTCATTTCATTTCACCTGCTGGTTTTTTTTTACTTAACCACCAGTGTTCCTCTTAAAATCAACAGGGTTCTACCCTTGCTTCTCAGAATGATCTCTGAAATTGTGCATTCACCATATTTAGCATCGAAATATTCATACATTTCTGTTCAAAAATTCATACATTTTTGTCCAAACATAGAGGTGTCATCTAGTAAAATTTCCTGGCAAAGATCACACTTGAATTGTTTCGAAGCAGAAAAAGTAGATTGTAATCCACTTTGGAATTACGAAAGAGAAAGGGAAGATGTTTTCAAATGGCATTGTCTTTACTGTGATGGAAAATTTGGGGGAAGGAAATGGAAGACCTCAATTACAAGTGTGGAAGCACGTAGGTGAATATTCTGTGATATTTCAAATACTGCTCTAACTAAATGTTATTAACTAAATTATGAGTTGTAAATTTCTAATGTATTCTGCAGGTCTGCTAATAGTGATGAGACAAACCAAAGTGACAGTAAGAGAGAAGAGAGTTTCAGAGCATGAAGGCTCTGGAAGGATCTGTGTGAACTTGTACATTTGTTGCAGAAAGGTAATGATGCTGCTGTGAAGGAGACATCAGCACATGCAAAAAAAAAAAGAAAAAAAAAAAATATTTCTGAAAAATGCAGAGCAAATGGGTTTTCTGTACTTGGAGAAGTCAAGGCCTCCTATAGGCAAAGTAGCCATTCCCAGTAATGGAATGTAAGATGCATAAATGGCTGCTAGTAGCCTACAAAGTCTGAATGTTTAGGAAATAGTTTTGTGAGAACCTCAGAGAAGACATTTGGAAAAAAGACTTTGCTTTTCTATCCCTTCCTTAGTGAAGGAGATGCTGAGTGTGTAACCTAACATTGATTGCATACTTGAATCCCTTCCCAGCTGCAGAAACTGAGAGCAAAATTGCAGAAACTGAAAGCAAAATTGCACCTTTTCCTGCTGAGCAGACACCAGGTGAAACACTTAGCAGGGTGCTGTAGCCCTGGAGCAAATAAGGTCTTCTGACAGGCTGTATCCCTTTATGGGAATGCTAATGGCAAATTGGCCACATATGAAACCTGTTCTAGAAAATTTTGTACTGTTGAATTAGTGAAACATCAGCTGACAGGCTTGTGTAGTATACAGTTCTCAATGGGTCTTCCTGACTTTTCCTCAGTGTCCATCCCGATTTTCAAAATGGCACTTCAGAGTAATGTAATTGAAGTCTGAAACATAATTATTTTAATTTCACACATACACTATCCCAAATAAGAACGTTCACATTGGGTAATCAAAGTAACAATTCCTTAAATTCACATGTTTCTTTAGCCCAAATGTTTTTACAGTTTTTGGGCTCGGAGGACATTTGATGTACTTGAATTTTCAACATATATTTAGGATCTATTTTAAGTCACATAGTAAAGAGGTGAAGGAACAAGGAATCTTGTACTAAAAGTTGAAATGCTTTTTGTTTTCCTCTGTTTTGATGCTTTACTTGTCCAGTATGCTTCCCAATGGGTTGATCATATTTTATATTGTGAGTTAAATGTAACATGAAATAAAAGATGAGGGCATTTTAGCTTCTGTGTCTTTTAAAATGTACTTCCAAGAGAATGCTAAAGGCTTTTTGTAACTAATTATCTGATATCTGGGGTTTGATATTTGACATGTGCTAGTTCATGTAACTTTTAAAAATTAAAGGGAGTAGACATAATTAAACTTTGAGTGGAGAAAAGGTTTTTATCATTGCTTCAGTAAGATACTAAGTTCTGTTCCACTGTCAATGCAACTGACACTCCTGCTGTAATGTAGCTCTAAATAAACAGATAACTGTATGAATATTTTACTGCACTGTGCTCAAGATTGTCTGAGTTTATATGAGAACTAATTTTTTTTTTCAAATTTCAGTGCATTGAAACTGTGTATGTATATTCAGGAATATGGCATGTGGAGTTTTCTTCAAGGTGCAAATGTGAGGTGCTTTTTAGTCTGCTAACATTTTCCAGAAGTGCATAGTGTTCCCTGCAGTTGTCCCCATTTACTGTCCCAGATGATTTCCTGATGCTTTCTAAAAATTAAAAATTTCTAGATATGACAACACTTTCTTTCATCCCCAGTACACTGCTGTTTTGGGCTGAGTTTTTTGGGTTTTTTAGGAATTACAGAAAGTCAGAGAGTGCTCTCAAGTATCTGTGCTGTTGAGCCACCTTGTTGGTTCTTATTGTTGATTGCAAAATAGCTCAGTCTTCTGTGTATTGAAGCTGTGGTCTTGATTCCCAGAGGAATTGGGGAACTTGCAGTTCACAAATTTCAGTGGTTAGACTTAATCTTCTGGGAAGACAGAAGTCTAGGTTGTGATGCAAACCCTAAAGTACAAGTTCATATCTGTCATGACACCTGCTGGTATGGTTCTCCTCTGTATTTTCTGTCACTGTATTTCCAGAGAGATGCTCCTCTGACAGTGTAAGAGGTCGACTGCCACAGTCTAATTGTGCACTGCATGAGAAGGATTTATTTTCTATATCTTTTGAATTTATAAATATGTAATCCTTATGGTATGCAACAGGTAGAACAAAATACCTTGTCTTGCACTTCTTGGTGTCTCTTCAGAAATTGTGGTCTAGAATGTAGAGTACTTTCTTTTTGTTGGGGACTTCTCTAGCAGTCTATTTTTCCAAGTTTGTTTTTTTTTTTTCCTTGAATGAACAGTGTCTTGTGCCTGGAGTATTGGGAATCACATGAATTATAAGCCAATATTTTCTCATAAGATTGTTAAAACCCACAATCTCTATAATACTACTGATAATCAGAAGTCTGCACTTCATATAATATTATAATATTTTTTGTAGTATATAGTGCAAAAAAACAAAGCCCCCTCACCACTTTCTTAGCATCTCCCTGGTTTCTTCATTAGGGGGCACTGCACAGCTATAGAAGAATGAGTGGGATTTGCAGAGAAACTTTCTGGATGCTTTCCAGTTATGCCATTTCACTTTCCACCTTTTCTAAACTGTCCAGGGGCAGTGTAAGATGAAATCATTGCTGTAATTTACGCTGAGTTGTGGTTAAGTCTGGTTTTGGTAACTGTACAATACCAAGCTGGAATATAAACTTCCAAATTTCTGTGTCCAGAGAAGTGTCTTCATAGTAGTTCAGAGTATTGCTTGATTTGGCATTTGTGTTGGTGTTACACAGAAGATAAGACATTTCTGCACAGCACTTTCTAAATGTTAAACCTGGAGCATAATTGCACTCACTGGATTTTGATTTCGTTTCTGTTTGCCACTGGAAATAGAATTACTCCCAATGGATCCCTTTGGGAAAGAATTAACTACTTTCTCTGTATGTAAATATGTGTTTTGCTTTGGGACGTGGATAAATATCAACATTTTTGCAGCTGGAGAGAGGTTGCTGTAAAAAGCAACATAAGAGCAAAATGCTTTGCAGTAATGAATGTTAATCTTTATTAGTTTGTTTCTGAAGAGACTGTACAGAATATTCTAGGACCTAGTAAAGCTTATTTTCAAAGAGACCAGGCTTAAGCAATCTCTTCCACTGCTGAAGAGTAGCAACCCAGAAATTGTAGGAAATCCAGACTGTTTTGATGGAAGTTGGTAAAAAGGCAGCACACAAGGCAAAGAACCTTCTCTGAGTGCTTGTGCAGGAAAGATGCAAAATCTTAGAGGTAGTTACAGCTTTCTCAAAGCTTTCTTTCAAGACTTCTGCCAGTGGTAGACTTGCCTCCTCAGTCTGAAATCCTCTCTGAACCCAGATCTGCAAAACTGAATCAAAGGGGAGATGATACCTCCACTGAATCTGGAGAGTAGAGGAATATGAAGAGGGTAGTCTGTTCCTTCTTGGATGATGTCAACTCCCTAGGTTCTTTTGGGGAGTAATGCTTGTTGTGGTGCATTCTCAGACCTATTTCAGTGGTTGTTACTCAAGTAGGCTCTCCCACCTAATGCTGCTTAGGTTGAGAGTACAGCAGATGATGCTACGTGAACTGAAGCTGCCTAGAATAAACTTTGTGGTCATCCTTATGGCTGAAAACAAATAAAGTGGTCTTTGGCATTGACAGCTGTTGCATTGAATGATTAACTCTAGTTAGGGAAAAATTACTGCTGTTCCCTGACCCATTAAAATGTCAAACATGACTGTTGTACTCTGTTGGATTTTGGAGGACAATACTTATATTTTACACTGCAATCAAACAGCACAATTTTATTTTCTCCAAGGATGTCTCATTCTGGTTCATGCTGGCCTTTGTTTCACTTCTACCACCAAAACAAATCCTTTAGTTGTGTGGAGCTAATTCTTGGTGTGTGATAGTCTAAAATGTTTGTCTGTTAGTAATTCTGCAAATGTTATTTCAGTTTGACATCTAATCCACAACTGTTGTCACCTATTTTTTCACTCACATGAAACATCTTAG
This sequence comes from Passer domesticus, assembly GCF_036417665.1. Lineage (NCBI taxonomy): Eukaryota > Metazoa > Chordata > Aves > Passeriformes > Passeridae > Passer > Passer domesticus. The sequence continues at coordinate 110,138,826 of NC_087476.1, read as the reverse complement.
TGCTTAAATGAAGATTTGAGATGCAAATCTTCAATTTAAGCAATCTTAAACATGGCATATCTTGTCTTAAAGATTTACCTGTCATAACAGTAGTTAGACACAAAATATTAAGTGTTAACCCTTCTTATCCAGTTTTAGTTTCATTTTTAGATTCAAAACTCATTGTGGCTCTGGGCAACTTGATTTTTGTTGGCTCTGCAGTTGTGCTGGAGGTTGGCTTGAGATAATTTCCAAGGTCCCCTTCCACCTGATTTAGTAATTAGACTGTTATTCATGAGGTGAGAGTCTTTGTAATCCTCTATTTTTAAATATGATGAAGGAATTCTGCTTAGCTTTGGATCCAGCTTGCCTGTTCCAGGATGTTTATATGTTATGGACTGATTTGATCTTGTCCTGTAGTATGGTGTGTATGGGGACCTCCTTCCTTGCTTGTTCTTCTTAAGATTTAACACCTGACATGGGTTCCATTAAGGAGTTGTAAGGGTAATCAGACCAATTTGAGATAAATACTGCATGTCTGAGTGTGTTTGTGTCTGGGGGACCTTGGTGACTGTGCTGTATTTTAGTGAGATTAAGCTCTTAGCAGAGAGTTGTCTCTCACCTGTGTCAGTAACATACCTGGTTATTACCATGAACTTTTATAACAAGCAGGAGCATGGAAAATCAGCAGAAGGTTAGATTTCTTCTTCCTGGGTCAGACTTCTAGATTTGCACGTACCGAAATGCTTGTAACACTTCCTGTCTTTGACTTTCAATGTTCACAGCAATTGGAAGAAAAAAGTGAGGATGAAGAGGATAAGGAGTGCTTGAAGCAAGCAATAACTGCCCTGCTAAATCTTCAAAGCAGTATGGAACGGATATGCTCCAAAAGCCTTGCAAAACGAAGGCTTAGGTAAACGTTTCCGGTTTTTCTGCTCTCTGCTCTTACTGCTTTGCTATAAATCCAGGGCTCCCGGTTTCCTCTTTTAGTAAACAATGAACAAAATAGTTTGTGACAAGCCTGCTTTTTCAGAGGAAGTGACATCAAAGCCAAGATAATTTGTTATTGTTTTAAAACAGTTCTAATTTCTATGTGTCCTTGCAAACTGGTAGTTGAGACGTTCTGAGAATTCACTGGTAAGTCAAAAGTTATGGGTTAATTGTGCTCAGATAATAAATAACCACCTAAAAATATTCTAAAAGTACCTTTCTGTGTGGTTAGAAGGGAATGTTCTTGAATTTAAAACTGCTCTTAAAATTGTTTCAATATTTTTCTTGCCAGATAATTTTTGTGCTGCCAGGGGTAACCTTTAGGCTTGAACATGAATGCATTTAACAGCTTATGTTTTTCTGAATGTACTTGTTTCAAATTAATGCCATCTAGAATTGTTCTGTTGGTTATGGAAGTGAGTGGCTTGTTGGGCTAAGAAGCACTCACAGCTTGCCTGCCTCTGGTTGTTTGTGTTTAGGTAAAACATCTATTGCTGAAGATAAGTAGAAAATTTGTCAGATGAGATACTTTAGTCAAGACTTTGCAATGGTGCTGATATTGAATGATGAAATTGCATTCTCAGTGGAATCCTCACTTCTGCATTCTGAGTGGAATACTCAGAAGGGTGATCTGGTGTTTTTGTGTTAGTGGTGGTTATGTTTTTTTTAAAAACATGTGTACTAATAGGCTGCCTTTTTCCCATCCTCCACTGAAGTGAATCCGCATGCCGGTTCTATACTCAGCAGATGAAGGGGAAGCAGCTAGCAATTAAGAAAATGAATGAAATCCAGAAAAATATTGATGGTTGGGAGGGTAAAGACATTGGACAGTGCTGTAACGAGTTCATCATGGAAGGAACACTCACACGTGTAGGAGCAAAGCACGAGAGACACATATTCCTCTTTGATGGCTTGATGATTTGCTGTAAGTCAAATCATGGCCAGCCAAGACTTCCTGGTGCTAGCAATGCAGAATATCGACTCAAGGAGAAGTTCTTCATGCGAAAGGTACAAATCAATGATAAAGATGACACTAATGAGTATAGACATGCTTTTGAAATCATCTTAAAAGATGAGAACAGTGTTATTTTTGCTGCTAAATCAGCTGAAGAGAAAAACAACTGGATGGCAGCATTGATATCTTTGCAATATAGAAGCACGCTGGAAAGGATGTTGGATGTAACAATGTTACAAGAAGAAAAAGAGGAGCAGATGAGATTTCCAAATCCTGAGCTTTATAGATTTGCAGAACCCGACTCTGAAGAGAATATTGTGTTTGAAGAGAACATGCAGCCCAAATCTGGAATCCCCATCATCAAGGCAGGAACTGTTGTGAAGCTCATCGAGAGGCTGACATACCACATGTATGCAGGTGAGGCACTTGGTTTGTGCAGCCAAAACACAAGGTAGTAACTCGTTCATGCTTCTGTCTCTGTGTTAAATACATGCAGCAAAATACAAAAAGTCAGTAAAAAGTGATTATGTTTGGCAGTTCACATGGGATATTACATGTGCATAAGATTGTTCTCATGCAAGGGAGGGGGTGGGGGCCTGAAGCAATTGAGCTCTAGACAATACTTTTTCCTTTGTGCCCCAAGCTACAAGAACTGCCTTCCCTCCAGACTTCTAAGGCTGGGTGACACAGGAAGGGCCAGCATTGTGGGAGAGAATTATGGGCCCAGTGTTTTCAGTTCAGGGTTGTACTCTATCAGCTGTGTCCATGCTGGCGTGCCATGGAAAGACCAATATCAACTTGACAGATGCACTCACTTGCATACTTTGTCCTCAGAACTTTGCCTTAATCAGAACTTCAGTGAGGATTTGATTTAAGGACTTTTGACTTAGGGTTTCTGTTTGTGTTGAAGTCATGTTAAAGATGTTTATGTGATTATTCAGACTGACCTCAGTGTGTGGGGTTTGTCTTGATAGCAGCCTGGCATTTTCATAAGCTGTGCTGCAAAGCATGGGCTTGTGTTTGGGGTTTGGATTTTTTTTTTCCTGATTCTATCTGTATGTCAGTTTTTCTGAAACTTCATGCATCTTGGTGTTAGTGCTTTTCATATTCAACAATTTTTTCTTCCCTTTTTACACTCTTAATTGTTGTAGATTGTTCTTATGCAGCTCGGTCCTAGATACCCTGCATAGATCAGGAATATTTGTTTGAAAGAAGTGAGCAGTAAAAGGAATATAATTTAGTATTCTGATTACTTTTTAAAATACTTATATTTAATCTCTTCACTCCATTACTATTCTTGCGCTTTTTTTAGTTTTCCTAATGTTTACTAGAAAGCCAAATACAATATTGTGCTAGAAAATTTTACCTGAGCAGTTTCGTAGCTGTCTTCATTTTCTTGTAACTTTTTAAACTTCTAGCTCTTGGCTTTTTATTTTATAGGCATGATTTGTGACATAATTTGTGTCGTAAGCCTTCAAAGTCAAAATCAAACAACTTAACCTTAGAGAAAAGACACTTTTCTATTATTATTTTTAAATCTAGCATTACCTTTGCAAAAGAATTAGCAAAAAGTATTGTATTAGAAAACTGAGAATATGGGTACTGAGAGGTGGCCTGAAAGACTTTGACCAAAAGAAGAAAAATAGTTGTCTTATAATGTATGTAGCTTGTCTTTGTAGCCTTAAACATCTTAGTAGATGTGATGCTGCATTGCTACATTGTGCATAATTTCTCAACACTCTTATCTTCTCTACCTTCTGTTTTATAATTGGTTATCTGTGAGGAAAAACATCATTGTCCTCACCATTCTGTGCAGTCTTTTCCAGGGCAGCAAAGAAATAAAAGATAGAGTGACTCAACTGAAAATGCTGTTGTACAGGAAACGTGATCCATTTGTGGTGTTAATCATTCAGGGGTTTGTTGCATCTTGTGAGATGCAGTGAGTAGGGCAGCAGTTCTCCAGAGTACCAGGTTAGCTCTTTCACACATGTATCAGCTGAGTTCAGGGCTTCTCCTCTGCTTGGAGACCTGGGAAGATGAGTGCCTTGGTGATATGTAACCAAACAGCTACAGACTATAGAAATGCTTTTCTTGCCCCACACAGGATTATGTATCTGTGATGGTGATCTTCAGATGCCAGAACAGCAAGTGTTTACTTTTCTGAGGCAGCTTTTCTGAAATTCAGTGTGGCTGGTTATGACAGCCCTTAATCTGCCAGTCTAAAGACAGTATTCACTATAGCTGTAAAGGTTTTTGTCTTTCTCTAGGTTTTTATCTTTGTAGGACAAGTGGTGTAAGAAATAATTACAGATACACTTTGCAAAGGTCATACAAATTTGTTGCAGTTTAGTTAGTTGTTGTAGTTAAATCAGGTCTCAATTTTTTGAAATATATGAAGATCCACACAGTCCACCTTACTTGTAGATAAGGGTGTTAGACCTTTTGTTTAAGTCATCCCTCGCCCCCTTAACAAATGAGAAACCATTTTATCAGCCAGAATTTCTTTGCTGTGCAACAGGGACAGCTCTAAGGAAACAATTCTGCCAGGGGTGGGAGGCATCCAGCTTCTACAACAGCTCAGACAGAGAGACAGCCCTGATGGCTGCCTGGTCACAAGGTGTGGCAGACTGTCCAAGCTATCCTGTGGTGGAGCAGCAAAACAGAGAGAAATCTCCTCTGCAAAAGCAGATTTCCATGTATTTTTACATGAGAGAAATTGCCCTGCAATTAGAAGTTCAGGTTCTCGCCCTATTTGCATATTCTGGTGGGTTTTTCTTGTTTTACTGTGTTTCTGTATTCATTATCTCCTCTTGCCCAATTCTTGTTTCAGAGCAGCTGGATTAGGTGGTACCAACATTTTAAAGTCATGGCATTTTTTTTATCTATAGGGCAGCACTCTTCTATTTTTAAAGCTTAGATATGTTGAGTGCTTGTGCGTCATCATAGTGTCCGTTTCCTTTCTTAAGGAATTCAAGGGTGATTATTTATAAATCCTCGTAGAACAGTTATTGTTCTTTTTTAGCTTTCAAATTGGCTGCATTGAAGAGAGAATTATCACATGAGCAGACATCCTGGCTGACTGGTGTTGTCTGTATTTGTTTAACACTTACTCATATATTGTACTCTATTTTGAGTCATAGCCATTGCTAGTAAGATAACAAAGTTAGATTTGATTTTCTGATCTACTTCATTTGAAATTCAGTATGTGTTGTGGATTTATATGCTGACCCTACCCGTAAATAACAATAGCTACGACTCAGATTTTGCAGTGATCTGAAAATGTTAATTGCTATGGAAGCTCTTTTTTCATGTAGACAAACTCCCTTATTTAGAGTAGATGCTGTGTACAGATTGAAAGCTGTGAAAGCTTGAGTTACTGTGCTGCTTTAGCAACTCAGAATTTGTGTATTTTCATGATGAAGATGATGTGAACAGGGATGACCTTCTTTGTGCAAAAAGTATTGGAGTTCTGCTTTTGAAAAGAATTTTGGACAGTACAGTTTCAAGGACTGATGGGAGAAGAGTTATGATTAGAAAAATAGAGTAATGAAGGACATGTGAGAAGCAGAATAGCCAATTGTTTAAGGAATGAGAATTATCATGCAGCAAAATTGCAAGGAAATGCTGTGCTACTTGCCACTGTTAAGGTGTGCAGCACATCACAGTAAACTGTTGACAAAATGAACAACTCAGTGGGATCTAAGGAAGTTGGAATGTTCATTCAAATGGACAAGATGCTGGTAAAGAGGTAAGGAGGATTTTAAAGCAGCTCTTAAAATTCCATATTCCAGGAAACAAATCCAGTAGAGCATTAGGTCAAATAATGCAGCCTTTTTATCCTACATGTTACAGCCTACAGGAATTCTTGCTTCAAGTCCTGTAAGTTCCTCTTCGGCCACTCTGTGTTAGGACAATTACCAGCTGGGGTTTGGTTTTCAAATCTGGATATGGATTTAATATGCAAACCTGTTGCAATCTGCTCATTAATTCTGTTCACTGATAAGTGTTAGCTTTGTTTCTAGTCAGCTCTGTGCAGTGCAAGTGAGCTGTCACTGCATTTCCTCATATTTGAAAACAAATGGGTTTGCTTTTGTAATTATGAGAGACACTTCGGTTTTCTGATTGTTTTGATTGTTTTTAAGACACATTTTCATATTTTAAATAAATGTATGTGTAATTAGTCAATTTAAATTGAATCAGTTGATTTTCTAGAAGTGAAATAAATATAACCTCTAATGTAGCTGTCAGGTGAAAAAATATCTAAGCTGCCTTAACCATGAATGGTTATCAGTTGTGTCAGTTTAGGGGACGCATTCTCTCGTGGAAGAGACCATTTCTATCCAGTGCAAAGTGACTTGATGTGTTTTTTGAGTTCTCATGTCCTGATCACTGTCAAAACCAAAGTTGCTTACTCATACATAAAATCATGTATTAATTTCAAAGTCATTGGAAAGAATCCTGTCTTTTAACAACTGAAGGGGGGGGTAAAAAAAGTCATTGTTGTGAACCTTCAACAGAATGAAAATTGGTTTTAAGTTCTGCTTTGTATTGCTATTTTAGGGGATTTTGAACTGTTACCAAAGCCATTTTGGTTTACATCATCTTCTCTGTAAGTTGATAGGGTGACATCCTTAATTTTAACAGATAATTGAAGTTATTGTAAAAGAAAAACAGGTAATTGCTGACATAAGTGTAAAATTATTCTTTGTCTTAGATCCCAACTTTGTTCGGACTTTTCTCACAACATATAGATCCTTCTGTAGACCTCAGGAGTTGCTGAGTTTGCTAATAGAAAGGTATGCCACTGTTAAAAATACTGTTCTTATGAAGTGCATTTTTTTTTTCATTTTACTTGGAGTGTGTAAGATTCTGGCTTTCCAGTTGGTTTTGAGTTGCTTCAACCACCTTTATAAAAAGTTGTCCAATTCAAGGATTGCCAGTAAAAAGTAAAAGCTTATGCCCAAGACTGGTGTGACAGAGGCCTGGTGCTTACACCCATCTTCTGTGCTAGATTTGAAATTCCAGAGCCTGAGCCAACGGAAGCCGACCGCATTGCCATGGAGAACGGAGACCAACCCCTGAGTGCAGAGCTGAAAAGGTTTAGGAAAGAGTACATTCAACCTGTGCAGCTACGGTGAGTGCCGCATCCCTTGAGCCACCCTGAATTCCTTCTGAAGTGCCACTTTTGGCTGCACTGGCCCTGCGTGCTGCCAGTGGCCTTTCTTGAGCTGCTTTGATAGGGAAGATGGACTGGGCTGTAGAGTGTTTCTTTATTCTTTGCTTTGCAGAGTATTAAATGTGTGTCGACACTGGGTAGAGCACCACTTCTATGACTTTGAAAGAGATGCTGACCTTCTGAAACGTTTGGAGGAGTTCATTGGAACAGTAAGAGGTATTTACAGTTCCTTTAGTGCTGACACTTATCCTAAAGCATCCTGTTTCAGAGATACAGAGTGTGGTCAATTTTGCTTTCAGGAAAAACAGGGCGGACTGCTTATTAAATACTTCATAAACAGAAAATTAAATAGACTTCCATTAAGCCCACACACACACTATTATTCAAAATCTGGCTCTTGTTCAGAGTAATGATTGTTATTTACATAAATTGAGTTTTGTTGTAGAGGAACTGAAATGATAGAAAATAATAAGAACCAAGTCATGATCAGGACAGAATATTTGACTGTCATTTTAAACTTTACACAGGGATAATTTTTGTAAACTTGGATGGTGGAAACTATTATTTCTTTGAAACAGGAGTTTCCAGCTACTTCACATTAGAACTGTAGAGCACCTTGCTGTTGTGATTGTACGGACTTCTCGTAAATTTTCAACGGACTGGTGCATGAAAGGCTTATGGTGCAGAGCTAAAAAGGCATTTTGCCTTTCAATTTTATTCTCAGTTTTGATGGTAAATGCAGTACAGGAAGAAGCTTTTCTGTGTTTGTTATTTTGACTTTCTAAGTTATCTGAGGTAATCATGTGCTCTTGCCCAAACTATAAAGTTCAAGGTGTTTGCAGAAGTGCATTTTGGGCAGAATAAGGTTTCTTCCCAAAAACTCACTGTAAACTCAGAAAAGAAAGAAAAGCACCTAAATCAGAGCAAGAGTCTAATTTGGGTGTTCTGATTTGTGCTTGGGCAAAGTCGTGCTCAGCATTGGCTGTTGGGGAATTCTTTCTGTCTTTGAATACTTCTACACTTGTGTAGAGAATGACAATCCTAAAGAATATATGACTGCTTTAATTTAGTAGGTTTTGGGGTTATATCCAAAGATTCCTGAATTACACTGATGTCTTAGAAAAAACAGTATTGACTAAATAGTAACTTTGTGTGCCAGGCAAAGCCATGAAGAAGTGGGTTGAATCCATCACAAAGATAATCAACAGGAAGAAGCAGGCACAAGCCATTGGGCCGAGCCACAACATCACTTTTGAGAGCCCCCCTCCAGCAATTGAGTGGCACATCAGCAAACCAGGCCACACAGAGACTTTTGACTTGCTCACTCTGCATCCCATAGAAATCGCTCGGCAGCTCACTTTACTGGAGTCAGATTTTTACAGGTAACTTTCCTCCACTGAGAAACACGTGGCACAAATCATAATATTCTCCATGCCTGAAATTGTTTCTGTAGGCCTCTGATGTGAAGCCCCACAGAAATGAAGGGACTTTACCAGTGGTGTATATTAATTTCCATTTTTCAGAGGAAGCTCTCTTAAATACAATATTTTTTTTATCCTTCCAAAGTTAATGTGCAGTATGTGTGACCGTTGCATACTGTTAATTGCCTTGTGCTCCAGCTTTCTCTTGGTATTTTCTGAGCAGATCAACCTTTGAGAAGTATGAACAATTATTAAATCGGTTTTCTTCACATCATGGTTTGTGTAGCAAATTAAGGACCATGTCAGATCTCATCACCTGTCTGTAAGAAATTATTCAGGCATTGGAAGCTCACGTTTTGTTATGGTGAATGAGATGGAGATTTCATTCTTCATTTAGATGAACAGAGGTGGTTAAGAGTGACATACATTAAGAAACATCTACAGTCTAAAAAAAAAGAAGTGTAGAAATATCATTTAGTCATGAGGGCAGCCTAACATTGTAGAAGGGATACCTTAAGAATTTATTTGTAAATATGAATTCCAAATTCAATGAAAATCAAGAGGGTTTGGAAAAATAATACCTTCCTGCTTTTAGTTACATTTTTTGATAAAATATCTATTCTTCCAGAGCTGTGCAGCCATCAGAACTAGTTGGAAGTGTGTGGACAAAGGAAGATAAAGAAATTAATTCTCCCAACCTTCTCAAAATGATAAGGCATACAACTAACCTAACTCTGTGGTTTGAAAAGTAAGTGACTCTCCTGAATCTGCACCTACTCCATATCTGGACATTTACAGAGCATTCACCAGTGTACTGTGAAAAATTCTGTTCTAAGAGAATTCCTGTTTTGGTGTTTAGATGCTAAAATGGGTGCCTGTGAGAAATTTCACATAGTGGTCTCGAGCTTTTTATTCTTAGAATATTTTCAAATGTCTTAAGACATTTTCAGAACTACATCAATAATTTGATAAAATCATATTTTGTTACAAGTTAATATTTGACTCTGGAAACCTCATCAGTGCTTTAACATGAACCCCAATGTTCTTGTGTGTTTAGATGCATTGTAGAAACAGAAAACCTAGAGGAAAGAGTAATTGTAGTGAGCCGGATAATTGAGATCCTGCAAGTTTTTCAAGAGCTGAACAACTTCAATGGTGTCCTTGAGATTGTCAGTGCTATGAACTCTGCAGCAGTTTATAGGTTGGACCACACGTTTGAGGTACAGTGAAATATTTTCCACTTTTGCTATGGCAGTGTCATGCAGGGTACGTTGGCTGCACTGAAAGCCTGTCTTGTCAGTAAGCATTTCCTTCCAAGGAGCCAGGAAAGTAAATCCCCCAAGAAACTGATCAACCAGGGTGTAAGAGAGAGGGTTTTTCCCTTGCTTTCAGAAGCAAGAAATCCATCCCCACTTAAGAAAGTTATCTCAGGATGATGGGGAAGTGTCCTCGTGGTCCCTGGTTCAAGTGCCAGTGGGAGACCATTACTCTCAGTACTGTTGCTGGGCCATGCCTTTATCTTCTCTTTCCAAACCACCTGTTTGCTCTCTCTTTGAAGCAAATTCCAAGTCGCCAGAAGAAGATCTTAGAAGAAGCTTATGAGCTGAGTGAGGACCATTATAAGAAATACTTGGCAAAACTCAGGTCCATAAATCCTCCTTGTGTGCCTTTTTTTGGTGAGTATGTGTGGTTTGGATGAGCCGTGTTCCACATGAACATTTGGAAAGTATTGAGCTAAGGGACTAAACAGAGTATGAGCAATAGAGAGAAAAGTCAATTTTAACAGGACAGGTGCCCAGACATGAATATGTGAAAAAAACCCTAAAGTGACTATTCATGGAAGGTATAATTTACAGTAAAAATAAGTATATCTGCAATATCCCATTTTATACAATATCCATATTTTCTGATTTTTACTTTGAGTGTGCTTTGAACTGTTACAACCAGATATACTCTCAATAGATGGCAGTCACATTAGAAATATTATTGCCATTGACTGGGAGAAAAAGAAAGATCCTCTTCCTCATTAAGTGTTCCAAAAAATACAGCTATAGTCTCATTTCTATTAAAAAGTTATTTCTGTAGAAACAGAGTTTGGAAAGCAAGCATCCTCTTTATCATCAGATTTGACAGTTCTTCTTTGAAGTAGATTACTGACACTGAGTAGATTGTCATGTTAAGCACATGTCACTCCTGTTCTTAAGCTAGCCACCTAAATGTTTGCTACAGATCAGTTCCAAGTCTGGACAGTGCACTTGTCCAACATAGGCTTCAAGCCAAAACTGAAAGAAAATAGTGTTGATGGCTTTTTTGGCCTTTTACAGATTGGGGAAAGATATACTCCAGAGCTCTGCAAAGAAAGATAAGATCAACTAAGAAACCTTCTGTCCTGCTTCAGAGATGAGTAGAGGTTAGCAGGATCATGTGAATAGCTTCAGTTATTTCTGTCAAGTCATAATGACAATTCCAGACAATGATCTGTGGAGAGCATTTTTTTATTCCTAATCTTCAAATTATTTTATGCAATTATGAAGTGAAGATAAAACTTGAAAATAATTTTTGGAGTTTAGCTGGGGTGTCTAATGGAGAAAAGGAGTTAAGAGAAAGCACTCCTGTTCAGTGTCCCCTTTTAGTGTTCAGTTGTATGAGCTTCCTAAACCATAGAAAGATGCACAGGCTTTGGGACTTTGATGCAAAAAGGTATCTTTCTGGAAAAGGCATGTTAAAATATTTAAATTGTCACCCTTAGTGGAAGGTGAGGTGCAGTTCTCTTGTTGACCCTAACAGAGGCATTTTCTAAATAATTGCAGTGCACAAATTAAATTCTTTAAGAATTCCTTGTATTCAGTTGTGACTTCCTCTTTGTTTTGTACTCTGTGTTGAAAACCTCTTCTGTGTGCTGTTTAGGGATTTACTTAACCAACATTTTGAAAACAGAAGAAGGCAATCCTGAATTTCTCAAGCGCCATGGGAAAGACCTTATAAACTTCAGCAAGAGAAGGAAGGTAGCTGAGATAACAGGAGAGATCCAGCAGTACCAGAACCAGCCATATTGTTTAAGAGTGGAATTTGACATCAGGGTAAGTGACACAGTTTCCTTCTGTGGTCATTCTGTCAGCTGACAGGCCATAAGGACAGGCTGAATTCACATAGATCCAGTCTGACTAGATCAGAGATGAGTAGAGGACCTGTCATAAAACCTCTCTTGGGTCTCAGTGTAAGAAAGGCCAGAAAGCTCAATGCTTGCAATTTCTTGGGTTTGTTTCATTTTTTTCTCAGCTGTTGGGACTTTGGTAGATCTTCTTATTGATCAGTGTTAGACAGGAACTGAAACTGGCAGATGCTCATTGTCCTTCACTCAGTTGCAATTATTTGTCCAGTGAGCGCAGTTGTCTTTTCCTCCTCTGTTACACCTTTATGTTCCATGTTTACCTGATAGAACTGTGTTTACATCGTGTGTTGATGGAGATGATACTCGCATCTTTCTTTCTCCTGGTGCTTGTTTTCCTTGGTCTGAGGTGTTCTCTAAGCAGTGTCCTCTCTGGTTGCTTTCCTTTCTTCCTTTTTTCTTTTTTCCTTACCATCTTTTGAGCTGTGTGCTTTCAGAGAATCACAGTTCAGGTTATCTTAAGAGATTCTGCAAGGGTTTTTTTGATTTGTTCTCCTCAGGCTTTGACAGAATGCAGTGTGGGAGCAATCTTCCCTGCATCAGTGTAAAGATGGATTGTTTGCAGCCTCTTCTGGAAGTGCTTGGGCAAACCTGGTCTGATTTTGCACTGCAGAAAGCATTTAGGGTACTTGCACAGCTGGTTTTCAAGCCAAGAATAGCAGTAGCAATGTCCAGAAAAGGCCTGGCGATGAGCAGATTTAATGGCTCAAGTCTGTCAATGCCTTTGACTCCAGCATTTTCTCTCTTCTCTTGAACAGTTGGGATCATTTGTGCTGTAGAAACAAGCAGTATTAAGAAGCATCTTAGCTGACAAGTTGTCTGCCTTCTTGTATTGCAGAGATTTTTTGAAAACCTGAATCCAATGGGAAACAGCGTGGAGACAGAATTTACAGATTATCTCTTCAACAAGTCACTGGAGATAGAGCCACGAAATGTCAAGCCTCCTCCAAGATTTGTTAGTATTCAATTTTTGTATTTATTTTTCAGAAAGTGCTTACAATTGTCTTTCATAGGTGGCAGAAGTCATTTCAGATCTCTGACTTAACTACATAGCTACATTTAAGTGATCCCACAGCCTTTTGACTTTGGTTGATATTTCCTGTCGTTTCAGCCCAAGAAGTACAGCTACCCTCTCAAGTCCCCAGGTGTTCGTCCCTCTAATCCAAGGCCAGGTACCATGAGGCATCCCACACCCCTGCAGCAGGAGCCAAGGAAGATCAGCTACAGCCGCATCCCGGAGAGCGAGACGGAAGCGACGGCGTCTGCCCCCAACTCGCCCCGGACCCCGCTGACCCCACCCCCGGCTTCTGCCACCTCCAGCACCACGGACGCCTGCAGCGTCTTCGACTCGGACCCCTCCAGTCCTTTCCACACACGTAGGTGCTCACAGACAGCACGTGCCACTCACATTTTGTGGTGTTAGGCAGGGGAAACCAGCTTTAGCCTTCTCAAGTGACTGTAAAAATCATCGCTTTTGTCTCCTTGCAGCATAAAAAACTTTCAGTATTTCTTACTTTTTCTTTAAAAAGTTTTTATTGTGAAGGAGAAACTGAACAGAATTAGATGTGTTACATAGGGACTGTTACAAGTCTTTGAAGGACCTGTCAAAACTGAAGGCAGAGGTAATCTCTAGGCCCATATATATCCCAAACAAACTTGTGGGATGTGCTGCCATAGGATTTGTGTGAAAGTATTTGGTGAGTGTCTGATGGTGAACATTGAGAATAAAAAATGAATTGTTTGTAGGTGCCTTATGCTGTTGCTGCAATTCAGAACTGATTTCAGTGTACATGGGTGGTTTTCCTGCAGAACTTAAAATCAGTATTTGCTTGCTTTAAATCCATCAGGACCTATCCACACCTCTTTTTCTTCTGTCTTTCCCAGCATACAAGGAAGCTCATATTTTGTGGTGTGCCCTCAGTATTTAATAATGGATATAGACTCCTTTCACATACAAGGGTTTTCAGAGGTTACTCCTGTGTTCAGCTGGTTGCCACAAGGAGGTGAAATGACTTCCTAAAGACAGAAGTTCCTGTGCCATTGCTGAGTGTCCAAGCCAGGTCTTCAGAAAGCCTCTGGAGAAAGGATTTCTTTGTTATTGGGTCCATTGACTGCAGGTTTAGAATATTATTTCAGTGCTTTTGCGACATAAGAACAAGTTTGTGGTGTGGTTTTGGTCTGAAGGATTACTTAAGAAAGTTCAGGAGCTGATGGTCACAGAGATCTTTGCAGCTCAGAAAAGCAGTTTCTCTGGCAGCTGCAAGTTAGAGGCTTGTTTCATTGTCTTTATTTGCCACTTCCTTGATCCATGATGCTTTTTATGAGCAATCACTTCATTATTTATGGCACCTCTATTAGCAGCAATATTGAGCCAAAAGTTTATCATCATCAACAGGTCTTTTATGTCCCTTAGGATCTGCTTCTGTGTCATCCATAAACTTTACCAAAACTTCAGATGATGCTCCTGTCCCTCCTCCTGTTCCTCCACGAAGAAGACCAGAATCTGCCCCAGCTGAATCCTCCCCATCAAAAGTAAGTAAGCAGAAAAAAGGTCATTTGTTTTTCTGGGGGAAGAGGGGCAGGGTATGATAGAAAAGTAACTCTCAAAGACAGTACCTTTACTTTTTAAGAACTGCATGTGAAAGAGTAAGCAGCCATGTTTTTCAGGCCTTCACAGCTCTACCTCACTATGTCTTGATCTCAAACAAATGAAAATAGATGGGAGCTAAATTTACAAAAGTCTCATCTGCTGATGAGACTGCATGATGCTCATGCCCTTGCATAGCCTGTGAGAACTTGAGGCTTCAAGCAGGTGTTTCCATCTGGAATTAATTGTTTCCTAGTATCGTTTTTAGGAAATATTAATTAAGAGTAAGAACTGATGAACAGTAATGATGGAAAGTGCTATACACACAACTCAGTCCTCTGGAAAGTTTCACCAGAATATTTGATCCTGATGCTGTGGTGCTCAAGTGCTTGCTTTCCCCTCTTGCTTACCTATCCTGCCTGCTTAAGCCATTGCTACATTTTCCTTTTGCATTTGTCTGGCAGCTGGGATCTGATCCAGCCTTTGCTGCAGACACTGTCAAATTTCACCTGATTTCAGTGGAAGCTTATTTGTAACTTCAGATTTGAAAATCCCACTCAAAATCACTTCAAAGCAGATATGTTTTTGAAGAGAGCTTCTAAGTGGCTCTTCAGCAGTTCTTTTCAGACTACAGGCAATTGTTTTGCCAGTCAGCAGAACTTGATGCATCACCAAAATGTATCTGAAATGCTACCAAAATGTATTTGAAAACATTGTGTACGTGATAGGGTGTTGGAGATCAGTTATCCTGTCACTATGGTCTGCAACTTGGGAACTGTTCACTTCCCTAGTTCTGACTACTTAACTCCATCTTCTCAGCATAGTTTTTTTTTTCCCTGTTCAGCATCATCAGCCTCTCCCTTTTTGTAGTTTTCTGGAAGAAATTCCTGACATATTAAATCATTCCAAGTGCTTTTTACTGGGGAGGTGGTGGAAGATATCCAAACCTCCCCAGCAAGCAGACCTGGAGCTAGCATGGAAATTGTTCCTTTGACCATTCTTTGCCTTGCCTTTGTGCCTCTCTGTGCATCTTCATGCCTTCCATCCTTGGCTGTTCACTCATGTGTTGCTGCAGCCCTGCTAAGAGCAATCTGCAGTACAGGAGGGGGCTTCTGTTTCACAGCAGGGTCCTGTGCTTTGCTGCCACTCTGGAATTTTACTGACTGAAGTGTTTGTGTACCTCAGATTACTTCTGCACACCTGGACAACCCACCAGCAATCCCTCCTAGGCAACCAACCTCTAAAGTGTATTCTCCAAGGTACTCGGTGCCTGATCGGACCTGCATCTCTGACTCCTGTGTTACCACTGCAAACCCCCCCGAGCTACCGCCACGGGAACCTGTGCGAACTCCAGACGTTTTCTCTAGCTCACCACTACACCTCCAGCCTCCACCCCTGGGCAGAAAAAGCGAACTTGGTAACGCCTTCTTCCCAAACAGCCCCTCTCCGTTCACGCCCCCTCCCCCCCAGACCCCTTCTCCACATGTAGCACGGAGGCATCTGCCATCGCCGCCTTTGATACCGCAGGACGTGGACCTCCCTTCTGTTGCTGGGCCGCCCGTTCCTCCACGACAAAGCACTTCTCAACATATCCCAAAGCTTCCTCCAAAAACTTACAAAAGGGAGCACACGCACCCGTCGATGCATCGGGATGGGCCACCCTTGCTGGAGAACGCCCCCTCCTCCTGAACTGTCCCTCGCGCTGGGAGTCGCATTTTCCTGGTGCTATGTCTGTTGCTGGCAATGGATGCACTGAACCTGGTGGTGTCAAGGAGTTGGGATGTGTATGCCAAACACTAAGAACTCTCCAATGCGTTGGAAATGTAGTGTACAGAAATGGAGTTGCAAAAACAGACTTTCTAGTGGAAAACCCGGTTAACTTGCTATTCTTGTTTTAGTATGCAGGACTTTGTTCTAAAATAATTGGACAGCTGATTGTACCAGAAACCAGTCTGGAGAGACTTCTTTGGCCAATGAGCAGAGACTGTGTTTGTGTAATGATCAGTAATGTCCAGTACAGGAAGGAAAAACAGTCTTGTATCCATCAGTTCCATACAGTGGCACAGTTTTCGGAATGAAAACATTATGCACTTTTTTTAAATCTCAAACAGGGAACTTTATATCCTTCTTAATTTTCCTTTGCTTTACTTACTCCCTGCTTTAAAATACCTTCCTAAAATTATGAGAAGGACTGTGAGGAAGATCTGTGGTACCTAACCGAGCTAGAATTAAGGCAAAGCACTGTATTGCGGTCCTGTTTACAAGTTGTTACAATGAGTAGTAGGGGGTACCTAGGCTTCACCAAAGAGGTACTTTATTATTATTTTCTGAAATACTGTGGTGCCAGTTCAAAAATAAATTTTTGCCAGGAAGCATAATGTCTAATTATTGCTTTCTTTAGATAGAGCTGATGAAAGTCTTACATCATTAAGGTGACAGCGATTTTTTTTTTTAAAGCAGCACTATCATCTGAAGCAAATATACTACATTTAGAAGACTGTTAATCTCTGCTAGGTTATGTCATGTTCTTTTTAAGGTTTACTGATAATCCATTTCATGGCTAGTAGCTATTCTTTTTCAGTCATGCCATGAAAACAGTCACTTGTCAACTTCCATAGCTATTGTCATGTTTTACTAACAATAGAATAATCAGCATACATAGGATTGCCTTGCAGTTGCATAAATCGTGTGTATATAGTGAATGTTGCATAAATATACTTGCAGATTGTTTTTAATTTAATTGAAATAAAGATAAAGATATGTTTGGCTGACATACGTTAAATTATTAATGGACAAATGTTCAACTTAGTTTTTCAGTTAAGCGCTGAGGGGGATGAAAGCCCATCTTGTGGTACGTATTTTTCCTAGTTCAGTGTATGTATTTTAGTAATAAGAGACTAAAGAGGTGTTTCTGGCATGTTACAAATAATAATTCAGTAATATTTGAGAGGCTGGGTTATTCCCAAAGTGAATTATTTTACCTTACAAAATGTTGCCCACATCCTGTATGACAAATGTTAGAAAAAAATCAAACTTATATTAATCTTTACAATGGCTTTTTCTGTCCAAAATACACATGACAAAACAGGTATGTTGTAAATATTCTGACGTGGTTTATCCATAAACCTGCATGCTGCTCTTCGGCTCCAGACCAGACTGGGACAGTAATGGATGACAGCTGTTGAAGAAAAGGAGCTCTGTAATGTCCTCTGCACTAGGTATGTGAAGCATAAAGTGAAGCATAACGAGTCTCATGCTCAGTTCACATGGCTCATGAGGCAAGTAAAATTCCTTCACGTATCCTCTTTGGAAGAAGGACACATCTCAGGATCTTGGACAGCTGGATCTCTTAGGGATAGTGTCAGTTGAATGATGGCAGAAATCACCTTTTTTAATGCTTTCAGTAATGCCATTGATCAGGGCCCTTTGATTCTTTGGTGTGGTTGTTACACTGGGAAAGCATTTCATCAACAGGAATGGCAGTTTTCACCAAAGTCAGATCTTGAAATTGTCTGTTGTATTCCTTCTTAGATGTCTTTAACAGTGTTGTTTTGAAACAATTTTTTCTGGCAAAAGAAAAACAAAGTGAAGATCTCAAAACCGTGGATTCAGAGGACAACGTTATATGGGAGCTTTATAAAAACTGTCAAGCCACAGGAGGTGTAGTTTAGGTTATGGATTCTTTGGATAAAAACACTGTGATGAGCATACTGTTGGCAGTGTTACCTAAATTATTAGCTCCTCAGTGGGTTAGCAGGAAAACTCCATAAATTGAGACTTTCTGATCTGTATTTCTTCTTCAGCACGTTTTGTCTGTGCTGTTGGGCAGCCAAGGCAGAGCAGGCCACCCAGTGCTCAGGGTGCTCAGTCAGGAGGGACCTCACATGGCTTCTGCTACTCAGCAGATTTCTTAAATGTCCCCACTTTCCTTTGTGAAGTGGGGAATGCTGTTCCCTGTTTGTGGTGGAGGATAAAAGTGCTTTCCTGGTGAGAAACTTGGACAACAGGTGACAGTGGCCACCGTGGAAGAACCTAAAGTAAACATTCTTTGGAGCCCAGGGGTCAGTCACAGTGTGCAAATCGTGGTGTTGACTCTGGTGCAAACAGGAAGGACAGGGTCAGAATCAAACCTGTAGCATTTAGGAGTTGTATTCAACTGCTAAGCCACTGGTTTGTGTCGTGGCAGCTGTGTGTTAATAATTTCTGATCTGGAATGGCTTCTTACTTGGATTGTGTTTGCATTAGTGACAATACTTTTCACGTAGAAAATTAAATCATTTTAATAATGCTCTCTGCCTTCTTGGTAAATGACCCTGATTTGGTCAGGTGTGGCCTGGACAATGAAATGTGCTCGTGTGGAGGCCTGGAGAGTTGCTGTACTGCTGTAGAGAGCTGATATATGGCTAAAAGGCAGCCAGAACCACTGCAAGCTCTGTAGGCAGGGTTATGTAGCAGAACTTCATGGGTTTATAAGAAAGTTGGGGACAACCTTCTTTTGGCAGGGCCTCTTGCAGTAGGACAGAGTAATGGCTTTAACTAAAGGAGAGTAGATTTAGACAAAGTATAAGGACAAAGTTTTTCACAATGGATGTGGTGAACCACTGGAACAGGTAGCCCAGAGGTGGAAGATGCCCCATCCCTGGCAACATTCAGGGTCAGGCTGGAAGAGCTCTCACCAGCCACATCTAGGTGAAGATGTCCCTGCTTATGGCAGGGGGTTGGGCTCGGTGGTCTTTAAAGGTTCTTTTCCAGCCCAGACTGTTCCATGATTCTGTGGTGATTCTGTAGGTACTGAACATTTGCTTCTGTCCAGCTGCTGTGTGGGAAGTCGCTGTTGTGCTGCCTGGTGACCCCATGGTGACACATTATTGTCGTGGCATTCAGCAGCCCCTGCAGCAAACCTGGCTGCTGATGGGGAATATTCTCCTCTTTCAGGGTTGATATCAGGGAAGTGTTGGAGTGCTTCATCCTCAAGAAGCCATTTCCAGTGTGGGCTAACCTGCTGCTCTAATATGCCTCTCTTAAATCAGGGAGGGAGAGGCCTGTCTCAGAGCATGCTAATACACTGGATTATAGATCCTTCAAGTTTCAGAGTGACATTGTGGGATTATTTAATCATTTTTCTTTCATGTGTGTTTTAAATTAGATTTTCCCAGTGATATCACTGGAGGTACCACTGTTGAACGTAGTAGATTATTGTGCTTCATTGAAAAGATTGTTTGATTACCATTTCTAAATCCATATAGTGCAGAGGTGAAGTCTTTCTTTGGGAGACAAACCTGTGGCCTAATACAGGTGTAAAGACAAAAATGCTCTTAACTTATTTTGTAAATCCCATTCCTTATTTTCCATTAAAAAAAAAACAAACCACCTTTAAATGTATTTTTCTGTGCACTGAGAGCAAATTTACCTTTTGTGTTCAGGGAAAAATAGTGCATTATGAGGGAAATGAAGTAAAGAGTAAGGTTCTTTTCTTACTTTCTAGCCAGCAAGTGTGAAATCTTTGTACTGGGTGGCTGAAAAGTTGAAAGGGAAAAATAAAATAAAAAGCCTTTTGCCAGATGCATGACAATTTAGCTGCCAAAGGTACAGAACATCTGTAATATTTTTAAAAATAAGGTAACCAAAGGTAGGTGATCAAGGGCACATGTTATTGGAATTGCTTTGGACAATTTGTTGCATCTATTTTGGAGTAAGCCTTTTTTTGTTTTGAGTCTAGGATGGCTGACTTAAACAGGGAGTGTAGCTGTGGAGAGGTGTGGTCCGGAAGAGTCTTAAGGAGATGAAGATCTGTCACAGTGAGCTACACCAACAACAGGATCTTGACCAGAAGCCTTGAGAGTGAATCAGCTGGGTTCTGAATAAGAGCCTTAGAACTTTGTGTAGGGAGCAGTGTCTGCTTGCATGGCTGGAGTTGTAGGGATACAGGATTGTGTAAGTAATGTTGCCTCAGGGACCAGAGAAACAGTTGTTTCTCTTTTAATGGATGCAGCCTTCTGGCTGATTCAGTGCAAGAGGCAACAGCGTTATTTAAAGGCAACGTTTATTTGGCAAAGGAAGAAAAACAATCCAGAGCACACATGTACACTAAAGATGGATTTGAAATGGACCCTGTGACAGGCTGTGTGTGTGTGGTGCTGAGCATCATTCATTCATACTATTTACATTTGCAGATTCTGAGCAGGTACAAGGACATCTCAAGTGGTAAGTATAGGCCTGGAAGTAAGAACTCAGAGAATCAAAAATAAATAACCATCAGTTCTGACTGCCTTAAATCACTAAAATAGAAGCTGAAATCCACATGCATTTTACAAGCAAGAGTCTGCCACTTTGGAAGGATTTCCTCACCCAGGGGATGTTAGCAGGTAGGGTTTTTTCCTTTGTCCTGTTTCTGTCCTGGTTTTTTGCTTGGCAAATATGAAAAGCAGATTTGTTTTGTGACGGATTGAAGTGTCATTACATACATGAGACCAAAACCACAAGAATCAGAGCCCTTGACAGGATCAGTGCATTACAATGGACACTTGTCCATAATGATACAGCTCTGGCTCCATGGACAAACAAACTGCTCTGTCTGTGGCTGATTCCTGTGCAGAACAAACAGGCTTTGCTGATGGTTCAGTTACAAGTATCTGGCTCTTCCTACATAATTTCTATCCTGGCCCTGCACAGTCTGACTAAAAGCTGCCAAGTCCTAGGAACAGTCTTTGTGATTCAGTGGCTGGTCAGCATGAAGCAGTCCTGACTGGAAAGGGACATGGAATTTGTAATTTTATGAGGATGTGAGGGAAAGGGAGGGAGATGGAAGGGGATTTTTTTTCCATTAAAAGCCTTACATTAAAAAAAAATCTTCCCAGAATAGTTTTCAAAAGCTAGGAGAGGAAAGTATGGTACTTCTTTCCTTTTTGTAAGGAGGAGAAGTGGGTATTTGTTTCATTAAAATCTATGAGAGAGGGACCAGCTAAAACATTTTAGTCTTTGGGGTTTTGATTGGTCACATTCTTGAAATGTTGGGAAAACCTTGATTGCAGTAAAGGATGGGTTTTGTCTGTCTGGACAGCCCTTTTCACACACACCCCTCTGCCTCTAGCAGAGGAAAAGCAGGTGGTAGGTGCAGGTCAATCAACACTGGAGAGCTCTGGGCCCTGCATCTGCAGCAGATATTGGCCACAGACACCTGCTCTGGGCTCCCCTGTCCTGCTGCCACGGCCAGGAGAGCCATGCAGCATGGTGGGTGCTCTTCTCTTGGCCCCAAAACCAACCACCCTTGCACTGATGTGGGGACTCCCAAGCCCCCAGTCTCACAGTATTTCCCCCAAGGCATTGCTGTTGGCCCCATGGAGACAGTTCACAACTTTTTAAGGTGAAGCTGTCCTTTAGACAGACCAGTGTCCCAGGCATGTGAAAACAAGGTGATGAAACCACAGTTGCTTTTGAAACTGCCCTCAGGGTGTCCCAGCTTCAGGTGACACCAGAGCTCACCAGTACTGCACTGGTAACTCACTGAGCCAGCGTGCTCTCACTGCGGGTGTGTGACACAGGTTACACAGCAGAGCTGCTCACTCTCCTGCAGAGATCAGTTACTGAGGGTTTCTCACATCCAGGTGCTGCGAGGAGGGTGGCCTCGTTGATCTGTCCTTGCACAAGGAGGAGGGCTGTGGCTCTGAACACAGTGCACCATCAGCTTTCCTGCCCTAGGGCCTCGTTTTTGAGCTGGGAGAACATTTCTAGAGCTGCACGTGATGGGGCTCGTGAGGGTGTCAGGCCAAAGAGTTAGCAAAGTATATTCCAGGTGTGCTGCAGACCAGGAGCCAGGACACTGTTTGGCACTACCAGTGTCTGCACTGATCCACACTGGGGATAAGGTGGAGAAGAGTCCCTTGTGGCAGGGCCCAGCCTGCATCACCTGCCTGGAGACACGGGCGATTCTGAGAGCAGAAGCAGTGATTCCTATAGCAGGACACAATTCAGGAAAACAGCATTCACATAGAAGGTGATATAGGATTTTGGTGAGTGATGGAAGTCCAAAAGAAAGGATGTAGCTGATTAGGCAGTGCAACGCTCGGTGCTTCAGCTGATGCTTCTTAGACTTTCTCAAACCACTTGTAATGCGAGCTGGTTTCCTGGAATGCATCTTTGATGGTGGATTTTTTTTGGAAAGTACAGGAAAGAAGATAATTTTAGACTTCTGGCCAGGGCTGCAAAGGTAACCTTTCTGTTGTGGTTGAGGCCAAACAAGACCTGCCTTGAGTTTGGAAGAGCAAAGTCGTATGGCAAATCAAGCAGTTTTGGGGGATGGAGGGGAGGAGAAGATATTAGGGTTTGGCCAAAGCTTTCCAAAACTGAGGGAAGTTCAGTCAGGTAGAGATGAAAGCTAGCAAGTTCCTGTGCTTATTGGACCTGCTGGTTGAGCTCCACTGCAACCCAAAGCCTGGCCCTGCCCTGTGCTAGAAAGAGCAGGATGCATTTGTAAGGCAGTTGTGAGAGTCTCCTCTCCCCCACCCTCCACCCTCTGTGTTAGTCAGGGGGATGCTGGGGCCTTGCTGTCTGTCTCCACCCTCGGGGACCTGGGGAAGCACTGCTGTGCTTTGGCTGTGGCCTGCCTTTCCTGGGGCTGCTTATTTCTTTTTGAAGAGCTTGCGGAAGGAGCTGCGGAACCCCCCCTTGGGCTCGTGCCGCGGGTTGTGGTCGCTGAAGGATGTTTGCTCATTGTCATCCTTCTGGCAGAACCTGGTGTTGTCTTCTGCATGGAGCTCCTAAAAGGGAAAAGACAATTTAACCAGCATTTGCAACCTCACATTCTTGTTCCCTGCTCTCTCTTCCTATTTCTCTCTCTCTGTGCTAGGAGGAACCTGGTGGGTGAGGAAGTGCTGACAAGGCTGGGAAGCAACACTGGTACCTCTGCAGAGAGCTTGTTGCTGGCTCTAGGGCTGAGGCAGTGACAGAGGATAGAAGGATAATTCCCATTGTTAGAGGGAACTGGAGCCTTTCTTGCTAAGCTTTTTGTTTAGGGGGGGAGCTCATTAGCTTCTTTTGCCAGTGAGGGAGCAAGCCAGCTTGGGCAGCTGGAAGAACTTCCCACCCTCTCCTTTCTCCCCTAGGGCAGGGAGGCATCAGGCTTTGGAGCTTTGATAAGGTGTGAAAGATTCTTCCACTGTCTCTGCTGCTGCACAGTTTTATGTCTGTGGGGCTTCATTAGCACACACACCTTGTGGTAAATGTGCCACTAAAAGATCTGTCCCTCTTTCAGGAGAGTGCCAAGCTCCTCTCAGCAAGACTCTGGACAAGACCCTTCACTCCAATTCTGCCCATCACTGTGGGAGAGAACATGTCCTGCAGTTCTGGACAAGCTCCACATCTGCACCCAGCTTTGGGCCCTAGTTCTGTGCAGGTGAGTGCTAAAGAGCTCATCGGCCCCTTTCTCTGGGGTGCCTGTGTCCCTGTGGCTCTTCTTCCTCTGCTTCATCTCCCCTGTTCAACCATCTACCACCTCCTTCACTCACTAGGCTTTTTTTTCTTTTATTTTGAAGTTTCCTTGCTGCCTTTTCAGTCAGGCTGTTGGAATCTATCTCCCATCATCATTGGCATCTACAGTCTCCTGTCTAAGCACCTCAGAGCACCCTTGGCCTCTACTTCCTTGGCTGTGACAGCCCAAAGCTGACTCTGAACAGTCACTGCAAACTACAGAAACATTGCTCCTGCAGGACCTGGTGTCCCTGAAGGGTTACAGTGCCATTTGCCGTGTCCCATCTGAGGGACACAGTTGCTGGGCTCTGACTGTTCTTACAGAGAGTTTGGCATAGGTCTGTACAATCCAGGCAACAAATACAGGTGAAACAAAACCTATGGACCAGATCCCTGCTGGTGTAAATGGGCTGAGCTTGGCCAAGTCATGCTGGTTTACACTGGCATGACTTATCCAGCACTTACCCAGCACTCCTCAGAGTAGGTGGAAAGGCACCTGTTCACCTGGGTGCCAACCACAGCACTAATTTTGAACAGCTTTGTGTAAACTTTGTGACCTGCTCAGAACATTCACCTGGGGGGAAGGTCAGTGACAGTGGAGACACACAAGAGGCTACCTTGTCTCAAAGGTGTTCTAGCTCAGCCAGCTACGCACCTCAACCCGTGCTTGTGCCTGGGGAAGATGTGTGTGAAAATGAGCTGTCTTGTCCCTCCCTTGGGCATGTACATGCAGTTGAGGTCTTGGAATGAGTGGGCTTGAAAGCTGTTTTGGCATGTTCTACTCTAACTGTATCTCAGATCTTTCTCCTGCTGCTGCTGATGCTGCTGCACCACCATGTGCCATTTTTTTTTCCTCCTCCTATTTAAGCCTCCTTACTTCCAAAAAGCTCGGTTTTTCACCCGCTCCTCTCTGTGGGGGGAAGTAGCTCCTTTGGGAGCTTCGAGATGAGGCTGAGATCATGTGAGGCTGAACATTCCTGTCCTGCTTCTGCTGCAGACGGCTCCCACTGCTGCTCCGTGTGCTGTAGAGTCTGGTGCTCACGCCCTCCGCGCTCCGCGGCAGCTCCTTCAGGGACCTGCTCAGCTGCTTCCCTTTGCTGTGGAACATCTCACGCTTGTAGGTGCTGCTGCTCACGGGAGTGCAGCTCTTAGGCAGTGGCTGCAAGGCATGGTCTGTCCTCTCCGGTTCTGAGGTGAAGTTCACAGGCCTAAGGAAGCAAATATCCAAGCTGGACTCAGAAGAGGCCGGGGAGCAGTTCTCAAAGAGAGCAAGGTTTTGGAAGGTGTCATCTTCGTAGGGGCCTGGCATGGTGAAAACCTCCCCAGGGTAGTCAAACTCTTCGTAGCTTGGTGCAAAGTTCCTGGCATCCTGCAGCAGTTCCACAGAGGTTCTGATGGCTCTCTCGGTGTTCCCCACCGCGTCTGCCGGCGGCGCTTCGTACTCCATTTCGGGGATGGATTGCAAGGGGGCTGTCAAGGCCTTGAGTTCCTGCTCTGTCAGCTGAGAGGAGGCAAGGATGTTCTCTGGCCTCTCGTGTTTTCTGCTTTCCATCTCCCAGTCAGGGGGCTTTACAGCCTGGATGTTCTCCATCACTGTCGGCTGGGGTTTCTTCATCTGCGGCATCAAATGCCTTAGAAATAAAAACCAAAACAAAACAAAACAGACGGAAGTGGAATACTAAAGGATGACAGGCAGCATGACAAATCCCCCCCACCCCTTCATTCCTCCAGCCCTATTGTGTTGATTTTATGGCCAAAAAGGTACTCTCCTGTCTTGGAAAACAGTAACAGAGGTGTCTCTTACAGAAAACGGCCTGGCTGGTTAGGAGGACCAAACTTAGAGAGACAGAACTGCTTATCCCATAGCTTTGTCTGAGTTTTGTATTCTACAGCATGAAATGAATAGAAACGGAGATGAAAAGCCAACTGCTCATCTGCATTTTACATTCTAACTTTCCTTCTCTCTCTGTAATGTATGAGCTGTGTCTCACTTTCCTGTGGTCTGGTTGTCTTTTCAGGTAGACTGGGTTTCTCTCTTGGGTAAAGTGACTGTCCCCAAAATGTGTCAGGAGTACTTGGAGGGCTCCTACCCTCCATGTGCTCCAGCTGAGTCTTCAGCTCAGGATGAATGTGGGGGTGGTGCCAGCTGAGGCTACCAAGGTGGAGGGCTGGAGCAATCTGTCTGTGAGAGGAGGGAGATTGGCTTGGGCAGTCTGGGGAGAGGGAGGCTAAGGACTGATCTGTAATACTGCTAAGAGAGGGAGACTGGGAATGATGCAACCAAATTCTTGTTAGTATCAAACGAGATAAGAAACCACAATAGCCACAAATTGCTGGCATAAGAATAAAGCTAAGTCTAAAGTGCTTCTCTGATCATCATCTCATTTGGCACCTGTCAGGCTGGAAATTGCCAAAGCGGAACCATATGAGGAGTGGCTGAAGGCACTTGGTCTGTTCAGCCTGGAGGAGACTGAGGGGAGACCTCATTGCAGTTTGCAGCTTTCTCATGAAGGACAGCAGAGGGGCAGGCACTGGTCTCTTCTCTCTGGTGACCAGTGACAGACCTGAGGGAATGGCTTGGAGTTGTGTCAGGGGAGGTTTAGGTTGGATATTAGGAAAAGTTTCTTCACCCAGGGGGTAACTGGGCACTGAACAGGCTCCCCAGGGCAGTGGTCACAGCACCAGCCTGACATAGTTCAAAAGGTGTTTGCACAAAGCTCTCAGGCACACTGTGTGACTCTTGGGGATGGTTCTGTGCAGGACCAGGAGTTGAACTCAATGATTCTTATCCTTTCCAACTCAGAATATTTTGTGATTCTGTGAAGATTTCCAGGTAGCCCTGTCTGTCTTGACTTAGACTTGTGTCTTTTTGAACCCATTTTGTATCTTGTGGTAGCAAATCACATCATTCAGTTATGTGCTGTGTGGAAAAGTTTTTTTTTTCCTTCTCTGAGACCTTGGTCCTGTTTCCCAGCTCTTGTAATGTTGACAGTGAATAATGCAGTGTTATTGTACACACCACTGTGAGGCCTAAACAAATTCATGTCCTCCCTGATGTACTGCCTTAGCAGGCAGCCTGGCTAAAGCTCTGAAACATCCCCTGCTTGTAAACCACAGTAGGGGATAGCAGGATGGAGCCAGCCCTCCATCTCTCTATCCATACACAGAGAGTGGTTTTGGAAATTACAGCCTGTAGCTGCCTGCTGTCGTGGGCATGGTGTGGGTGAGGAGAGTTTTCAGCTACTTTGAAAGCTTCCCACAAGGACAACAGGCTTACGGGGTGGTTGTGCCAGAGGAAGGTGCTGCTGGGAATGACTGTATGGCCTCCTCAGTGTGGATCCCACTGTCCCGCATTGATGCTGCACTGGGTGTTGGAGAAACCTCCTGGCTTGTACACTGGGAGGTGAGACCTTTGTACAGCTTCACCAGGGATGACCTGAGGGAGGAGAAATCCATCGTCGGGCTAAGAAATAAGGCAGGGAATGAGCACGAGCATGTAGAATCACAGAAAACAGGACTGGGAGGTACCTTAATATTCCTGTTCACCTCTGCCCACCCCAAGGAAGAGCTTGTTCCACCTAGTCTGCTCCAACCAGCAGGGCATCCTGCTTTCTGTGGTGCTCTTAACACCACTCCTGATTGCAGTCCCTCTCCAGCAATCTGCTCCAGCCCTCTACCACCCTCCATACTTGGAAGCTTCCCTTGAAATTTGATCTTGTCCTACTCCTCAGGTAAATCATCACAAAGAACAAAGGCAACCAGATTCTGATTTTAGTAAAATACCTTGATTTCAAGGAATTGTTCTGAACTGCACCTTGAGAATCTACATTCATGGTAATTTCTGTCATAGTTCAACTCAAACAGGTTATTACAGGAGGCTTTTGTTTCTCCTACCTCCTCCCCCAGTAAAATAAGATAACACCATTCTTTTGGAGTCTTACTCCATAAGGGAAACAGTCCTCACCCTCACCAGGGCCTGGAGCTGCCAGAGCTAAATCCCCGTGTGTTTTCCCACTGGGGAGTGACTTTGCCACCAGCTTAAGGAATCAAATAATTCCATGAAACATGTGGCTGCTTTATTTAAAAGGATTTAGAAGTGATTTTTCTTTTGCTCTCAGAGTTAGGCAGAAGGGCCCACCCCAAATCTGACTCATTTTGGAGGGCAAATGCCAATATGGTTCTTCTTCAGCATTCAGATGCTTTGTTTTATTTCAACAGAGCAATGTGCCTGTTGATCATGCCTGGACCTAAACCCCGTTTGCCAGGCTTCCCCCACCCCTCCCTTCCCTGGTGACAGAGAGAATGAGCTGATGTTGTGCTTACTTCTTCAGCTTTTTCCTCTTCTGTATCAGCAGGTCTTCATTGCACTGGAAGAGGAGGCTGTAGTGTGAGATGAAAACCCGGAGGCGCTGCACGCACACCAGCAGCAGGTAATAGTCAGGGTGCTCTTGCTCCGTGAACTTCAGGACATTCTGAGGCACAGAGGAGAGCAGGCTGTTTGGAGGCTGTCCTGACCCTTTCTGGGGAGAAGGCACTATGGGAACCATGGATTAGGGCTCTGGAGTGCTCGTGGCACTGCCCTGGGGGAGCTTTGAGGAGTTTCTGAGGGACTTGGATGGGGCCTGCCTCCCACTAGTCCAGTGCAAATTCACAAGGAACCACTGTAAATGTAATCATGGGATGTGTGGGTGATGCACTGGTTGAGTTTAGCTTAGAGTGAATAAATCAGTGTTTTGATTTCTAGGGCTTGCTCTCTGGGTATTTGCCTTGTCTGAAATGTTTCAGTACAATTCAGATAAGCCTTCTGTGAACCAGAACTCTTATCAGCCATCTCTCTGTAGGATAGGTTGTTGGGCCCTAGGAGCTCTCTCAGATGTGCCCCATCTCTGGCCTCCTGTTTTCCCAGAGCAGCAGGCAGCAGAGCCTTTGGCTTCCCAGGAGACAAAAGCTGCTTCTGTCAGGCCAATTGGACAAACTGGCAAATATAAGCAAGCCTCATGTGAAAAAGATGAAACTTCACCTATTGTTAGCTGGCTTTCCCTTTAAAAGTTTTGGGTTTTTTTCTTCAAAGAACCCATTGGGTTTGTCAGGACCCTGTACAGGCCCAAATACCAGCTCTGAGTTAAAAGTCACCTGATGTGATTAGAGTTCAACAACACAGTTTCCATCCTGGGGCCCTACCTGTAGATGAATAAGGTATTCAGGGATTCGCTGGACTATATGAAAGAACAGAATGTAGAGATCAGACTTGATTTCTTCTTCTACCTGAAATAGAGAAAGTGACTTAAGAGTCTTTTCCACCCATAAAACAGATCTCCTTTCCAGGTGGTTCTGTGCTTGAATGAGTAGTTATGCTGTAAGGAGTTACAACAGTTCACAGGGGCACACCATTCCCAATTTAGGTTGGGAATTATCTACTAGGGACACCCAGCCTAATACAGTAGGGGGGCACGTTGAAAGTGCACTAGTTAAAAGTTTCAGTGAAACCCCAAGAAGACGCTGTTGCTCAGAATGAAGTTCTTAGTTTAGGCTCAAATTAATTGAACAAAATGAGATTGACTTCTAAATTAAAATATCTTAGAAGCAAGTAAATGGGGTTAAGTTATTGCACTTTAAACTACCTTTATATTTAACTTTAAAAGTTTAAACCAAGAATCCAGAACCAAATAGCTGAAGCTGAAAGTGAAGGCTCTTTTCTCTAGAAAGGACTGGATCCCTCTGTTTGGATGAATCCTCCATTTTCCAGGAGACAGTTCCTGGAAAAGTCTGGATAGCACATGCATAGGCAAGCTTTTGGGAGGTTTAATCTGAGACATTGTTTCATGGCACAGCAGAAAAGCTGCTTAGGTTTGAGACAGTGAGGAAGGTGTTAACGCTGCCTTTTGGAGGTGCCAGTCAGCCACAGCAACCTCCAGGAAACAGAACAAGTGGATTGGCAGGAGAGTCCTGTCATGGGCAGGCATAACAGGAAGAGATCTTTGCATGTTGCCATTGTGTGCTGGGAAGCAGGCAGGAAGTTTACCTCCTTCAGGATCACCACGTGGATCAGAGAGATGCATTCTGGCAGGTCCCTCAGGTAAGCAACGTAGTAGTCCAGAAAATTATTCTTACAAAAGAGAAAGAGAAAAGAACACACAAACTTAACAGAGATTTTTGGTCACAGAGTCAGCCAAACTGTTAATTCCCCACCATCACTTCTGGAAGGTCACCAGTGCAGCAGAGCTGCTGTTTCACTGCTTCAGAGCTTGGAACTTCTCAGGAAGGTCTGTTTTATAAAATGTGTTCAGCTTTACTGCTGGTGGGGAGGGGTAGAGAGACTGGGCAGTAAGAAGCTCTTCTTATATAAGATTTTTAAAATTTATAAAGTATCAGATGAGTTTTACATATCCTTGCTGCTCACCAGGGCAACAGAAATGGGTGCAACAAACCATGTGGGCCTCTGCCTGCCCAGCTCCTTGTCAGAACTCTGAGCAAGGTGTACTGGGGCAGGGGAGCATCAGAACCCCTCTCTTTTCACACCCTCACTGGAATTGCAGCCATTCAAGCTGTCAGGGCTCACATGTGGCTCCTGCAAGCAGGTCTGGGTCTCATGTAGTTTATGGAGCTGTGCTATGAGGCTGCTTGCCCACAGGTGGGTCTGGCATGTGGGAGCCCTGAACACCCAAGGAGCTGCCATGCCCCAGGACTGTGCTCCAAGGGGGTTACTGAAAGGCCTTGCTCTTCAGGCCACAGCTGCACAGCACAGCCCCCTGTTCAAAGTGTCTTGGTCCACCTGCACCTCAATAAAACATAATGAAACATGACAGAAGATTCTGGAGAGGTCTTTAACACACCTCATCATTTGTCAGCTTCAGGAAGATGTCTCCTAGGATGCCTTGTCGTGGCCAGCTCAGGACTCTCTCCTGGAGAGCGTGCAGTAAATCCACGTGCTGCTGCACCAGGAACCGCAAAGAGTTGGGGAAAAAGCTGATGGGAGACCAAATCAGACTGGTTACACAGAGCAAAACCTCATCCCTAATAAGTGAAATCTGCTGAAGTGGGCACTCCTGAGTGGTCAGCACAGCCTTGCACGTGTAATACTGACTGCACCTATCATTGCTGCAACAGTGCAGGTGTGACTAACTCCTGTGGCTGGAGCCCTGGCTGCATTGGGGGGGTCCTGTTCTGGCTGCTGTGTACGTGCAAGTACCCTCTCCAGCTGCTATTGGTAAAGTGTTTTGAAAGCTGCTTAGGCTTTCCTTGCAATGCATTGAGTAGCTGACCAGAACTGGCAGCACTAAAAAGCCCCAGGCAATGCTGCTCTGGCTGATGATGCAGAACCATGGCCCTGAGCCATCCACTGAGAGCTTGGAGGAGAGCTCCACAGCTTTCTGTGTTGTCCCATTTGTCAGGCCCTTTCACAAGACAACCCATTGATGCAGAGCTGGTCAAAATGTGCTACTGCCTTCCTGCCACTTCATGTTGATTTCACCCAGAATCAGGATGAAGATGGTAGACAAGATGCAAGGGACAGGCAGGAATGTCTTTAATGACTGCAAAAACCTCCCAGTGCCTCCAGATTTCAACTAGAAATAATCTGACTGTTCAAAGATCTCTGTGTGGATTTAAGAAAAGTTTGTGAGGCGATAATGCAGGACTAATATTGACTGAAGAAAACTCTCCAAAAGACAGAGAGCACATTACATCAAATACCTTCTCTCTTTGGTGCTTCTTTTCACATCTGGCCCTTGCAGCGTGGCCTTGATCTTCAGGATTAGGGAAAGGTTGATGACGTACTTCCTTTCTGACTCCAGCAGCTCCAAGGCGATGTTCTGCCTTTTGGCTTCCAGAAGATAATGGTTAAGTTTAAAAATAAGAAAATACTGACCTCAAGGACAGCTGCATGTTAGACTGATGAAGTGATCATGAAAGGAGAAACTTATTTAAAAATTATATCAGTGTCTCATCTTTTTGTGTCTTCTTTATCCAAAATGTAAAACTCCACCCTGATGGGCACAGCATGCCCCAGCCATGACCAGTGCCTCAGTTTGCAAAGAAAGCTCCAAAGCAGATGAATTTCCCCCATGAATACAATTTTTTTCTAAGAATAATGAAACAAGCAATCAAAGGCAAAACAACTCATATCAGGGTTTCACATCCTGCAGAAACCCTGCAGAATGAGCAGTTGTATTTTTCACCCACTTAAGCAACTACTCTGCTGCAATCCCATCAGTACTCTGAACCTGAGAGGTCTTGGAAAGGAGAAGGGCTGTCCTGGGTACAGAGTGGTTCTGTCAGTCACACAGCCCAACAAATACAAAGGCCAGAGGTCCTGGAGTGTGAGGCCCTGAGAGATTCCCCCCAGGAGCAGAAACTGCCCTGTGTGTCTTCCTCCATGGATGCTGATCACCAGCCAGCTCACGCCAGCTTTGAGCCTCTCTAGCCAGAGTTTCCTACTCCTTACCAGCCAAAGAGGGTTCACATATAATGTTGTCTGCTGAGCTGTATCTGCTTTGGCCCATGTCTTTCCCTCTCTCTGGTTGCTCTTTGGAAATGTATTCATCTCCCCAGTCCTTGGTGTCCTTGGGCTGCTTCCATACTGTTGATGGCAGATGCATTTTTGACTGTCCCTCTGTTGCCAGGGAAGGCTTGAGGCTGTCATCTGTCTCTAAGGCTGCTCCTGCAATGACAGACAGGTCTATGGACTCTGACAGGTTATGCTGCAGCAAGCAGCTAAGCTGTGTTCCCATCCATTTGAAGCACTGGAAGGTGAATTTGGAGCATTCTTTGTGCTTCACAAGGGCTGTAGCCTTGTAGAGTTAATTTACAAAGGAACTGCAGTTGGTGAGCTCTTCAGCAGAACAAGGTTTGCTCTCTTCCAGTGTTTATTTTCAAGCCAAATAAGATCCAAAATTAGACATATGTTAGAGAAGCAGAAACACCTTCTCTTCCCAAGTGGGAAAAGTAGTGCTCTTGCTTCAATTCTTCCTTTCTGCAAAAGCACTTAGAATCTAAGAAAGCAACAGCAGAAAGGCTTTCTCTGCCAAATCCTTGGCACTGACCACTAAAGACACTTCAGGGACACAGGTTTGCAAGTAGGAAAATGGAGGTGCAGGGCAGAGTGAAAGACATCCCTGTGAAATGCCTTCCCTGCAAGCATTTCTTCAGACCAGTAAAGCAAGCACTATAATTGAATCATTGTCCTGCTGTCTTTTGATGCTTGATATTTTATTACCTGGGCCTGCTATGACTTTCACACCTCCTTCTCCCATGGGCATGATCCTGGTGTCAGACACTGTTGAAGAACAAAGGGAAATTTAGCAACAGAAGGCAACTGTAGAGCTTGCTTCTTCCTGCCAAGCCCTGCCATTAGGGTAAAATCCTCCAGTCTTTCACAGTTTTGCTATGAAAACACTCCTGTTGGACTCTCCTGTAAGGAGGATCTTTTCTGCTGGGCTCTTGTCACAAGTCTGTGTTTCAGTGGCCCTTGCAGACAGATAATGTGGGGTCCCTGCTGTGCTCAGTGCTGTGTGACTGCAGAGGAATGTGAGCAGCCTTGGCTTCTCCTGGCATGCAGGTGCATGTTGGGCAGAAGGTGCTCCACACTGAACAAAGAGGATGGAGACCTGACACAGAGACAGGGCTGATATTTTGCATGGAAAGGAGCTTATTGAAGAGCAGAGGGATGAGACTGGAAAGAAAGGAGCAGTGGGAGAAGTGGGTGAGAAAGGTGGTTGTGCAAGAGGGATGTGAAGGAGAGGGCTGATGTGCCACCTCAGAGCGTGGGGCAGAGGAGGGCCACAACTGACAGGTTCTGAGCAAAACTGAGTAGAAAACAGTACATGTTTTTTATCTAATCTCTGCCTTTGTTGACCTTTTTAATGAATGTTTTTATTATCTTCCTATCTAAACAGCAAGAGAGTAATAGACCAACGTAGACCCCCAGACTTAATTACAGAATGAAAGGCTCTGATCCATCTCCTTTTCTTTGATTCCAACTTCCAAGTGTTTGGCAGTTCACAGTGTTTTCTTCATCAAGGTGAGATCCTCCTTCCTGTGCCCTGCCCCCTCACACAGAAACAAAATCAGGATTTTTATCAAGAGCCCCCATTTGGTTCTGTGTCTGTGCCACTAGCACTACAGGAATGAAGATCCTGTATCCCTCTCCTTGGAGGAGGCAAGAAATGGCTGTTGAGACAGTGTTTGCAAAGCAAATACTTTGTGAACCCAGGTTACCCCAGTGATCTTTTTCTGATTTTTTTTCCTGAGGAAGCCACTGTATTTGCCTATTCTTTTTCTTACCTTTTTCATAAGTCACATTGTGTAAAAGACTTGTAAAATCTTCATTAATCAGCACAGGTTCTGGGAGGTTGATGGATCGAAACGGGCTGCCCTGGAGAGGTGTTGGCACTGTCTGTGACCCGTGGTCATCCTTCTGTGCTCTCCTGTACAAACACAAAGAACAAGGTGGTTGGAAAGTCTGAATGCTACAGGTGAAGCTCCTACACTACATTTGTGGCCAACACTGTCAGAAATAGGACAGCTCTAGCAGAGACCAGGAAAGGAGCTGGCTTTGATGGAATTGGCAGTTCATGAACAGTGTTCTGGAAATAACTTCCACTGGCTACAGGAGAAGGTTATTTGAGATCTATTATTTTGCAGAGCATGTTTCATCTAATTAAATAGCTTAATTAGCTGAGGGGCTAGCCTAGATTTGCAGTATTTGCACCAAGGCAGCTGTATAGACTCATGATCAAAACTCTGTTTTCAGAAGGAGGCTAATTAGGATCAAGCTGGACAACTGTCTGCTTCATCACAGCATCAGTGTGGCCCAGCAGTGTGAAAACATTCTCTGACTCTGCTCAGAGGAGAAAAGGCTGGTGACAGGAAAGCAGAGCACGACTGCACCATCAGGAGCCCATTGAGTCCTGCAAGCTTGGAAGCTTGTTGTCTGAATGGTGGAGGCTTCTGACTTTCAACAGCCCCAGCATGTGGGTATCTGTTCAGCCAGACCCTGGTTCTGCTGGGGGCTGCTTTGCTCTTGGAATCACAGTGAGGTGTTAGCATTTTTCTTCTGTCTTTGCTCTGTGGGGTGTATGTCTAAGAGCCTGGGGTGAACTGAAGCATTTCTGATCATAAACAGAATTGATACACATGTCCAGCCAGGAAAAAAATTAAGAAATTATGCTACACAGAAAGGAACAAAATGGACACCACTGCTAATTAGCATTTTCAGGACTCTGGAGTTTGGGCCCTTACTTAGCTTTCATTTTCCGTGATTCCCGCCGCTTCTCTTGCTGCAGCTGCTCAATTTTCTGTTGCATTTCCTCCTGCTTGGCACTGATTTCTTCAATCATTGACTTTGCATCGCTGAGCTCCTCCTGAGAAACAAGCAAAAGCACAGCATTCCCAGGGTGCCCATCAGCCTTCCGTGGCACAGCTCTGAATGCTGGCTGGTGTGCACAAAAGGTGCTTCAGGGAGCTGTGGGGAGTGGCTCTGTGATCAGACACTGTTCCTTTGCAAGGCCAGGATGTGTCACACGTGCCATGCCACATGGTGATCCTTAATTCTACAGGCAACTCACCCAAGCCAGCGTGGTGGCACATGAACAAGGCACTGGTGGGAGATGACACTCAGGGCTTCATCCACCACCACCAGCTGAAAGCACTGGGAGGACTCCTGCCCTTAATGGCATTTGGAGGTGGGCCTTAGGGAGCACATTTCCCTCTGCAGTTTTCCAGCATGTCTATTCACATGTTGCACGTGGTTCAGATCCCAGTGTGAGCACTCACACGTATGAGCTTTTGCCAATCAGGCCATGGATCTGCCCTTTTAGCCTGGTTTCCTAAGGAAATGAGGCCCTCCGTATCCTCCCTGTCCATCCTCCCTCAAGTAGTCTCAGCCAAACCTTAGTCAGATGTAGAGCTCTGATGCATGAAGTTCCTGCAGGTTCCAAGAATATGAGCAGCAGGATTGAGGAGAAACACTCAAGAGTTTCATGTAAACCAAAGCATTTCCCCCAGGCAAGGAGGTGACTTCACTGGGAGCTCAGTGTTTGAATAGCCAACAAGGGCATGAGGCAGAGGGAGAGCAGCCTTTGCCCCTTCTGTTGCTTGCATAATTCTTTGTATCTGCATTTTAAATCCCCCTTTCCCCTATGACAATGTCCCAGGTAACCCTGTGTCTGGCTGCTCTGAGATCTCTCCCATATGCCCTTGCCCTTTTTGTTGTTTTCCTTGCTCATCTGGTACTGAGGGCTCCTTTTGCCTGGTGCCATTTGTCTCCCTGTCACAGGGTTAGTAATGAGCTTTTTCAGTAAGCAGCCCTCTTTTTCTTCACAAGGTACTATTGACTCAGCAAAACACCCTGGGGAAAATTTGCAATAAAAACTATAAAAGAGTTCCTCTGCCTGCCTTGTCATCCAGTTTCTGCATGGAGACACTGGCTGGTCTAAAGTGTACATCAAGCCTTCTTGCTAGGCTGTCTCTCCAGCCCTTTGTCTTTATCCTCTTGGGCCAGATCAAACCAGGCAGCACTTCCTCCCAGCCGTGTGGAAATGTGACTTCAAAAGGCTTTAGGGTTTTGTGTTAATTTGCTGCTCCCCAGTGGCTTTGGTTCCTGCAGGAAATGCAGGAGACCTGACCCAGGGAGAGGGGTGGGACAGTGGCCCAGCAGTAGCCTATGAGCAGGCCATAAACCCACGGCATGTGCAGCCCAGAGCAAGGGCTGCTTTGTGCCCAGGTAAGTCTCAGCACTGCCTCATGGCCAGTCAAGAAGGCTAAATAGGCCAGAGTGTGGGTTACTTGTGACTTGGAGCAGTGAGGGGAGACCCAAGGCCAAAGGAAGTCCTGCAGGTGTATCCAAAACAATTGCTCACTCATTTTCTTTGCAAACAGGGAGCATTGATGGAGGCAGGGGAATGCTTCCCTCTGCCAGGCAAGCTCAGGTGGAATGCATGCAGCCTCCCCACAGGTCACACTCCTACCTTGAACGTGTTGAGGGAATTCTTCATCTCAGCCACCTTCTCTTCCATGGCACAGCGACAGCTCTTGACCTTCTCTTCCAGGGCATACTCTCCATGCTGGATGCGTGACAGCTCCTGCATTGCTTCTGTGAAACCTGCCTTCAGCTCAGAGGCTAATGCCTGCAACTACAGCAACACAAACATGGTGGGTTCAGTCCCTCCTCCCAGGCTCAGGTGTTTGTGTCCCTGAGGGTCACAAAGGCTGGGTGTAACCCATCCTGTAAGGTTCTGTCCTCTTTCTCCTTCTCCTTTCATGGCTGGGAAACATGGGGAGAGGTTTGGCCCCTGCTGCAGCCTCAGTACAGAGTAGGAGGTGTTTGTTTTGGGCAATCAATGTGCCCCTTTTTCAGACTTTTTTTTAAAACTTTTTTGAGTTTTTCCAGGCTCCCTGGCAGTTTGCAGCCTGTCAGCCTGTAGTAGGAGAGGACAGCCTGAAACATGCCAAGAAGGTTTGCAATAACAGCAGCCAGATTATTAATCTCCAAAGCAGCTGAGCAATCAAGAACGTGTCTGGTTTTGAGCAAGTCCTCCTCCCACATGTGCTCGTGGGGCTCGTACTCTCCCCACACAGATCTAACCCCTCGCTCTCCAAGGGCTGTGGAGGAGCTCTGTCCTTTGCCACGGGCCCTTTCCATGGAAGGAGGCAGCTGTAACTTGTGCTGGGGAGGGAACAGGAGGTTTTCCCCTGGCATACAGTGACACTGTGCCCACTCTCTCTATTTTCTGTCCCTAGAGGCCCTGGTGCTGCTAGAAGAGCTCACCACCTAAGCTGGAGGCAGCCAGTGATAGCTGGGTGAAGCAGGAGATGGACTGGGGCAAGCCAGGCTGGCAGAGCAAGCAGACGAGGCAGGCATGGAAGTGGGCAGTGAGGGGGGATCAGCGGCTGGCAGAGAGCTGAGCAGGGAATGCCCTCCTGGGAGCAGCTGGGGCTGGTGACCCTGGACTCTGCCCCCGCTGCTGGCAGCGAGGCTCGTCCTGCCTGCACAAAGCCCACAGCGAGGTCGCGGCCCAAGGCACAGAGGTTTTTACCTTTACAACAGAAATTCGGCCTAACATCTGGTTATAAACTGAGTCCGAAACGGGAGCACTGGTGGTAAGCGGAGAGCCACCCCGGGAACTCAGGCGCTTGAGTCCTGCAAATGGAGCAGAGATGGCTTCCGATACCTCGGGGCAATGGCATGCACCAGCCTCCTCTGGTCAAGACTGGCAGTGTCTTTACAGAGGATGTCTGCCTGCCATGCCCGCTCCTACCCCAGCGCTCACCCCACAGCCCCCGCTCTGATCTGGCTGGACACGCATTTCCAGAGTGCCTGGGTAGGAGGAGCAGGACTGGCAGGAACCACAGGCACTGGGACAGTGCAGAGGGGAGCTGAGGACATCTTCCTTCAGCAGGATGACAACCCTGAGTTCCCAGGCCAGCTGGAGCTCCAGACTCCTTGGCTGAACACTTCCCCCCCCCTCCTGGCCAGTGTCACCCTGTGACCTGTGAATGTAGCCTGAAGGGTTAGAGGGGCTGCTTAGGGCAGACAATGACCACGCTGCTTCTGATATCTCAGCCCAGATGGCTGTGGCATCATCAGACATCCTAACATATGTGCCTGGAGAAGGGGGAGGGAGGGTTATAAAGTACTGTGACTGTGCAAAATGTTAATATTCCCATCCCTGCTCGCCGGTACTTGACACACTTTCCCCCTGAGCTGACATGGCCAAGGCACAGTCTGTCTGCCAGCCTGCATCAGGGCTGGGCATCACACACTGCCCTCCAAGTGGAAAGGGTTGATTTGCTAGATCTGTCCCTTCCAACTGGAATATGCTGTTCCATTCTAACCTATGCTATCCATTTCAGAGATCTGCTTCAGGATGGAGATATCACAGCCCCAAGTCTTGCTAGCAGTGGAGCAGTCGTGGAGCTGGAGAGGACATGGTCCGGGGAGAATAAGCCAAAAATTAAATGTTTCTGCCCACAAGCCAGGCCATCTCCTTCTCAGATGCTTCCAGAAAGGGGGTAAACTACACAGATCCTTTGAAGGGTACAGGGATGGGAATCATTGCTGGTCTTGAAGTTTCAGAGTAAGAAACAGCAAAGCATCAGCAAAGTGGAGCACTGCAGAGAGTTTGGTGTCCATGTGCACTGAAACACTCTATGAAAGCAGAGTTCAGCCAACAAAAGGAAAGAGTTGGATTAGAGCCTGGACAAAATATCCTCTGCATCTAAGAGCAGACAGTGACCTGTTATTTTGGTATTTGCTTTTGGCCAATCTTGCTTTTGTGGTGACAGTGCTAGCTTAGTTTCTTTGTGTATCCATCTCAGTGCTCTAGAGCCCAGCCTGACTGTACCCTGCCCCATATATCCTTCCTCAGCCCCATGCAGCCTGCAGTGGCTGTTTCAGACACTGAAATGCATCCTTGTGTTACTGCTTGAGGGATGAATGCAGCCAGAAACACCAACCAGCCACAGAGCTTGTATGATGGAACAAGAAGTGCTGAAACCCTGAGCAGGTCAGGGTTAGCATAGAGGGGAAATACATTCTTGTTGCATTGGATGCAGAGTTGATCCAAAATCAAGTGAAGTGGTACAGGAACAGCATGTTATCTTTAGACTCTTGCCAAGCATGGTGTAGCTATGGATTTAGTTTGAGCTCATTTCTAAAAGCAAGCTGTAGAAAACCATCCTTTAAATCCCATTTAAAACACATTGAAGCCATCGAGGTATCAGGCCCTGCCCATGTCTTGGCCAAGTGACAGGGCTCTGTCTCCACAGGGAGGGCCTATGCCTACAGGACCAGAGAGGTACTTCACAGGTTTGTGACCCTCTGGAAAGGCAAGCCAACTCTGTGTTTCCAAAGTTTCTAAGTGCAACACATACCAAAAAAGACAGATTGTGTAATACAGCAACAGTTAAACTGTAATGTGTTGCCCTGGCTCACTTATTCATGGGAGTAAAGAAGTAATTTAAGTTGTAGAATTTAAGAAGCAATAACTTAAATGGAACTAATGCCTAGAGGATAAATGAATCTGCACAGTCATAGGGAGTCCTTTGAACCTGTCCAACAACTGTTCAAAAAAAGCATTTAGGCATCTAAATAATTTAGTACCAGGTACAGATTTCAGCACCCATCTGCCTTTGGACTGTGGCCCTCAAACCTGACAAAGCAAAGCAGTGAGGCATCCAGTGCCATGTGTCTGTAGTTGTCTTTCTTGGGCCCCATGACTCCTATTTCACCTGCTGCCCTGATGTTTTTCAGCTGTGTGTGGAAAAACCATGCTGTTCACAAAGGGGGCACAGGACTGATGCTGCTTCCTGGAGCTGAGGCAGCAAAACTTCAGAGTCTCTCCCCTCTCTCTTGGTGAGTGCCAGCAGTTTGAGACATTTGTAAAAGATAATGGCGGTCCTTGCAGCCTAAAGATGTGTTCAGCTTTGAGGCAGCCCAGGGAAGATGGTTGTGGACAGCAGATGGGGATGGTTTATGGAAGAAAGGAGTGGGATGGAAAGGGCAGCAGAGCCTTGGTGAGCTGGGTCACTGTCCTGGCTGCCACTGAAAGGATGAGAGGGAGCCCTTGCTCCTCTGAGTAGCTGTGTCCCCACAGGTTTCCCCCAGCACTGGCCAGGCTGTCCAGGCCCCTGTCTCCACAGGGATGGCCATTTGCATCTGCACCCGTGGCAGCTGCCTAAGGCCTTACACTAGAACAGGACCTGCTGTCTGGGACCTTGAGCTGAAGCCTGTCAAAATCAGTAGAAAACAGGCTCATGATAAAGAAATACTGCACAGAACAATTCTGCTATTATAAATACATCCTTGAAAAGAGCAAAACCTTCTGTGGCCATGAAGGAGTACTGTCTGTGGTGCTTCCCCAGCTTATCTACTGTCCATCACTGCACATCTTTTGGGGTTGGTCTGAAGAAGTAAATAGACATTGTGTCTCTAAAGGAGGGCTGCCTGAGGACACTGCTTGAAACCAATCTGGCACAAAGTCCAGTGTTTGACACACAAGCCCTGGATCTGATTCTTCTGAGTTGCATGATGCATGCTTTTCCCAGGAAACAACTAATTTTTAGAACAGCTACTAACTCCTGTGCTTAAGGGCAGCACTCCTACAGCCAAGCATTAGGAAGTCTTGCAGTGCCTCATAGCAGGAAAGCAGCAGAGCTGCAGTGATTTACAGTGGCAAAGAAGCTGCTCCTAGGAGTATATCCAGCATATATATTCCTAGGCAAGGATGGTAGGAATACAGTCAGAGCAGCAGAGTAAGTACAGAAGAGAACAATGACTTAAAGGGAGCTGCAAGTACTCATCAGCCCTTGTTCCACATCTGTGCAGTCCTTTTTGGCAACTGCACTGTCCTCAGGGCCTTTGCTGAAGCAGAAGGGAAGAGCCAGCTGGTGACTGACATGTAAGGATTCATTAAGGTACCCACGTGTCAGCTGGAAAGCAACATGTGTGCATGGTGTTTCCAGCACAGTCCCACGTGCATGTTGATGCACTGTGCTGGACCCTGGGAGCTGTCTGGATGGGAAAAGAGGATGAGATGACAGAAGTGCTGGGTAGTTCATGGAAAGCCGTGCCTTCTCCACTTGCCATGGTGCACTTGCAAGCAATTACAGACATTAGTGTTGCAATGGTGACAAGGGAGGTCTCAAATAGTCCTAATTTCCACTTCAGGGGTGTGTTTCCTCTCTCAGATTATGGTTCCATATTGAACCAGACCAGGGACTAAAGTGTTTAAAACTCTGTCACATTTCCTGCAGACTGGAAATGAGTGGGAAACACCACTGTGGAAAGGCTGAAACTGTGTCTTACAGGATGGATACTCCTTGGGCTCCTTGCTTACAGCATCTGTGGTGTCCAATTGCAGCACAAATGTTAGCCCAAAGACAAGGCACAGAGCTCAGGAGGAACTGATCACCAGCTTCTAGCTGGGAGGCCAGACAAAGACATGCAGAAAGACTCAACACTCTGGCTGCTCTGGATTATCAGGCAAGAGTACCCCATGGTCTGAGGAGCTGGGAGGCTGCCAGGATAACCCAAAGCCCCACAGAAGACCTGGGCCCCAGCTGCATAAGGCACCCCTGCCCCATGTCAGTCAACAGATCATTGCTCCTGGGACAGTTCATCAGGTTTGCTGAAAGCTCATCAAAGCTCAGTCATGAAACTCCCCCCCAGCTCAGTGAATTGACATTCTCTAGTTGGTGCTAATGATGTCAGTTGCTTAATTAGCTGAGCTCACAAATCACCTGTCTAAATACAACTAGTTGTGAGCACAGAAATTTTACTGAAAGGTCTTTTAAGATGAGGCCCAAGATGTGTGATATTTATTCATGCAGTGTGCACGTTTTGGTTGCCATGTTCCTTGTAAATGCCTACATTTTTCCTTCAACTTAATTTAGCTTTTAACTACTGTTTATATATTAGTAACTCTTTAAACTCTTGGAGTTATTTAGGGCATTTTG
Source organism: Passer domesticus (assembly GCF_036417665.1). Lineage (NCBI taxonomy): Eukaryota > Metazoa > Chordata > Aves > Passeriformes > Passeridae > Passer > Passer domesticus. The sequence goes on along the minus strand of NC_087476.1, from coordinate 110,096,631 downwards.
CTCATCTTTACCTGGGAAATCTGTGTTGCAGGGGTACTCACAGGCACACTTTCAGTCCCTCCTGTGGGAATAAAGAACTTCAGTCAATTAAAATGACTTATAATGGCTGCTATAAATAACTGGAACAGAGGGTTTGAAGTCCCTCTTGAGGAGCAAATCAGTTTTAAAGGACTCAGTCTCACTTTAGGAGGTCTGGACACCGTATAATTTATAAAATAAACTGCAATTATAAAATAGGAATGACTCACCTAAATTCAGATGTTAAATTCACCTTATTTGCTGTCCTTTGTCTGGCCAGAGTTGATCCATGCAAGGAAGTGAGAAAGCTTGTATGAGCAATTAGGACTAAATTGCTCCCTGTGAAGTACAGTTCTGTGAACCAGCCTTAGGTAACAGGGTTTTTTTTTTGTCCTAAAGCATTACTGATCTGTTTCTCTACTGAAACAGTCAATTTTATTCTCTGCTATATCTGTACATATTTCTATTACCTCCATAAAAGGCAAAATACCTTATCTGTATATTTGAAGTTTCATTTTGTCACAATGCAATCCAAGCAGTAATCATGTATTTCCTAACCTCCCAAAATGACACCTTTTCACTGGTTTTGTCATTCCTGGGGGTTTGTGGTATAGTGATCCCAGTTGATCTTGTACAACTTAACATTGCTGAAACAGACTTAGCTGATGGAGGAGATTATATCTATTTTGCAGAATTATTTTGGACACTGCAGAGACATTATCTCTAGGCATTAATCCTAGAATCATGGAATCATTTGAGTTGCAAGGGACCTTTTTAAGGTCACATAGTCCAACTGTCTTGTGCAGAAACCTTCAGTTGTCCAACAGAAATCTCTGCTGGCTGTGCTGCTGTTGCCCTTGGAGGCAATTGCAGTCCAATGGCCACGGTGTTATTCCCTCCATCAGGCTCCCTGGCTGGATCTCACTCCCAGAAAACACCAGGCTACCCTGTTCCTCATCTGGATTGCCTCCCCTTGGGAATGCCACTTCACAAGATGGGTTTTCTCTTGCCTCCAAGGATTTACCTCACTCATCTCTGCTGTTAAGTCACAGACATGACATTAACCCCATGCCCAGCTCCAGGGGAAGCCAAGCTCCTTCTTTCCATGCTGGCTACAGATGCTTGATGCTTTTCCAACCTGGACCTTTAAGACCACAGAAATGCAGTCTTGCAGCAGCTGGAAAAGCATGCAGGGAGGACTCTGCAGTCAGCCAGTGGAAAGTTGAAGCCTGGAAGTCAGAGCTATACAAGGCAAAGCTCCATTCTGATTTTCTTTACCCCTGAGGGGGAATGTGGGTTACCAGCAAGGACACCTATGAAATGGCCCTGTTCTGGTCTCTAGGATTTGTCCTGATTCAGAGCAACTTGAGCAAATTCCCCAATGAATTGCAGAAAGGAGAGGCAGAGAGGCTGTGTGCTCCTCTCTGCCCATGTGCCACTTCCTGCCTGTGCTAGTGGCTCTCTCAGCTGTGGGGTTGAGTAGCTGGGTCAGACACTGAGCCTCTGGGGAATATCCTCTCATGCTTCCTCCTAGGGAAAACAAGAAGCAGCAGGCTGACTGGGAGAAGTGACTGTGGCTCCAAACTGGCAGCTGGTTGGGGTCAGAATGCATCAGCCAGCCTGCACCAAGTCCCACATTTCAACTTTCAAATTACAGGTTGTTTTCATCTTCAGCTTTGGCCTTTCTGGTTCTTTTTTTCCCCAGATTTTATCTGCAACCACATGAATTAGGAACTGACCTTTGGCTGGAAGTTTCTCATGATGCCTGGAGCTGGGGCTATGTGTACAGTGACTCTCCTGAATCATGGAACCTGGCCCATGCCAGGTCTGTTGGGCTCTTGCTGTGGGATAGTAAGGACTGACTCAAAGACAGCAAGAGGACATGTTTCTGAATTAACAGTACAGCACAAACAGGTGCTGGGAGGACAAGGAGATGCTTTTTGTACAACATGGGTGGGTGTATTGAGTGCAGAGCTATGTGAAGGGCTGGAGGTGTCAGGTAGAAGCATAGCACAGCAAAGGAGAGCCTCCTCAAATTTTCTTTGGGTGTCTTTCAATCTGATACATAACACAGAGGGCCTGAGCCATGTTCTGCAGAGATCTGTAGGGATCTTTCATGTGGATTTGATTGTGCAGCAGTCTGTAATGTCCTTGGATATACTAAAAGTGAGGAACTGCTCCTGAGCGAGACCGGAACTGGGGAGAGGATCACTGCTACTGTGACTTTACTTCCACTACTCTCTGAATATACCCAGTCGCAACACAGATAATTTCTATAAAGTCACTGCAAAGAGCTGAAGCAGACGAGGCTCCTCACAGTCTCACTGTGGGAAACAAGGGACTTTGTGGATCTCCCAGTTTCTGCAGTGAACATCTGCAGCCCATGAGGGCATAACAATTAATTGGAAAAAATCCCTGAGTTAATTTCCTTTTCAGCCTGCTGTAGTGTAAGGGCCTAGGTACACAGACCTAATTTCATCAAATTAGAATAGTCATAATAATAATAGAGAAATTAAATTTTCTGATAACTATGCCATGAATAGTGGCACCACCAAGCACATTTTAAGAGGGAAAGAGGTGGTCCAGTCTCTCTCCTGAGCTGACAGCTGTGGACACTCCTAGAGCTGCTCTCCCTGCTCATAGTTCCAAGAGTTCCTCACCATATGGACACAGTGCCTCTGAGGTGGCAAGGCAAAACACTATGCAAGGGGTTTGGGGTGGAAAGAAAGTACCACATTCCTCTGAAAGAAGTCAGTAACCACTAAAACCCCGGATTTGAGCTTTGCAGATTTTCTAGAATGCAGCCAACCTTAGCAAGAACTGATTGCATGCAAGCAATGTGGCCTGGATACATCTTAGTGCTTGCAAGATTGGGATTGGTGCAGATATCTGTGTTGTGGCACCGATACAAAAAGGAACCCCTCTCTACAAAGCACATGGGGGAGAGAAGCAGATCCTCATCACAGCACCCTCACGTAAAACACAGCTTTGGACAGTCAGAAGTCTCTCTACATCCTAAGGCAGAAATGGGGCACAAGGCAAGAAAAGGAATGACTTCCCACATTAGACATTACATATGTCTCAGGAGTATTTTCCAGAGAGGAGAGGGAGATGGTTCTAAAATAAGAAATAAAAATGTGAACCCCCAGGTATTTCTAAGAACTGAAAGTAGTGAACATTTGCCCACAGCTGCCATGGTTGAGAGGTGCTCTCAGGGGCCTCGCTGGTGGCCAGCAGACAGCTCCTATGATTGCATGTTTCTCTCTTGCTGTCTTTCATACTAGCAAGAAGTGAAATAAGAGGATGCTTTACCTTCGTGTTTGTTTGTGTCCATGGCTGCTATGGGGTGTGCGTCCTCGCAGGGACTCCTGTCCTCACTCTGGAGGGCTCTGGCTGGTCACTGGGAACATCCCATGGCTTAGAGCTGCCCACATGTGAGCCCTGGGGTGGGTCAGCTGATCTGAACCCTGAGTGCAGAAAGATGCAGAAAGGGTTTATTGAGCAGAGCTGCTCGAAGTTCAGACAACAGAGAGAGGAGGAGGGATTTGAGAGATAATGAAGCATCCTAAAGATCTGTTTGTGTCCACAGAGTGGATGCTGGTACAAACACTTCCCTCCCAGCCCAAGGCCATTTGTGCTTCCATGGACAGGTGACTAAAAGGTTCTATGTAGTCCCACAGAGACTGTTTTCTCAGCAAGATACTTCCTGTATGAACACTGAATCAAAATATGTTGCAGTGTGAACAGCACATGAACACCTTGCATGAGTGTTCTGCATCCAAGAGTCAGTTTTTTGCTATGCAACCAGTCACCCAAAATCTGCTTCAGACCTGTGTTTGGGCCACAAAAATACTGCCTTCAGAATGCTGCAGCACTTTAGGAGACACTTATCCTGCTTTCTCTGTCCACTGCCTCCCTGACTGAGACACAGGAACGCTGCAAGACACCTCGGTGTGCAGAGTGTGGCCTCTGTGGGAACCAGGGACAACAGGGCATGAGGCTGTGCCCAAGCCAGTCCCGTGGTAATGCACCTCATTATTCATCTGCTGTTGGGATTAGGACCCTGATGCCTGATTAATGACATGGGCAGAGACAGGGAAAAATAGATTGTACCAGCTCACACTTCTCTTATCAACGTGGGCCCTGTCGCACATCCATGCTTCCCTTTCCCAGGGTTTGAGTCAAGTCTGCTTTTGTCCAGCCTCACTAGGAAACCAGATGTGATTTAGGACTCTAGAATAACCTGCTACCTCCATTCCTGTTGGACACAGCTGTGCAGAAGGCTGATGTGAGTCATCCTTGGCTTTGCTAACGGGACTGGAGTGGCCAGCAGAATTATGGCACAGAGCTCTGCTGGCACAGCTCTGCCAAGGTGCTTCAGAGAGGTCTGGGGTGATGTGTTCAGGGAAGGAGGCACAGAGAAAGGCACATAGCATTAAATAGATGGGAGAACTGCAAAATATGCAAGAGTCCTGTGTGGCTACTGGAAATCAGAGCAGAAGCAGGTGTTTCTGGTGCAGTCAGCAGTGTAGCTTTGGGCCCCACACATTAAACCTGAGAGCTTTTTGAGTGTGGAATTTCCAGGAGAGGAGAGTGGTGACACTACCAGTGCCACAGAATACCCAGTTGGCCTCTTGCTGGAGGGTCTGGTGTGAACTGAAAGGCTTCCAGCACAGCGCTGGAGGGACATGAGGTTAAACATCATCTTAAGATTGAGGGTTAATGAAAAGATAAACTTATTTGTAAAAGAGCACCATAGAAAATTCCTGAGACTGGGGTGTTGAACTAGGACTAGTGTGCTTAACAGAGAACTGGTTTTAAAATTCAGAATTGCTTTTTCAATGCTGGGGGAAGAGGAACAAGTAGGAAAGACAAAACAGATATGTAAGAAACATGAACCTCCTCTGTTTTCACTGAAAACAAAAGAGCATTTTGCTGGAAATGAATTTATTTCATTTTTGCATATTTTTTGCCTATTCTATTAAGGACATGTTTAAGCACAGTCTGTGTCCTCTGCAGAGCTCAGAGTGAGTCTTTGAAACTGGGACACCGGGGATGCCACCATCCCCTCCTGCTCCAGGCAAACCAGGAGTTTTGCTATCTGACTGCACTGCAAAGTAGGTTGACCTTGGTTAAGTGGGTCCAGAAAATCTTACCTGTTTTACCAGAGTAACTGTCTTTGTGTGTCCTCTATCTGCAGCCTGCAATTTCCTGAGTTACCCCTTGGTTCTTTGCTGTGTTAAATAATTGCATTAACATTAGCTACTTTCCAGAATTTAGGGCTCACTGCTGTACTTGGTGAGTATGTAACATTGCCTCTCTCTCCCTGGTTCTCCTGAATTGCTGAATATAAGAAGCAAAACTAATCAGTCCTTCCTCATTACTGGAACAGAACATGAGCCTTGCCCTGGTTTGCAGTGAAGGTTTGTCCTCTATTCCCCCCAGCTATGGGTGGGGAAGCTGTTAGCGCTGTCCTCACCAGGGACAAGGATTTCAGGGACCCTGAGCTGGCTGAACAGTGTCTGGCTTGTGCCTAAAGGGTGCAAAAATGGGTTGGAAAATAGGATTGGTATTTGGCCCTAAGACCCTGGATGGAGGCTACTTGGTCAAACCATGCCTCTGCTGGCAGTGGACAAGTCCTAAACTCACAACAGAATCAAGGTGAGCAGGAGCTCTTGTATGGCTCTAGTTCAACTTCCTGCTCAAATCAAGAGTCAAACTTCCTGAGGACTCAGTCCAGCTCTGGTCTGGACAGTTCCCACACTGGAGTCTTCACAGCCCCTCTGGGCCCTCCAGTACCCTGAAGAATATTTTTCCTTACATCCAGTCAGGGTTTCCCTTAGCTGCAACTTGTACCCAGTGCCTTTCACTGTGCACCTCTGGGAAGATTCTGGACTCCATCTTTTCCAGCCCCCCTGAGGCAGTTAAAAGCTGGAGAGGATCCCCCCCTTCATGTTTTTGTCTCAGTTCTGAGCAAGTCCCTCCCTGTACACATATGCATGATTCCATGTGCACATCAGCAGCAAGTGCAAGCCCTCCATGAAGCTCCTTTCCCAAACCACTACCAGGCCTCCACCTGTGGCAATTCCAAGGTTTGTCTCACATGCCAGCCACCACAGGGTAGTTTCCTCATCAACAAGGAGATGTTATTGCTCCTCTGCAAGCTCCCCACTGGCCAGGCTCAGTACCCAGCCACATGGAGCCATTCCCAGGCTGTCTTGGCCTGCCATTCAAGCCCAGGTCTCCTGCTTTAGGGACAAGAAATAGCAAAGACATGCTTGTTTCTTCAGAGCTGAGCACTAAAACTCATTTACACTCCTGTAGTTCTCATCTAGTCAGAATAATTTCTCCAGAGCAAAGCCCAGAGAATAATTTGAAGGTGTTAAAGCCACCAGATTCCTCCAACGTGGCAAAAATATGTATTTTCTCCTTTAGTTTCTATCTCCCCTCCAGCAGCCAAATCTGCTGGAACCAAAGCACTTCTGCTGTTTATGATTGCCATGCTGCAAAGAACCCTGCCCTGGTGCCTTGCACAAGCAGCTGGCACTGCAGCCAACCTGTTAACAGAGCCTGGGTCCAGCACACACTTCCCATGAGATCCCTGAGGGAGAAGGGATGGATGGATGGATGGATGGATGGATGGATGGATGGATGGATGGATGGATGGATGGATGGATGGATGGATGGATGGATGGATGAGGTCCCAGTGAGTTGTGCCCTTGAGGCAGCACAGGACTGGGGTTCCTGCACAAAGCCATGCACGGTGCAGAGAGGGGAGGCAGGTCCTGCAGCCTGAACTGTGAGACTGTGATCCCCCTCCCAGAGCTCCCCCCACATGGAATGGCACAACTGGGGCAGAGAATCAGCTGTGCAGAGGATCACAGATCAAAAACACTGAGGGACTACTCCAAGTTTCAGCATGCAAGCAGGCAGGGTTCAGTAAAGCGTTCACAGCCTAGCCTTGGAGCAGAACTGTTACTGTTTGTCTGGCTTCCTGCCTCATTCTGCTTCTGAATTCATGACATGGGTAACAGTGCAGGAATTCAAGTGCACTTTTGCTGCTTCAGTTATTAAGCATCCACAGTTTTCCTAAATAAATGCTTGGGATCTTCCTGGTGACTGTCTCAATGCTGCTGGCTGAGATTGCTGGCTGTTTTAAATATCCGACTTGGAGAACAACCCCCAGTCCTCTAAAGAGAACAAAAAATCAGTTATTTACTCTCGTCACTCTTGCACTTTGTGTCCAACTAACTCTAATGCAGCTGTCATCCAAATAAGTCAATTCAGCATGATACTTCAACTTAGCTTGTAAATGGTGAGAGAAAAAAAAAAAAAGCCTTTTTAAACTATTTTAGAAACCTCACTATAAATGCAGCCTAACAAGATTGTCCAGCACACTAAGAAGCTAGATCTCCATTCAGAATCTTAGAAGAAAACAGCTGAAAATAACTGTGGGCACTGAAGATGCAAAACACTTTAAATATCATTTTATGTGCTGCACACACAATATAATTAGTTATGGCTCTAGCTTTATCCATAATATGAAAAACAGCATAATTAACCCCACTCTTCATCCCAAGCCGAGTACATTTTAAACTTACCCGAGGCTATTTGAAGATCCTTCAGCACTGGTGGTTGCTAGAGTTGGGAATTAGCACTGTGCAAGAAAGGAGAGAGAGAGAGAGGAGAGCAATGGTGGCTTGACGTTTCCCAAGATGGGACTGTCACATGCTAATCACTGATTTGAAATGCAAGCATAACAAAAGCCTTCTAATTATATAATCTTCGGGTCACATCCTCGTGTGCCCATGCAAAAACCAGGACTGTGCACTTGGAAGAAGGCGTTGCAGAATTTCTGACTTTTTAATTAGCATTGCACAGGGCTGGGGAGGGAGCCCTGGGAAGTGACGGCAGCGGGGCCACGCGGGGCCGGGCGCTGGCTGGTGTGGCCGTGCTGCTCTGCCAGGCTCAGAGGATCCAAAGCACCTCCCGTGGCTCCAAAAATGACAACCTCCAGCTGGGGACAGGGAAACAGGACCAGCTCCTCCCTACCTGCTGACACCCTGGCTTTCCTAGGGATGCCAGGGACCAACAAGGTTGCCAAAGTAGCCCTGGCAGGGGAGCAGCAGCGCAAACCAGCACCTGAGTATTTTCTGTTTCTTGCTAGATGATGAAAAATTTTGAGTAAAAATAAATAAGGGCTTGGAGGGTGGGGAGCAGCAGCCCTCCACACCTGCTCCATTTCTTCCCTAAGGACGATCAGCCCTTCACTGGAGGGCTCTTTGCTCCAAAGGGAGCATGTGGAGAATGCAGGTAACCCAAGAGCAGGGCTGTCAGGGCAGTCCTCCACTACTCTGAAGCACAAGGACAGGGAGACAAAAAGGAGGAGGCACAGTGACAAAAGGCAGACTAATTTCTCCCTGAAAGACAAAGATCTGCTTCAAAGATATCCTCCAGGCAGAAAATGTGAAATGTGAAACTGCACAGCCTAAATCAGTATAATTGCTGTGCAGCAGAGATAAATGTGGAGCCCCAGCAAAGGAGCTGAAAGGACAGGCTCCTAAATTAACAGAAGCTCTCTGGAAGATGCTGCTACCTATGAAGTCAAGGTCTAGGGACAGAGGACAGAGTAATATGTGTGTGTGTGTGTGTGTGTGTGTGTGTGTGTTTGGGTTTGGTTTGGTTTAGTTTTGTTGTTGATTAGGTTTAGGGTTTTTTTGGTGGTTTTTTTTTGTTTGTTTGTTTGTTTTTTGTTTGGTTGGGTTTTTTTTTTTGTTTGTTTTTTTAAGCTGGCTATTTCAGAAGCAAAGAAAATTTAACAAAATTGATTGTTCCCCTCAAGCAAACACTCAGACGTCTTTTTGCAGTTCCCCTCTAGAAAATGAGAATGGTGTATATAAGAATAGAAGTATTTTCACTTCAAGACAAGAAGGCATCTGAGAGGCAAAACCCCATGAGATCATGCAATGCATTTGTAGAGAGCCACTTCTCCCAGAGCTGACTCCATCACCTGTGAACAGGCTGTTCCCAGAGGTGGGTCCATGGAGCACGTAAGCCCGGTGGCACGGAATGTGAGTCAGCAGCATTGCTGTGAACCATTCTTCCCCTTGTGGGGGTGGTGGGGAGCCTTTATGGGGCAGAGCAGACCCAGATGGACCATCAGAGTGGCGGCTGTGGCCACCATCTGCAGAAGGACCCTGAGGAAACACCCTTGTGGCAGGTGTTGTCTCTGGGCTGGGGGCTGTGGTGGTTCTTATACAGCCTAACCAGTGTGTAAATTTTCTTTTTATTTTTTGTGGTAGTTTTTTTCTTTAAACTCCAACCTGATACAGGTTGCCTGGAGGGGTTGTGGAGTCTCCATCCACAGAGTCACGACCCAACGGGATGTGCCACAGGTCAGCTGTCATGGGTGACCCTGTGGGTGCAGGGATCTGCAGAGAGGCCCTCCCCACCTCAGTGACACAGCTTCGGGGCCTCTTGCCACTTATGTCACCCTCACTCTGAACCTGGTACCACTTTCCTCCCTTTTAGTCCCACACAGAGTTTTGTAGTGAAGGTTGGAGAAGACCTCCACGATCACTGAGTACAGCCATTAACACAACACTGCCAGGCCCACCAAGAACCCATGGCCGTCCCCAAGTGCCACATCCCAGGGTTAACGTTTCCAAGGATGGTGCTTCCTGGCCTGCCTGTCCCACCCTTTCCATGAACACGTTTCCTAATAGGCAATCTAAACCTTGCCTGGCACAACTTGATGCCGTTTCCTCTCATCCTGTCACTTGGAACCTGGGAGAAGAGGCTGACCCCCACCTGGCCGCTCCTGCCGGGGAATTAACAAAGACCCCCCGAGCCCCCTTTTCTCCAGGCCGAGCCCGCCCAGCTCCCTCAGGAACTTGTGGGCTGGTGCAGCGAGCACCCACCGAGATTTTCAAGCACCCTTCTCGTCTTCACTCGGGAACACGAGAGATACTTTAAAAACCAGCATGCCTGCTGAAAAACAAACAGCCGGTGTCACAGCCGCACACGCAGAGACATCCAAACGCACGGCAGCCTAAAGCCACACGCAATCCCCAGCGGTGTGCGGGGAGCGGGGCGGGGCGGCAGCAGCGGGGCGGGACGGGGCGGGCGGAGGTGCCGTGGCCCGGAAGGGAAACGCCGCGGATCCGGATCGGGGAGTCCGGGAGGTACCGGCCAGAGGTGGGAACGCTGGGGAAAAGGAGTGGTGGAGCTGCCGAGGGGGTCACGGTTCCGCGGAGAGCGGGGTGGAAGGTCAGGGGGTGCGAGGGGGCTCTGCGAGGGGAGAGCCGCTCTCCCTGAGAGGAGCTGAGGGGAGGTGGACAAGGGAGGTGGGCAGGGGAGCGGGGGGCTGGGAGAGGACTGAGGGTCCCCAGACAGCCGTGGAGGGGAAGGTGCCATGGGGAAGGGCGGAGCTGCTCCGTGCCCGGGGCTCTGTGCTCTGAGCTGAGAGGAAGGAGACAGAACCCTGTGTGACAGAGGCCTCGGGGCACCTGCCGTGGTCTCCCTCCTGCCGTGGTCTCCCTCCTGCCGTGGTCTCCCTTCTCCCTCCCTTCTGCCAGACTGCCCCGGGCGGGGTCAGCTTTGCCGTGAGCTGCTGTCCAGCCCCAGTGGAGCTGGAGTGGAAAGGGCGACAACAAAAAGGGGAACTTGCTTCTTTCCCAAGCCCTCGTTTGGGCTGTTACTTGTGCACGGCGCATCAGGTCGTGTCCCGGCTGTGGAGGTGCCAGTGGAAAGATCCAGGGAATAAATTCCTGCCGGATTGCCCACAGCTGCTCACCTGTCCCCTGCAATAGCTCCCCGTTAGCAGGAGGATGTGTTGATGTTGGGCAGCCCTGGGGGCTGTCAGCGCTGGGAAGGACACTGCTGAGGGAAGGGGAAGGCCGCCTGTTTGCCAGGACGAGTCCGGTCACTCCCTGACCAGGCCCAGCAGCCTGGGCAGCTCCCTGCAGAAGGGAGCCCACTGTGAGATAATGTGAAAAAAGCCATTGTGTCTTGGGCTTTAGCTCCCCTTCCACCTTTTAGTATCAGCCCTGCAAGCTGTCAAGTTAAAAAGTGATGGGGCAGAGGCTGCTTTCTTCTGCGAAATTTCCCTTGAAGGTTTGTTCTGTGGACTTCTGCATCCAAGAGGTTCCATCAGAGTGGCAGAACTGGGGTTCCCAGGTTAGGCATGCTTTTGGCAGAGTTTTGCCAAACTTGCAGCTTTTGGCTGAGGAATATTATTTTCTAAAGCCACAGAACTCACTAAACAACATTCCAGAAGAATATTTTTTGCTCCAGGTGCATACAGACACACCAACATGCTGATAATCAACAGTGGTTTGAGAGGGTGCCTTGTCACATAGAAAAACAAATAATGTCTGCTCAGACATACACAATGGTCTTAATCACCTACACAACTAAGGACTGTTTTATCCTCTTCTTCCCTTAGGAAACATGAGTTGGTTAGCAAGGAAAAAAGGAAAGCCCAACAGAGGAGGAGGACGAGGGAGAGGAGGCGGTGGAAGACGAGGAGGCAGCAGTGGCCATTCAAACAAGCCTCAGCTGGGTGGAAGTAGGAAATGTTCAACCAAAATTTGGGACGATGGAGATGATTTTTGTCTCTTTGAGGAACCAAGACTAGAATCCAGGTATTTCTGTTGGTTTGGGGGGGATTGGCATAGAGATGTCTGGGATACTTGGGGGTTGTTTGCAATACTTTGGACCATTGAGATACTTTTTGGATGTTGACATACATAGACATTTGGGGCTGGTTTCTGGATGTGTTTGAATATAGAGAAGAGTGAAAGTGTTTCAGTATGAAGTAGTTTTTACACGTCTGTTTTGATTAATGTTTTATGGATTCGATACCCAGGAAAGTGTTTTATTTTTTAAAGATTATAACCTCTGATTTTCTTCTTTGGTGATAAAGTAATTTCAGGACATTTTTGGTCAGAACACATTAATAAGCACAGGATATTTATGTTTGTGTGTTACAAAACAGAAGCTGGGCCATGGAAAATCATCAGTTTAGAATTAGTTTAGTATCCAGTGTGTGTTCTGACACATCTAGCTTAGAAATATGTGGTTGTATTGTAGTCTAAGAACAGCTGTACCTAGCAAAGTGTTCAGTGAATCATTTTGGATTCAACACAGGATACAATACATGTATGCACATGTGTGTGCAGATAAAGACACACAAATCCTGGTCACATAAGAGTGAATCCACCTGAATAATCCTTACGTGAAGGATTTCTATTATTTTGATTTTCCTGTTTTGAATTACAGGTTTGGGCCCTAACATTTGAGGCAGGCAGATAACTCATGGTTATGTCCTATTTTAATTTTCAGATCAAGTGCCCCTGCCAGAAGAGGAGGGCAAACAAAGCAGAGATCTGAAGCAAGAATGCCTCTGCAGACCATACACATGACATCAGAGAACCAGAGAAGAGTGAAAGAGCTCCTTCAAGAGCTGCAAGGGCAGGAGCTGGCACCTGAATCAGAGTTAGTTTAAATGGAGGCACTGCTTCCAGCTTCTCCACATGAGAAGCTTTAGCAGGCATACTGTTAGAAAAGGAAACAGTATTTTTTCCCTTAACTTTTAAGTATATCTCAAATCCTATGGTTTTGACTCTGCTTTGTTCTTCTGCAATATTAACACTGGGAAAGGGGTAGCCAAATCTGCCATTTAAATGAAGGATTTAAAACTGCAGAGGCAGAGTTTTATGTCTACTCTACATTTTAATTTTGTTTCATTTTAACTTGATAACTCTTTTTATCAGTGTAGCTGGAGAAGATGATGACGAGCCTGATTACCTCGATGATGAGCAGTGCTGGTCAACAGAACAGGAAGCTTCTGATGTAATGCCAAGGTTGTCTGCTGAGCCAGCTGAGCACAGAATTGTAGACAGTGAAGTGTCTCCATTTGCTGTGAACAAACTCTCCAGGTGATGCTTTAGTGAATAATTGTATCATGAAGAGGTAGATCCCTGTCTCAATACTCTCTGAGCCCTCCTTGTGTTCTTCATCCATTTTGCTCAGACATTAATAATCATTCAGTACTTCTGTGTGGTTTGGGAGCATTTTGTATGTGACAGCTTTTTCTGAAGAGTTTAATTTCTGTAGCTGAGTGGGGAAATCTAACCCTGAAACTCTTAAGTGCTACATTCTGAGGTGTGAGGCAGTGCCATGCACGCTCCCTCACTGTGAGGCTGATCGAGCAGATCTGTGGTTATTTTCCTTCATAGGAGCCTCCCACTCACTTGCTGCCCTGTTTGCTCTCTCTTGGTGCAGGTATGGCTTTGACTGTGAGCGCTGTAGGGCAGTGCTGAGATCCTGCAATGGTAATATTGGGGCATCATTGGAGTATTTGCTACTGCAGTGCTTCTCTGAAAGGTATGGAGAGAAGATGCAGGTTTCTGCAGCAGCTGCTGAAGCCAGTCAAGAGGAATGTTTAGAGCAGAGACAAGAAGAAGCTTTTGCCCTCCAGTCAATTTATGGAGAGAAATTTGTAGAAAGGATTAAAAATCGTGTTTGGACTTTTAGTTTGGAATTGGACTACCTAACACACAGGTTCAGTAAATCTAAACAAAAAAGTACAAGGGACACAGCAAAACAGACTTCAAAGGAAATATGTAAATTTTACCTCCAAGGAGGCTGCAGGTTTGGTTCAAAATGCAGATTTAGACATGAATTCCCTCCAAACCATCCACTAAACACATCCAAGAACTCTGTAGACGATGCTCATCTCAGACATAGTGATGGTCCCATATATGAACTTGAAGTAAGATTTCCTGACGAGAACAAGTATCCACTTCAGGCACCTCTTGTGGCATTTTACTCCACTGATGAGAATCTGCCTCTTGCTTGTCGTCTGCACATTGCTGAATTCCTCTTTGGAAAGGCCTTGGCAGCTGCAGAGTCTCATGAGCCAGTGGTGTACACCTTGGTGACTTGTTTAGAAGATGAACACGAGATCAGCGAGCTCCTGAGCAATACTCAACACAAGTTCAGTGTTCCTCCTGTCTCCCTGCTGGCAGCACCTCCTGTAAAGCCACAGGCAGAGAGTGCACCTGCTTCAAATCAACAGGCTGAAGGTACACCAAATCTCCTTTATGGTTTCTGGGCTAAGAACAGTCAGAAAGATTTAAAAGAAAAAAAGAGAGGGAAGGCAGAGCCCCCAGTTCAGCCATCTGTTCCAAATCTATTTCTGGAGATTGAAGTCATGTGGTGAGCCAGATCCATGATCTGTCTGTGCCTCAGGAAGTTCCTTCTGTAACCAAGCTGCAGCAGAGAGGTTTTGTGCTGGCCAGAACTGAGTTCAAGGAGCACAGAGTTTGGTTTAGCAGAGTGAGTGCTGCCCATTGCCAAACAATCCATGGACAGCACTGAGAGATGTGAGCTCCAGAATGCACCAGAGAAATGTGCTTGGAAGGGAACAGGGAAGGTTGTTTGCAAGCTTTGCTGCATCTGCGACTCATCAATTCAGAAACCTCTTTTTTTAGATTACTTAAAATTACCAGCAGCTCCTCAAAATTCACTCACAAAGGTGGATTTAAGGCTGAGCAAATGTGGAAAGTGGTTATAGAATGTTGTTCAAGATATCATTGCTTTCTATTTATGCTGGTGCAGACAGGTTGATTTCACAGAGGGAGAGTTGAGTCTGTGTCACTTGTGGCAGGGTGACTTTCCAGCTCTCAATTCCAAAACTACTTTTATCTAAGGCAAGCTTTTTTAAAGACAGTGTTCAAGAACAACTGCATTGAGTTGTAGAGCTCTTAAATAGTGACAAGCTGTGTTTTTGCTACAGTAAGACAGAGTATTCCATTTTTTGAACACCTCTGCAGAAAGACTGCTTTGTTCCAGAAACTGAGATCCCAAATAATTTTCTTTAGTTATTCCCTATGCTGTAAAATAAGTTTTGTTTTGGTTTTGGTTTTGCTTTTTTTTTTTTTTTTTTTTTTGTAAAAGTAGCCTTAAAACTTTCAGGGGCTGGCTGACAGTCTGAGCAAATCATGCTTCATTTGATAGGCAAAGGCACTGAAGTACCTGGTCCAGTTTCAGCTTTGGTTTAAAAGTATTTGGCACTGACTTAACACTTAATTAATTAAAACTACCCTAACATATTATAAGCATTTTGTACTGCATAGAAGTGGTTGTTCGTTGGAGAAGTGAGCTGAGGCACATGGAAAATGTGCAGGAAGGCAGACCATGTAACCATGTGTGGCCACCCAGACCCTGGACAAGTGGGATGGGGCTGGAGAAGCTGTGGGTGATTGGTGAGGTGAGGGGAGGTTTGCTGGTGGTGTTGAACTAAATGCATGTCAGAAACAGTCCTTGGACCCTCGGGTCCAGTCTAACAAGGTTCTTTGTTGGGAATGCTGCTGGAACATGTCTGTCTTTCCTTCACTGCCCGTTCCTTAGTAATAACAATATTTAACTGTACACTCTCTGTCTCAAGCCTCAACAGTGTCAGAGCCTCAGGAAGAAGAGGTGGTGGCAGAAGAGGAGGAGGAAGAGCCTGAGCAAGTTGTTGTGGAGAATGAGAGTTATGTGCACTTGAAGAAGAAGCTTTCCAAAAAGTATGATGTGCAGGCCAAGTCTCTGTATAACGAAAATGTTAAAATCTGCGCGCAGTTTCGGCAGAAAAAGGTACAATGTGCAGAACGTAGATTTGTTGCTTACTTTAGGGAAATAAATATTTAAGAGACAAGCTGTTGTTTCAGATGGTTCTGTTCCATTCCAGTGGTGTTCTTACTGCTGTGCTGTCTCTGTCCATCAGTCTTCCAGGCACTTTCAGTCCATGCTGTATGAAAGACAGAAGCTCCCTGCATGGCAAGAGAGAGAAAACATTCTGGGTTTGCTTGAGAGTCACCAAGTTCTTGTTGTGAGTGGCATGACAGGGTAAGAGTGTGATTGCAGATACAGACTTTATGTGTCAAAGTATACACAGAATAACATGAAATGTGATCCATGTTGTGGGAAGGTTGGGGTGGTGGCTCATCTGTGACCAGTGTAACCAGTGACAGCAGTCCTAGGTGAACTTCATGTGACGGATCACATAATGAAACAAAACAAATTTCCAGTGGAATGCAGTCAATTTATGTGGGTGGAAGATATTACATTTGTGGGGTTTTTAATTAATTCCTGATTTTGTTGTGCAGATGTGGGAAAACCACTCAGATTCCTCAGTTCATCTTGGATGCTTCATTGCAAGGCTCTCCAAACAGAGTTGCAAACATCATCTGCACTCAGCCTCGCAGGATCTCTGCCATTTCTGTGGCTGAACGTGTAGCCAAGGAAAGAACAGAAAGGGTTGGACTCACTGTTGGATATCAGATCCGTCTGGAAAGTGTAAAGGTACACATGCTTTTCTTGCTGGTTTTCATTTACTCCTATTAAAATGTGCTTAATGCTTCTCTAGTGTACAGAATCTCTGCCCTAAACCTGCCATGCAGTGAGATAAGCAAGTTTGTATCATCTGTATTTATAAAATATTATGAAATGTGTTCTGTATTTTATTTCATCTCAAGTTGCACAGTTCACTTTGCAGAATGAGAGTGCAGTGCTGTGTCTCACGGGTTTGCTTTCTTTTGAGCCAGGTGAAGGGGAGTAATGTGAGTAATCCTGCTGTCCTTTGGAAGGCTACTGGCTGTTCTTCTGCCTGTTGCCATTCCCATGTGTCTCTCAAGTGGAGACTGAAGGGTGAAGCTACAGCCAGACAAAAAGTGCTGAGTTGGAAATGAAGTTTTGTCTGTGTTGCAGCTTTTTCCAAGAAGTATGCTAAAAAAGAGACTCACCAAATCTTCCTAGGAAGAGATATCTGAGTTGTTTATCAGAAAACACTGTCCACAGGAAAAGCAGTTCATATTTTTTGATAGGTAGCAATGCTCCTTGGTAAGAAGCAGGTGTTGTCAGTGCCAGTCAAGAAATGAAAATCCATCTCCAGCAGGGCTTGCTTGTTCCCTCTCAGTCAAACCTGGCACTGAGCTGAAAACAAATGCTTTACAGCAGCACATACTCTCTTTGCACTGTGTTAATTTGCCCAGAGTCAACTGAATGCTTTGTCTTACCCTTCAAGTCCTCAGCTACCAGGCTTTTGTACTGCACTACTGGTGTGCTGTTGAGAAGGCTGGAAGGAGATCTGACTTTGCAGGGAGTCACTCATGTCATTGTTGATGAAGTTCACGAAAGAACAGAAGAAAGGTAAATAATCTCTTATCCTGTAAGCAAAATGAAGAAGGGTGGTCAAATGTGGCTAAGGTGCAAGTAGCTGATCCTGTGGCAGTGGTATGGGATGGTGGAGGGAGGCTGGGTTTGGGTTCTTGTCTTTGGGCAGTGGGAAATAGTGCTGCAGCAGCTTGTGAGAAAGCACATCTCTCAGGAATTGCTGTGCCTGCAAAGCAACCTCACATTGCAGCAGTGTTGCAAAGAGGTTTTGGATAGGGCTGGAGGGTTAAGTAACTTTTTAACCAAAGCTGTCTGTTTCTTACAGTTTCCTTGTTTCAACTTTTATCAAATACCATAATTCTTCACATGCCTTTTGGGCATTTTTTTCCCTGATGCAGGCTTCAGCAGAGCAAGGGACAAATGCTCACATTTCCTTCCAGTCTGTAGATTTTACTAGACTCATCCTATCCTGCTCTAGCCTCCTGCAGTTTTACCTCACTTACCTGCTGATCACAGACAAAAGATAATGTCTGTCAGTATCTCTGTAAATTAAGTGGCAAGCATCCTTTTCTTTGCTTTCCTTGTCTAACACTGCAGTGCAGTGGGTTTCTAAGAGGCTTTGTCTCTTACCCATTATTCTGAAGCTCAGGTGGTATTTTAGCCACTTAAAAGTGATTGTGTTTCTCAAGGATTCCTCTTCTTCTTATTTAAATCACTTCAAGCCAGTCTTCTAGTCATGCCACAAAAGCTATAAATATAGAGGGAAAAATACAGTGAGCAGGGAGGAGAGGGTAGGTTTGAGTAACTCTTCCAGCAAAGAAGAGGAGTAATAAGGACTCATCTGTTACTTTGAGTTAATTTCTTATCTGATGTTCTTGTGCTGTCATTAATGTAAGTCATTTATAAAACTTTTTGTTTAAATGGTTTTGCTAAGCAATCCTGCCACTCCAGTAAGGGACAACCAGAAGAGAGTCAGATTTGCAGACTGCTTTTCACTAGACCATTCCAACAAGCTCATGTTTCTGTGATGGTGTTGCTGTGCTGTTGAAAACACCAGGAAGGTGGACAGAAAAGGAGAAAAATAGTCTGAAAGTTAATGCTGAAAACATTCAAATGTTCTTTTGCCTGTTTTCTTCAGTGACTTCCTGCTGCTGGTTTTGAAGGATATAATGGTTCAGAGGCCAGACCTGCGCATTATACTGATGAGTGCCACCCTGAATGCTGAGCTTTTCTCTCAGTACTTCCACTCCTGTCCAATCATTAACATACCAGGTGAAAAACATTCCTTTTTATTGTCATTCATCGCTTTAGAGATTTGTTTTCACTATTTCTTCTTGCAAAGTATTTCTCAATTCAAGATGAGGATGTATACCAGAAATTCGATGCTGAAGACTAAGAGGGAGAAACTAATGAGATTTAGGAGAGAAAGGACTTGGAAATGTTGACATTTTTGTGCTGTCTGTATACCAGCAGAATTTCCCTCCTCAGAAGACAATCATTATATGGTGTGTGCATGACATGGTTCCCTGGGTTAGTTTCACCACAGCTGAAGACTCTCCTGTATCCTTGTGAGAAAAGGATCAGTGAGAGGATCCAGCTGGATCCATGCACGTGTTTAGCCCAACGTGCCTTTTAAATTGCTGAGTTATGACGTGGAGCTGGAGAGGAACATGGGTGTGTTCCCCTAAGTGTATCTGCTCTTCTCTGCCTGTGTGAGTGCATTGTGCGTGTTACCATGGAATCCTAGATTGGTTTGGGATGGAAAGAACCTTAGAGGTCCACTAGTTTCACCCCCTGCCATGGGCAGGAGTGTCACTAGACCAGGTTGCTCAAAGCCCCATCCAACCTGGCCTTGAACACTCCTTGCTTGGAAGACACCCACTGTTTGTCCTAGTCACAAATTGTGTTGAAGAGTGCAGTGTATGTCATAATAACCTGTATAAAACTACAATAATCTTTGGTCTTTTTTCTCTTTTCTCCATGCTGTTGTGGCACGTGTAGATAGATTTATTCTCATGTTTCCTTTCAGGTCGAACGTTTCCTGTGGACCAGTTTTTTCTGGAAGATGTGATTGCAATGACAAGGTGTGAAATTCACATGTTCTCAGATGTATTTGGGTGGTGAGGTTGAGGTTGCACTTTTGACTTTGAGACTGCAGTAGTTCTGTGCATTTATTTTGAAAGTAAATCTTCTCAGATCTCCCTCATCACCTGCACTCTTGGAGCTCTACTAAAGCACCTTGACCTTCATATTATCTGTGGTTTATACAAAGTTCCTCTCAGACTTAAAAAAAATATTTTAGATACCCTATCTCTGCAGTTAGTTATTAGAAGGAAACTGTTAGGCTTCTTTCCACACTACCAAATGTTCTTCTGCTGTTCAGGTATGTTTTAGAGGACAGCAGTCCCTACAGAAGGAAGGTAAAGCAAGAACAGAATGGGAGACACAAAAGAACTGCATTTGAAGAAGTAGAGGAAGACCTGAGGCGTGCTGGCCTTCTGGAAACCACTGACACCGTGGTCAGAGATTCAGATCCAGACCAGAAATTAACACTGAAGCAGCTCCTTACACGATATAAAGGTGAACTCCTTCTTAAATGTGATAAATTGGCAGACAAACAACATGGGATATTATCACTGTAAGCTGAATGCTTATCTATAATTCATAGATTTGCACTTGTGAAGTTCTAGATGAGAAACTTCCTGCCAGTTTAAAAGAAATAAAAGAGAACCCATTGTTCTCTTAAACTACAAGCAAAGATCTTGGCTAAGACTAGTTCTTAGCATCTGAAAATGGACAGTTTTCAGCTACTGTCTCTTTCCATCCCTTTTCAGATGCTTTGTTAGTTCCACTTTGCTCTCTGTATCTGTTCTTGCTGAAGCAGCTTTGCTTGGGGCACAGCATGGATCTGCCCTCTTCAGGTCTAAGCCAGGTGCTCTTTAAACAAAGCTGTAACTGGTCCCATGCATCCACAGATGTTTTTTACAAGACACAGATTTACTGCATCTTTCATTTCTTTTTTTTTTTTTTTTTTTTTGCAGGGGTTAGCAAGGCAGTGTTGAAAACAATGTCTGTCATGGACTTGGACAAAGTTAATCTAGAATTAATTGAAGCTTTGCTGGAATGGATAGTTGCTGGCAGACATTCATACCCCCCAGGTAATTTCATTGTCCTTGGGAAATAAATGAAAGAAGATTCTTAGAAGTTTCTTGGATAGTCCAAAGCTAATTATTTGCATGCAGAGGTTCTGTAGCTACTATATTTTGGAAAAAAAAAAAATTGCTAGTTGAGTTACAAAACTTGTGATATACATGGGAGGGGAAAGGCAAGAAAATTGTCTACTTGAGAAGTCTTTTGTGAAGGACTATTACAACCTGTGTGCTTTTTTAGTACAATAATTGCACACTAATAAAATATTGTGCTGTCCTTTTTGTTGAGAGATTTTAATTTTTTTATCTACATATATAGGTGCTGTGTTGATATTTTTGCCTGGCCTAGCAGAAATCAAGATGCTTTATGAGCAGCTTCAGACTAATGCTCTTTTTAATAACAGGCACAGCAAGAGGTAAGGCAGAAAAGCTCCAAAACTGTCAGTCTTTACCCATAAATAGTCATTTCCTGTATAAAGCCTGCCTTTATCCAGGGATAAATTAGCTTGATTAAATGTGTGAGCTGACTCCAGTCAGGGTAACTCCTTTTCTATCTGTTGGCTCCCTCCTTTTGTTTTTCTCCTCAGCTCAGGAAGGTCAGTGTTGAAGTTCTCAGAGACCCTGGTGAGGAGTGGTTTCCATTTTGTGCTCTGCATGATCCAGGCTGCTGAAATCTCAGAATGTTTGCTGAGTTACATTTAGTTGTGGTTGTGTTTGGCCTTGGTTACAAGGAGAAGTAACACTCTGGACAGTATCTAGTGAGGCAAAAGTGTGTGCAGGCAGATTGTTCCCAAGAAGGAAGAGGCTGGAGATGCCCTGAGCATCTTGTCCTGTTGTCCTTGCAGGTGTGTGGTTTATCCACTTCATTCTTCACTGTCCAGTGAAGAACAGCAGTCTGTGTTCCTCAGGCCTCCTGCAGGAGTTACCAAAATCATCATCTCTACCAACATTGCAGAGACATCTGTCACCATTGATGACGTGGTCTATGTGATTGACTCTGGAAAAATGAAGGAGAAAAGGTACTGGCATTCATTCCTTGGGGTTTTGTAAACTGTTTCAAGCCTTGAGTTTTCCAAAGAGACAGGAAAAACTGGAAGGAAACTTTGTCTGTAGAAAGCTGCTACGAGGTGGAGAAAGCCAGTCTAAACTCAGATCCCAGTGCAGGAGTGGGAATTGTATCCATACAGAAGTTGGCAGCATCTGCCTGCTCAGCCTCCAGCCTGTTCTCTGTGTGCTCCGTACAAGGGTGGGGACAGGACAAGGGCTGAAATGGCTTCAGACCGAAAGAGGGCAGGTTTAGATCAGATATTAGGAAGAAATTCTTCACTGTGGGGAGGCACTGGCACAGGTTTTCCAGAGAAGCTGTGGCTGCCCCATCCCTGGAAGGGTTCAAGGCCAGCCTGGACAGGGCTCTGAGCAACCTGGCCTAGTGGAAACTGTCCCTGCATGTGGCAGAGGAGGTTGAAATTGGATGATCTTTAAGGTTCTGTGGCTCTGTGAATACCAGCCTGTCTCTTGCTTTCCTGTAGATACGACCCAGGCAAAGGAATGGAGAGTCTGGAGGACACCTTTGTGTCCAAGGCCAATGCTCTGCAAAGAAAAGGGCGGGCAGGACGTGTGGCCTCAGGCGTTTGCTTCCACCTCTTCAGCAGCCACCACTACAACCATCAGCTTGTGAAACAACAGCTGCCAGAAATACAGAGAGTGCCCTTGGAGCAGCTCTGTCTAAGGTGAGCTGTTGTGTTTCCTGAAAAAGCCAGCGTGCACAATGTCCTTCCTTTGCTGCAGGGAGCACCTGCCACAACCCACACCAAAGCACCATCATCATGCAAACGTTGAAGGAAGAGGCCTTCCTGTCCCTGCTGCATGCTGCACACCCCTTTGTACTGAAAGGAAACAAAGCAGCACAAATTACAGTTTTGCAGTAAAAACTTTATTTCAAACCTCAGTGTACTAAATAGAAATCTCTTCTTACAGACTCTACATTGTTCCCTGACTTCAGCTTTGTGTTACTGGCCCTTTTCTAGGGAGTGTGCTCTTCAACACATTTTCTGTTTGCTTTTTTCAATCTGTTTTTACAAAAGCTTGTTTTTTTTATCCTGAATATGGAACTAAGCTGCTTTTTTATTTTCTTTGTGTTTTCTTTTTAACTTTCCCTCCCCTCCACTTAAGAATTAAGATCCTGGAGATGTTTTCTGAGCAGAGTCTTCACTCTGTCTTATCACGACTGATCGAGCCCCCTCGGACTGAGTCCTTGCAGGCATCAAAGGTGCGACTGCGGGACCTGGGAGCGTTAACACCGGAGGAAAAGCTCACTCCTCTGGGATACCACTTGGCTTCGCTGCCTGTGGATGTCAGGATTGGCAAGCTCATGCTGTTTGGCACCATTTTCCGCTGCCTGGATCCTGCTCTGACCATAGCAGCCAGCCTGGCCTTTAAGTCACCTTTTGTAAGTATTCTTAACCCGGGGGTCATGTTTTTGTGTGGCAGCAAAATGCTGTTGTGACATGCAGCACGCTGCACTTGATATTTTAATTCTTCTTTTTAGCCTGAATTGTTTATGTGTTAGTGCAGGGCTTGTTAAAACAGTCCAGTTATAAGCAGAAGTTCAAAACCATGTGAGCAACAAGAGTGGTATTTATATACAGTACAAACAATGAATAGTATTTTTGATTTCTAGCTAAGAAGTGCACACATTTTGTCTGACTTTGGTGTGAAAATTACTGGTAATATAAATAGTGAAATAGCTGACACATCTGAGCTGTGATTGCAGAGGTCAGTTTGGATCTCTGTGTCTTCACTGTCACTTTGGCTTCTTGAATCAGGTGCTCTTTTGAATGCCTCATATTTTCTGTTATCCACAGGGAAAATTTGCATTCTGACCTGTGAGCTGCTGTGAAAATACCAAAGAGAATGTGCCATGTAGGTCTAGAAAGGCTCGTCCAAGTGGTGAGGGGAAGAACACACTAACCTGTTACTGCCTGTCTAGGTGTCACCATGGGATAAAAGGGAAGAAGCAAACAAAAAGAAGCTGGAGTTTGCAGTGGGAAACAGTGACTACCTGGCTCTTCTCCAGGCCTATAAGGTGAGCTAGAGCTCAGTAGCCTCTCAGGGTTTTGTGACGTGTTTGATATCCATGCAGAAATGTTTTATTAAAGGCTTCCTCCCATGCTCTCACTCAGGGATGGCGTTTAAGTATCAAAGAGGGCTCTCAAGCAAGCTACAACTACTGCAGGGAGAACTTTCTGTCAGGAAGAGTTCTTCAGGTAGGTCAGTGTCTGTGGCTTGGCACAGGGACTGGCAGAATCCCAGTGACAGAAATAAGCCACTGGGGAAGACTCTTCCTGCTGGGTGTGGCAGCCAGCACAGCTCTGTCTGTTGTAGGAAATTGCCAGTCTGAAGAGGCAGTTTGCAGAGCTGCTTTCTGACATTGGCTTTGTGAAGGAGGGATTGAGAGCCAGGGATATTGAGAAAAAGTGGTCCCAAGGAGGCGATGGCGTGTTGGATGCCACAGGAGAGGAGGTAATTCACAGCATTTCATCCGTGCTTCAAATGCTGCTGCAGTTTTTCATGTGGGCTGCCTTCAGGAAGACTGGGGCCAGAGATGTTACATGATGATCAGGGTGATCAGGGTTTGGTAGTTGTAGGATTCTTTGGGACAACTTGTGCTTGCTGTCTCGAGGGTGCAAGCCACTTTGTAGCCACATGTCAGAGAACAATTCAGCTGGGCACCAGGATAGTGGTGGCCAATTTGTTCCATTGGTAGTGGGGGGAAATGCACCCTAAGTCCAACCTGAGGTTGCAGGAGCAGTGACTCGTCCTCCTCTATAAAGCACAGGAGTGCAGCTGTAGCAGTGAACTAGTTTCAGGAATTCAGTCATTCCTAGAGCAGGATTTTACCTTTACAGACTGAACTGTAGGATCTCTAATGATCTCCTATTGATTCCACAGGCAAATTCAAATGCAGAGAACATCAAGCTGATCTCAGCTATGCTGTGTGCTGCACTGTATCCCAATGTTGTCCAGGTAAGAGAATGCTTTTTCATTTTCCCTTCTTTGGTCTAGCATATCCACATAGACTGCTTTCATTTTGGCTCAGTGTGGCACCCTTGAGCCTGGCTTAGGTTGCCAAAGTTTGCTGCTTGTGGTGTCAGAGCTCCAGTTTGTATTGCCTGAGACTGCTGCTGTTCCTACAGGCTGATTACAGTGTCACACAGAAGCCAGCAGGAAATGCAAAGAAGCCACTTAAAATTAGACCTTTTGAGAAGGCTGAGGTTACAAAGGAATGCAGGATTGGGCAGCACCTGGAGTGTAATACCTGTCTCCAGTGACTTGACATGTTGCTTCCACAGAATTTCTGGTTTTGAAAAATTTAAAACATGAAGTTAAAAGGTTTTGTGGTGCAGCAGATTTTTATAACCTTTTTTCTTACCATACAGGTGAAAAAGCCAGAGGGTAAATACCAGAAGACCAGTACAGGAGCGGTCAAAATGCAACCAAAAGCAGAAGAGCTAAAGTTTGTTACTAAAAATGATGGTTATGTTCATATTCATCCTTCATCTGTGAATTATCAGGTCAGGATGCTTTTCTCTGCAAAGCATGCTCTCTTTTTATGAAAGAAATCACTTTTGCTTGAGTGTTTAAAATTACAGTGAGGATCACTATTGATGTTTAAAATCCAAAAATCTTAATGATTGAACAGTCCTGTGTTAGGACTGTAAATAATGGTGCATTCCTGAGTTAGGAGTGTCCTCCTGGGCAGGGAGTTAAACTGCATTCTCTGGAGCCAGCAGTTGTTGGCAGCTCTTCTGGCTCAAGGAGGGTCTGTTAGTGCTGCAGGGGCACTTCAGGCCCATCTGCTGCTGCAGAGTCGGCCTGTGTGGCAGAGGCAGGAAGAGCAGTGTCACTGACCGGGCTGTTGTGTCCCTGCCCAGACCAGGCACTTTGAGAGCCCGTACCTGGTGTACCACGAGAAGATCAAGACGAGCCGCGTGTTCATCCGGGACTGCAGCATGGTGTCCGTGTACCCGCTCGTGCTGCTCGGGGGCGGCCAGGTGCACATGCAGCTGCTCAAGGGGGACTTCGTCATCTCCCTGGACGACGGCTGGATCCGCTTTGTGGCTGCCTCTCACCAGGTGAGGAGGAGGAGGAGGGGCCATCCTGGGAGGGCTGCCGAGCTGAGCTGCAGCTGAGCCTTACCCGTGCCTGTTTTACCACGTGTGGCAGGTGGCTGAGCTGGTGAAGGAGCTGCGCTGCGAGCTGGACCAGCTGCTGCAGGATAAAATCAAGAATCCCAGCATGGATTTGTGCATGTGCCCCCGAGGCTCTCGGATCATCGGGATGATTGTCAAGCTTGTGACCACACAGTGACAGCAGAACAGCTTTCTGTAAAGCATCACCCATGGCTGCTGCCCGAGAACAGACCAAGTAACATCAGTGTCCTGACATTTACTGGTCCAAAATGTGGCACTGACCTCTGGAAAAACAAGTTGGCAACTGTACTGTTGAGTCTTGGGTTGTTTTGTTTTGTTGGCTTGCTTGGTGAAATTAAGGTGGTTTACACTCAGCTCTGGGGAAATGGCAACTCTTCCAGAAGGAAATAGAAACCTCTGAGTGTTTCTTAGGGACTATGCCCTGGTAGCAGTGTTTTCTGGTCACACAAACACCTGCTAGCCAGCTGTTTCTTGTAATAGTCACGGCTGGAGGCAGCATGGGGCGTGGGGAGCTGCTCCCAAATTGGTTTAAACTCACTTCTACATTTTGACTAAGACTTTACTGAGGCAGTTTTGGCTGACAAGGGATCCTCTGTTTACAGTTCAACCCAAAGCCTTTGTACAGTAAGCACCTTTAGATTTGTGTCAAGAGGTTCTGCAATTCAGTGTCCTGTGGTAAGGAGATGTACTCAGCAGTCAGTGTGATTTTGGATCAGTGCAGGTTGCTCTGGTGACAAAACTCCAAGACAGTGTGGACATTTTCCCTGGAAGAAAGGCTGTTCCAACCCTTCCTGCACTGAGAATAAGTAAAACAGCTGAGATGGGACTGCTGTAGTACATTAAAATGCATTCTTGGCAGCTGCCGTTGCTAATTGCTAATTATTCTGGTATGGGTTCCACCCTGTACAGTTGGAACAAAGTCCCACTTTTGGAAGCTTTCAGCCAAACTCCTGCTCAGAGGACTGGGCTGCTCCAGTGTGGGGTAAAATGCTGTAGCAATAATGAACCATTATTTGCTCCTTTTGGCCTTGCTTTTAATTGCAGTGCTGAACATTGCTGCAGCCAAGCTGCTCAAATACCAAGTGCCCTAAGTGACAGGACTGGGCTGTCACCAGAGTGAACACTGCCTCCAGCACCAGTCTGATCTACACCCTGAGGAATGAGTGGAGAGAGGCAGTGTTAGACGAGTGTTTTGGTTTTTTTAAAAAAACAAATATTTTTTGTAGGAGTTTCACACCAACACGCCCTCCTGTGAGGAGGATGACAGGAGTATCAAGACCAACATCCCTGTGCAGAGAATGGCCACTGCGGCTCTGCTGGGATGGATTAGCCCCGGCTGGCTCTGCTCCCTCCTCCATCCCACCTCCATGAGCAGGCACTGGGAGGAGGGAGAAGCATGGGATCAGATATTCACACACTGAGATACAGTTTAATACAACAAAAGCAAAAGAATTTATTCCCTACTTCCCTTGGGCAGGCAGGTGTTCAATCACTCCAGGAAAGCAGCATGCTGTCCTTCCAACCGTTCCTAAAATTACTGGCACTACAACATTTCCTTGCTGTTCTGCTAACAGCCATTATCAGCTGCAAAAATAAAGCAAACTGGCATAAATCCTGAACTATCGTATTAATTCAGTAACCCATCCATGGTGCCATGGGGTTAGGCTGATTTCCCAGAGCAACCACAGATCAGCACAGCAGCAAGGTCCTGCCCTGGGTACACTTCACTGCCAGGATGGAGCCAGGCTGACACGAGGACCGTGAGCTCTCAATTCCCCACAGATCCTGCTACTTGAACACAACCTGCAGGACCTGGGATCTCCACAAAACCCCTCCAACTTCCTAAAAAAGTTACACATAGACATAGCATACACACACAAGACACCTGGCACTGGTACCTCTTCCCTCTAGCTGGTGCTGCACAGGGATGCAGAAGGCTCATGTGCCTGTCCCAACCTGCCTGGTGCTTTTTCCCCAGGGGCAGCACACTGCCCTCTTCCCCATCCCAGCTATGAACAGCAGGGTTGTCACAATTGATTTCTTAGTTAGAAATGAAGTTTATTTCAATGCACCAATAAAAAAAAAAAAAGCCCAACATTTTCAGATCACAGAACACAAACACAACAGAAGAGTTTTGTATTAGTCTGCTAACAAGACTTTTAGAAGATAGAGATTCATGCCAATTGCTAGTCAATAGAAACAGCCTTCTAGGACTAAGCCCTTACATCACAAAATCCCTTATAATGTAAACAAAATAATTTTTTTTACTAAACTTCTTAAATTTGAACCCATTCTTTTAGGACTTTCTTTCCTTCAAGGGCTTCCTGATGGTGAGTGACTGAAAGGAAAAAAAAGACAACAAACATTAAGAACAACTCCTACAGCACAACCAACAGCAACTGCATGCTACCCCAGGCTTCCTCTGGAGTTCTGCCCCTATCTGCATTTACAGTCTCAAACAATGAAAGAAGTGTTGTATTTTACACTTCAACTTAAAAACTGTTTTAAGCTCAAAAGCTGAAGACTAATTAAGAGAGCTGAGACATCAAGCCTGCTCAGAAATCTCAATTCCAGCACATACTTCCCCTCTGGTAACAGAGGAAAACCTCTTCCTTTATGGAGCACAGCACAGCCTGGCAGCTGTGCAACTCCCCAGCCTGCAGGAGTCACCAGACAGGAATTTAATCCTACACCACTTCATTGGCTTGCTCCACACCTTACATTACTCACTTGTTCCCTAGATTCTAAATTCCTCAGAAACGTTTCACCAAAGGTTTCTTTAGCAGCAGCTACTCTTATTCCTTAGCTATATCATGACATTCTGACTAGCAGCAGCAGGAAATGCCCATGTACAATTCATGTCCTCACAGTTCAGATTTAGGCAAGTAAAAATCCTGAGCTTTTATCCTTGCCCAAGTTAACTTCTCTAGGAACTGTCCCAGCTCAAGTGCTATTGAACCACACACAGGACAGACTCCAGTTTTAAGACATTCCTACCTTCTCTTTGGAGATGGTGATCTGGACTTTGAGCGGCTGTTCAAAAACAAACAGACAGACAGACAGACCAGTCAGTGTGGTTGGTACACCTGGGTGCTCTCAGTAACCACTTCTGAGCATTTTAAACCAGAACAATTTGATGTTGTTAAATGCATTGACACTACTGGTATCAAGTGTACCCAGGTACTTTAAGCAAGAAGCTGCAGGTGAGAAGGAAAAATGCTGGAAGCCAGAGCCCTTGGGAAAGAGCAACACACAGCTTCAAAGCTGCTGTAAATCACAGTAACCCTGCAAAGCAGGAGCAGTGAATCGAGCAGAGTTAGGGAGAACTACAGACACTTATGAACAAAGGTAGGAGAAAACATGCCCCAAATCCTGTCAAGTTTTTTTTTGTAATATTGAGTGTAAAACATCTGTATTCAAAACCCTGGAAGAATTGCCTACTGTCCCACAAAAAATTAGCTATTCAAAAAAACACCCAAAATGTATGAAAAATGTTTTTGAAATCAGTTATGAAAAGTAAAAAAACAACCCTGCAACTGAAATTCCAGTCCAAACAGATTTTGAATCCTGAGGAAAAAACAGAGAACCCCACAAAAACCCCACCAACCAAAACAAAAACCAACTGAGTGGTACTTGTATTTGAACGCTCACCTTTTAGCAGGTAAGCCAGATTTAGATCTACCATGAGACTCAGACCTACAACAGGAGAAAAATAAAGCTCAGCAAAGCAGCCAGTGGGCATGCAAACACACAGAGAGTTAGCTACACCAGCAACAGCAAACTGACCCCACGCAGCAGCACCAACCACGGAGGGAAGGCTCTGTGCTGCAGGCCTTCCCCAGGACCTGCCAAGGGAATCCTTCAGCTCCTCCTGCACAGACCCCACCCGTCACAAGGCACAAGAGCAAGCACAGGAAGCTCCCCAGCAAAGCTTCAGCTGCCAGGTCCACAAAACACCAGACCAGACTCCCACACTTCCTTCCTACCTGCAAGTATCCCTTCTAGAAAGGGAAGAATAGTTTCAAGTGTCATCTTAGGAAGTATTTTAACAGTGTATTAGGAGCCTGGAATCAGCCACTTCAGCTCAAGTTCCCAATGCCAATTTCATTCAAGCATAATATAGATTTTGCACCAGTATCTGGTTACTAATGAGTAAACTATTCCAAATTTGTCTCAGGAATTAGAATCAACTTTAACAGTGAAACTTTCCTCCCACATTTATTATGTGACTTTATCAACTCAAGTATCTGCTGTTACTTAAAAAATGTCTTCCTTGAGTGTCACAATTCAAGCTATCATTTGACATCAGAATGCTCCATTCAGCAAGCCTGGCCAAAAAAAGCAAAATACTATCACTCTATTTCTGCTCCCAACTGTTTTTGAAGGGTAATCAATATTCACCTTTACCTGGCCTATTAACTCACAGAAATACTACAAGGACACTGCTGGCACACATTAAACAAAATGTTACGTGCCACTGCTTTGAAACCTTCCTGGCCACTATCCTGAGCCACTGTCTGGCCCATTTCCCCCCTCGTAACAAGTAACTTTTTACTGGATCATAGTTACTGAAGATGGGAATGCTCACAACCACCCAGAACTGGTACTCAGCAGCGTGAGCATCTCTTCCACTGCTAAGCAGAAGGCAGCACAGCACACAAAACCATCCTAATCCACTACATACCTAAGAATTGCTTTTTTTTAAAAATTCTCTCTACAGACCTTAAATTGTACACCACTACTTTGTCTGTGAAAAGGCATAAATTATTAAATGCAAATATTGCTCTGCTGGACAGCCTTCTAAGTGCTTCCAGACAAATTCCCCCAGGGAAGGGGGGAAAAAAACCAAAACAAACAACACACCACCACAACCACACAACACACCAAAACCATTACTGGTTTGAATTAATACAAGTGTCTCACCTGCTGCGAGGCCACACAACAGACCGGGACCTGGAGCGTGACCTGGACCTAGATCTGGGAAAAAAAACAATGGAAGCTCCACTACCACGTGCTTCATACAGGTAAGACAGAAACAAGTTATTGTAAATATCCCAGAAGACTGAGAACTTTGCTGGACTACTGGTTTTGCAGAAGTAATTTTTATTATTAGAAGGCTGTGACACCTTTGGTCAGTACTGCCATGCAGATAAAGTGAGTTCCACTGTCTTACTGGACTAAGCAATTACACCCTCTACATTTGAAGCTGAATTTGGAAACCTTAACCACAGAGCAAAGCTGTAACTTTGCTACAATGTTAAAAAGAAAAAATAAAATCTCAGAAACAGTGGTTCCAAAACTATAAGTTAAATTTTAAGCACAGTATTCAAGTAGCCCTTACGTGTGTAACACCACAAAGGTTCCTACCAACATATAGACTGCAAAACAAACTTACTGATTACAGGATAAATGCTATAAAAAATATATGTAAGTATTTGATATTTCAGCTCCACGTTATACACCCTTCAGCAATGCTGTGGGTTTAACAGCAAGCACGTACCTTGACCTTCTCAGAGAACCAGAGCGGGACCTGCGGGGTGAGAACGATCTGTATCTACGAGGAGACATCGACCGGGACCTGCGGTAGGAAGCCGACCTGGATCTACACAACAAAGCAAACACCAACCCATCACTGCGAGGTACTTTTCACAACTGCAGGAAAGGAAGGGCCCAGAGAGGAAGGAGTGGGAAGAAAAACACAGAAGGCAGAGCCCTACCTCCTACCACGGCTGCGGCTGCGTGACCGGGAATACCGTCTGCCTCGGGACCTCGAGCGGGATCTGGACCGGGACCTGGGTTGAGGTTAGAAAAAACAGGTATCAGCAGACAGCTGCAGCAACCCACACGTGTGAGGCCCTGCTGAAGTCAAAACTTTTTTCAGACAACTAAAAAGAGGATTTAAAAATAAAACAAAAAAAGAAAAACCAAAAACCAAACCAAACAAAACTTTTTTCAGACAACTAAAGAACTAGCATCTGTCAGTTGGAAAAATGTCTGGGCCTACTTGTCTTGAGCATTTTTACTACCTAGAAAAATGTTAAAAGCTGAATTACATTGCAGAATTACATTAGAATAGAAAACACTGTAATGCGTATTTAAAATAAACCTTGCAAGTTTGCAGGTCGACCCTCTTTGGCCCAAGGTCTAGCAGATCTAGACGATCTAGAAGTATCTATAGGCGAGCGCTGCATCTAGGTAGGTGTTCTCTTCAATCTAACGACGATCAAACTGACAGCCCAATGAGCCAGGGTGAGGCTTGATTGACGCAAGAAGATTTTTCTAGGTGGGCATGTGGTCAATCTGGTGTTCCTCTTTCTAAACCGGAGGGGGGCCCCAATTGAAAGCCAAATTTACTGTTACGGCGGTCACCGTCTCAAATTTTCTGCCCTTAAAGAATAAGGTGAAGCTACGTGTAGATGGCTCGAGGGGATCTGGCCTCTTATGCTGATCACCTCAAGGTCTAGGAGGATCTTAAGTGTCGGATTTGCAAGGCGCCTCAGCATGAAATCTTAAGGCTCGTGACATTCTGAATCAAGGCGACTGACTCAAACGAAGAAACCTGAAAGGTTTTGACCAGGTTGATTATTAAAATAGTAACATTTTATATGTATTAGCAAAAAAAAAAATCTGTGATATACACCTGTTGACTTACGACAATTAGAGTTAAAACTGGTGTAACATTGTGTTCTTTGCTAACAAGAACTACACAACAGCGAGCTGGCGAAGCAACGCGGCTGCCCCGGCCCCGCACCTACCTGCTCCTCCTTCGCCGGCTATAGCGGTGACAGTCATAGGCATAGTGGCCTTTCTCACCACACTCGTAGCATCTGTCGTTGGGGTCGAAGGGGCGCCGGGCGGGGGGCCGGTCGTAGCGGGAGCGGCGCGGCATCCCCGTGGATACTTCCACCCTAACCCTGGAGCCGCATATTATCCTGCAAGACACAGCAGCTATCAGCCAAAGGAGTATTTTCCTCTGATGCGCTCAAGCAACCATGAGAAATCCCTGACTGATGTGGCGTAGGGAGATCGAGGGCTGCGGCCCTCAAAGACATTCCAGACACGCACGTACTTTCCATCGAGGCCAAGCACAGCATCTTCAGCATCCCGGGGGTCTTCGAACTCCACGAAGGCGAACCCCGGCGGGTTCCTGGCGATCCACACGGTTCTCAGCGGTCCGTAGTAGCTGAAGGCTCTCTCCAGCTCGCCTTTGCCGGCGCCCGTGCCCAGGTTCCCCACGTACACCTTGGTCTCTGCGGGGACAAGCGGCCGCCATGTCAGAGCCGCGCGCGGCGCCGGGCACGCGGCCGCCCCTCCCCCGCTCCCTGCCCGCCGCCATCTTTGACACCGCGTCCATCTTAGAGCGCTCCCGCCGGCCGGGCCGGGCCGGGCCGCGCCCGCCCTGCACAGACCCCGCCGCGGCGGGCGCGCCCCGGCCCTTCGCCAGCGTTCCTCGCAGCGGCCGCCTGACGGAACGCTCGCCTTCTCCCATCGGCGGAGCAGCACCAACGCCGCCGCCGCCGCTCCCTCCCCCTTTCCCCTCGCCCCGCTGCCCACAGCAGAAGCCCCCAGGGGCCTCTGAGACGCCCGGGGCTCCCCGCCGTGCTCACCATATCGCCCGTATCGCGACATCCTCCCGATGACAGCGCGAGCCCGGGCAGGCGCGACCCTTATATACAGGAACCGCCGCCGCGCCTGCGCGCCGCGCGGGGGGCGGGGCGGGGCGGGCCCGCGCCTGGGCGCGCGCGGGGCTCGCGAGAGGCGGCTCCCGCGCGGCCGCCATGGCGGGCCTGAGGGGCCGTGAGGGGCGCGGGCCGGCCCCGCTCCTGCTGGGCACACGCTCGCCCCCGGCAGCCCCCAGTGAGAGATCCTGTCCGGCTCTGAGGGGGAACGCCAGTCGGGAGCCACTTGTTGTGTTTTGCAGCCCTCATGCGTGACCCATCATGGCTTCTGCCTGTGCTGAGGGTGAAGGAGCTGACGCCATGGGCCTCATTCCAGGGGCAGGAGTAGTGCCTTCCGTGGAAGAAGGAACCCCCGAGCTGCTCCAGATCTCTCGTGCTGGCTCACACCTCGCGTCCATCCCAACCAGCCTTGGGAGTTCAGCTCCTGGTGTAGCCCCTCGTATCTGACATGCAGCTGGAGCTGTTGTGCGTTGGCATCTCCCAACCTTTCCATGCAGTAATGGACGTGCAACAAACATTTTTAAATAAAAAAATCAACAAAAACCTGACAGGTGAAAAGTAATTTTAGGTAAATCCCAGCACGAATGAGGGGAGCCTTTAAGGAACAAGGGTTAGGCAGACTTTGCAGCTGCATTTGAGCACACCAATGTGCTTATCACCTAACAATGCAGAACAAATACACTGAGATAAACGAGGCCTCTAAATGTTCCTTACTGCATTAATAATCTCGGGAATAATCACATAATGATTCCTGCATCTTGTGTTGGCATAAATCAGAAACAGAGCATTAAAAACACAGACTTGCTGAATTGCAACACATTTTCCTTTTACAGAACACTGGTTTTCCAAGCACTGCTGCTCTAAAATAAGAAATATAGACAAGTAATGGGTTTTAAACCTGCTATTTGCCTGCTAACTTTCTCTAATAATTTTACAAACTCGGATATACAGTGTAGTTTATGTTCTAGGAGAACAGTAATGGGAAAAACAAAAAACCAACTAGCCATGAAAACAAAACAAAACAGCTTTCTGAACATTTTTTAAATTTGGTGTCCTGGCTTGTAAAATAAGCATGTATTCTATTTTTGCCATCTGTTGGGGGTTAGGCAGTTCTTCTTATCTCTTTCAAGAACAATGACACTGCCAGGAAGATAATCTCCTGCTAATGGGCTATTGAATTACTCACTGTGGCTGGTAAGATTAGTTACATCATCCCATTGAGAGATGCTCCACCCAGAGGGAGGAGCCAAGCATCCCTGCCACCATAAAACAAGCATTTCTGAGACCACAGACAGCCTTCTTCACTGGATTTCCGAGAGAAATCAGGAACCAAGGCCCAGCTGCTCCTTCGCTGCATTTTCGGAAGGGATCTACACCCTTCTGCAGATCGCCGCTCCAGGAGGAGCAGCCACCATTTGGCTGGACTGCTATCAGCACCCTGACTTCTCAGGGTGCCAGGTTTTTCTCACTCTGCCAGTGGTTGTATTGCTTGTGCTAAATTACATTGTTATTTAGTTTTTTCTTCCTAGTAAAGAACTGTTATTCCCGTTCCCATATCTTTACCTGAGAGCCCTTTTTAATTCTGAAGTTGTAATAATTCGGAGAGAGGGGGTTTACCTTCTCCATTTCACAGGAGGCTTTTGCCTTCCTTCACAGGCTCCTGTCTTTTCAAACCAAGACATTTGGTTTGGGAAGTCCAGATGTCATAATTTGCTTTCTAAATAAAACAAAAAAAAGAAGAATCTGGTAGGCAGTTCAAATAAACACACCTTCAGCACTATAAAATTAAACTAGTTTTAAAGGGAAAACAGGTTAAATGTATTATATATCACCTTTTACAATATTGTTACAAAAACTCTTAACTGACAAATCAGTTTATTACATCAGCATTATCCAACAGTTTGCTACTAATAAAAATAGCACATGAAAAAATGCTTGTGCTTTGAGTTTATTCTTCTTTATTCCTTCCTTTACATACAAAAAAAACAAGACAAAAGTACCCAAAACGCAGCATTTCTGCAAACTGTGAATATTGACACCCAGGAGAGCTTCTGAAACGGGACGGTTCCTAAAGCAGGAGAGCTCCAGGAGATGGAAGTCCTCAGCAGCAGCAGCCCTCAGCAGCGCTGCTGCTGCAGGCAGCGCTGCAGCAGCCTCAACAGGAGCAGCCCTCAGCTTTGCTGCTGCTGCAGGAAGCGCTGCAGCAGGCCCTGCACGCGGCACAGGATGATCTCGTTGGTGCTGCTGCACTGCTCGGGGCCGTACGGGGGCTCGATGCTCAGCACCCCCGCCACGCTCAGCGTCCGGCCCAGCTCGCCCTGCTCGCCCACGGGGATGTGGTTTGTCTCCAGCCACGTCTTCAAGGCGTTCTTCCTCTTCTCCAGCTCCTCCGCGCTGTAGGCTTGGCTTTCCTCGGGCGCAAGGATGCGAGCGAGGCGCTGCTTCATGTCACTGTCCCCTTCCTGCAGGACCTCCACCTCCTGGACAGCGTGGCCCATGATGAATGACAAGGATCCTTTCTCGTTCTCTGGGAATGTTGCGAGGACAATGCTGTCAAGGAAAGAAGATTGTGTAAATTCCTGTTCTTAACTGAAGACTGAGAAGCAGCTTCCAAGGTTTTGGAGATAAGAGCTCATTAGCATCAGTCTAATCCAGGTATTTAGGCAATAACCAGCGCCCATCATTTTCCTTTGAAAAACATGCTGCTATACCCTTAAAATACTAAAAATATGGGGCTCTGCAGGGAATTGCTGGTCTTGGGCTTGAAACTACTCTAGACACTGTCAAACAGAATATTAATGTACACTTTGCTTCAAAAAAATAAAGTCAAGTCTGGAAATCTAAATATTTTTGTGCAGCTTTCCCAACACTGCTGAACAACCTAAAATATTTCAACATTCAGAAACAGTGATACCTTCATACATACAGCACCTTGAATGCTGAAGGCAGCTAACAACACCAGAACCTTTTAATGAAACAGTCATATTTATTGATCATTGCCAAAAGAAGGGTTTTTTTTAATGACTGTTGCCAGTTTATGAAATGAAAATACAACAGAACACTACAGAAGGCTCAGGCTCACATTGTAAAGCCTGGTGTTTTCCCAAGGGCACTTGCATCCCAGAAGTCCTAAAATGCAAGTAGGAAGGCAGCTGGTTTTATTTCTAGGATCTCTCCCTCATATATCAACAAAGTGCATCAGAAACTATTTCCTTCCTCTTGTGGGAAGCAAAATTCCAGGACTTGATACCAGCACTTCCCTAGCCAAATACTGCCACCATTACTGGAAGTAATTACTTTTTTTTTTTTTTTTCTTTTTTTTTTTTTCTGTGTCCAGTGAGATATGCCTTGATTTCAGCCTGGACCATCATCTGAATCATTCACAGCTGCATGCACCTTCCTTACCAAAATGACAAGAAACTTCGGGAGATTATTGGAGCTACTTCAGAGCTGAAGCAACAACCAGTTCTTCTGAAACACATCAGAAGCGAAATGTTTCAGTTTTCAGCCTCCAGCCTGTGTTCATGTGGGACAAGCTCACATGCAGTAAGGTATGAAAGAGCTCTGGCAGCAAGCAGACAAATTTCTGCCCATTCTCTGGTGCATTTTGCCTTTCAAACCCTATTTTCAAGTTATTCACTTGGGATACCAGAGATGTGTGGTACCACTTTCTGTCCAGTGTCCCTGATTTTCCCAGGTTGCTCTCCAAAGAAGCCTCAACACCTTCCTGGGTGTCTGGCTGGAGTGGAAAGCCAGGCATCAATGCAAGGATTCTGGACAAAGGCTAAGGATTTCAACACCTAAAGCACTGAAAACACTCCAGCACTCTTCGTAAAGCAGGGTTTGGTATAGTACCAAAAACAATCTTTAACACATAGATTGTTGAGAGGTAATAGTATAGCTTAATATGTAAGTTTTAAATTAGAGTAAGTCACTTGGAATTACAATACTGTGTGATTTAATATGCTGTTCACTTAGCTTTACTTGCTTAGCGTGAGTAGCTGGGTTTGCTGAAGCCTTGGCTGCAAGCTCTGAACTTTCACCTTGAACACATGCATTCAGCTGGTAGAGAGCTGATTTTTTAGCAATTCTCCTAGAAGCTGGCACAGTGCTGAGTTTTGAATTTACAGTGAGAATAACATTCCTGATATTTTGGTTGTTGCTAAGCAGTGCTTATTCTAAACCAAGGACTTTTTAGCTTCCCATGCTCAGCCAGAGATGAGGTGCACAGGAAGTACAAACCAGAAGATAAAGAGGCTGCAGCCATCAGCAGGAACTGCAACTTAACAAGATAACATGCCATTTTTGCTCCAAATAAGTTTGCTTCAGCCTTGGAATCTTTTCTCCTCCTAAAAATCCTGCTTTGCATAAAAGCTTTGGTACTTACGTGGCAGAAACTGGGTCAACTGTTAAAAGCCATCCTTCATATTCATATTTCTCAACTGCAACAACTTTCACCAACTTGTTCACATACGTTTCCCAGTCTAGAGGGCTTTTTCTCTGCCAGTCATTCATATTTCCTACATCCAGGACCTAGAAAACAACCAAATCAGTCAGCAGATGTAGTCCATCTTTTTGCTTTAGTCTTCATGTCAGGATTGGGTTTGCCTCCATGTAAAGATTTGTCTTTAGCAAAATTTGCCCTTTTTTTTTTTTTTAAGCAGACACTCACACAAGTGGTTTGCATAAAGCTGCACTTCTGTAATTCCCCACGGAGTCCGCTTGTTTTTAAAGGCACACAACAAAGCCTGAAAATCCCGTGTTCTGGGAACCTTAAGCTTTCCCGTTGCATCCAACACTCCATCTACTGCTCTGCCTTCTCACAAAACCTTGGAGGCAGAAGTTCAGCGCCTTTGTTTTGTGCACTGGCTCATCACTGGTGCCCGAGCCCTTCCACGCCTTGGATAAGCGCTATCCACCTGGCTCCCTGCGCTGGAGCACCACCAAGTGCACTTCCACTCTTTTCCCCCGTCCGGCATTCCCAGCCCAGCCCTCCCCACGAGCGGGGCCGCTTCGGGGAGCACAAGGGGCTGGAGGGCGCTTCGTTCCCCGGGAATGCCTTCCCGGCAGGCAGAGCCTGCAGAGCCCAGCTGGGCGGGGGCAGGAGCCGGTCCCCATCCCGCTTTCCCGCTCACCGGCCCCGGTTCCCGTTCGCGTTCCCGCCGGGGAGCTGCCGCGGGCGGCACCGCCGAGCGCCTTCCCCCGGCCCGGGCTGCGCACCCACTGCTCCCATGCGGCACGGAAACGACACAGAGCTCGGCACGCATCAGGCCAGGTCGCAAAACAAGGAGTCGGGGGGCGTGTGGCCCCTCTGGAGCTGGATTTGCTCCCGGGATGCTCCTGCTGGCACAGCTCGCACACGCCTGGCCGTGCCTCGTCCGTGTGCTTTAACAGGGACAGACGCACGCTCTGTGCATCTGCTGCATAAAAATACGGTGTTTTTGTTCCCTGCTTCTCGAGCTGCTTTTGGCAAGGCTTGCCGTGCCGCCGTGAAGGCGGGAAGCTCGATTCCAGCACCCACTCCTGCTCCATTCATGGATGAGCCAAACAAGCTGCTAGTCATGGATTCCGTGATTTGCTGGGAATTTGTGAACGCGAGCATGCAACGGTTTCGTGAGTGCTAACACAAAAAAAATATAAAGGGTATAAAATGAGACAGTCATACTTTGCAGGCTCAAAGGAGCTACTTCCTTTTTTTCCTTTCTCTTTGGGAATCTCAACTCAGCGATTGTGTGTGAATGGCTTGTGCCTCTGCATTCAGCTACTGCTGCCTTTCAGTCCCTGCTGCCTTTCAGTCACAGCTCGTCTATTAGAAAGCAGAGAGAGCACATCTAATTCTTTTCGCTCCACAAACAAGCACTGGCCCGCACTCCAGAGGCAGCTACGCACCAGCTTTTGGGAATATCGCCTCCAATACTGGATGCCTCCAAGGATCGCTCCCACTCAGGAGCGGCCAGGACAGAAATGCCCCACTGGCTTTAGTTCCATCGGGCAGATGATCACCTGCAGCAGCCGCAGTAGGACGGGGAGTCCGCTTTCCCAGGAAAATACCCTCCCGTTCCCACTGCCTCCCCCAATTCCTATTGCAGGCCCCAATTCCCGTTCAGACGCCCGCCCCCCGCGCATGCGCGCCTCCGCGCGGCGCGGGGGAGGCGGGGGAGCAGCTCAGGGGGCAGGCGCGTGCGGCGGCGCGTGCGCGCGGGCGGCGGAGCCGTGGGGATGTCGCGTTACGGCCGCTATGGAGGCGGTGAGAGCTCCCGGGGGCCGCGGGCGGCTGCGCGGGCCGAAAGGCGAGACGGGTGTGGGAGAGAGGCGATCACCGCGGGGAGCTTGGCGGCTGGCGGGCGCCGGCGGGGAGGGGAGGGAGGCGATGCGGCCGCCGCCGCCGTTGTCGCCGCCGCCATTTTGCGTCAGCGGCCGTGGGGGAGGGCGCGCGGCCGGGCGCGCGGCGCGGCGCTGAGGGCGGGAAGGGCCGCGCGGACAAGATGGCGGCGGGCGGGGGAGGCGGGGCGGGGGCTGAGCCCGCTCCCTGTCCCGGCGCCGCGCTGACCCCCCGTCCGCTCCCGCAGAGACCAAGGTGTACGTGGGGAACCTGGGCACGGGCGCCGGCAAAGGCGAGCTGGAGAGAGCCTTCAGCTACTACGGACCGCTGAGAACCGTGTGGATCGCCAGGAACCCGCCGGGGTTCGCCTTCGTGGAGTTCGAAGACCCCCGGGATGCTGAAGATGCTGTCCGTGGACTTGACGGGAAGTACGTGTCCATTCCGCGTGTTTCCCGAGGCTTCTGAGAGAGAATCGGGGTTTATCTCGCTGGTCCTTGTGCTTTAGTAGTTCTGTCATGGACTGAGAGGTTTAACCCAGCCCCTTCGTGGACTCGTTGCAGGGTGATATGCGGCTCCAGGGTCAGGGTGGAAGTATCCACGGGGATGCCGCGCCGCTCCCGCTACGACCGGCCCCCCGCCCGGCGCCCCTTCGACCCCAACGACAGATGCTACGAGTGTGGTGAGAAAGGCCACTATGCCTATGACTGTCACCGCTATAGCCGGCGAAGGAGGAGCAGGTAGGTGCGGGGCCGGGGCAGCCGCGTTGCTTCGCCAGCTCGCTGTTGTGTAGTTCTTGTTAGCAAAGAACACAATGTTACACCAGTTTTCTTTAAAATTTAACGCTAGAATAAATGTATAGGTGTATATTACAATTTGTTGCTATTTCTATCAAATGTTACTATTTTAATAATCAACCTGGTCAAAACCTTTCAGGTTTCTTCGTTTGAGTCAGTCGCCTTGATTCAGAATGTCACGAGCCTTAAGATTTCATGCTGAGGCGCCTTGCAAATCCGACACTTAAGATCCTCCTAGACCTTGAGGTGATCAGCATAAGAGGCCAGATCCCCTCGAGCCATCTACACGTAGCTTCACCTTATTCTTTAAGGGCAGAAAATTTGAGACGGTGACCGCCGTAACAGTAAATTTGGCTTTCAATTGGGGCCCCCCTCCGGTTTAGAAAGAGGAACACCAGATTGACCACATGCCCACCTAGAAAAATCTT
Organism: Passer domesticus; assembly: GCF_036417665.1. Lineage (NCBI taxonomy): Eukaryota > Metazoa > Chordata > Aves > Passeriformes > Passeridae > Passer > Passer domesticus. The sequence goes on along the minus strand of NC_087476.1, from coordinate 110,055,865 downwards.
CTTGCGTCAATCAAGCCTCACCCTGGCTCATTGGGCTGTCAGTTTGATCGTCGTTAGATTGAAGAGAACACCTACCTAGATGCAGCGCTCGCCTATAGATACTTCTAGATCGTCTAGATCTGCTAGACCTTGGGCCAAAGAGGGTCGACCTGCAAACTTGCAAGGTTTATTTTAAATACGCATTACAGTGTTTTCTATTCTAATGTAATTCTGCAATGTAATTCAGCTTTTAACATTTTTCTAGGTAGTAAAAATGCTCAAGACAAGTAGGCCCAGACATTTTTCCAACTGACAGATGCTAGTTCTTTAGTTGTCTGAAAAAAGTTTTGACTTCAGCAGGGCCTCACACGTGTGGGTTGCTGCAGCTGTCTGCTGATACCTGTTTTTTCTAACCTCAACCCAGGTCCCGGTCCAGATCCCGCTCGAGGTCCCGAGGCAGACGGTATTCCCGGTCACGCAGCCGCAGCCGTGGTAGGAGGTGTGTTTGAGTTTGTCTTTTATCCCTGTTGCCTTCTTTTGCCTAGAAAAAGCTGCACTTGAACAACTCTTGGAATTGTTTTTTTTTGCAGGTCCAGGTCAGCTTCCTATCGTAGGTCCAGGTCCGTGTCTCCTCGTAGGTCTAGGTCCGTGTCTCCCCGCCGGTCCCGGTCGGGTTCCTTGAAGAGATCACGGTAATTAGTACTAATTTTTTCTCTGTGATTTATTTTTGCTGGTGTTTCCTTATTTTATTAGATTCCAGAAGATATTGGATAGCAGGTTTCAAAAGAGGCTGACCTCTGGAAGTCAGCAAGCTTTTAAAAGTTTCTGATAATCCTAGTTAAATTCACAGGCATGCTAATGAGTTTTGAAACCTGAGTCTACCATGACTCAATTTCTTTGTCTAAAATGTCTAACGATCATATATGTCTATGATCATATGTGTCTATAATCATGTAGGTCTTAATGTAGACAATGTCACAATGTAGAAATTAATTTATATAGTTCTGTAATTGTCATCACTTCTTTTTTAGTTTATTTATTTTTCATTTATCTAAATTTTTTATTTCAGGTCTAGATCAAGGTCCAGATCTAGATCCAGATCTGTTACATGGCCCCGAAGCAGGTATGTGACTATAGGTACTTGGTAAAAGTTGCTTAGAAGTCTCCTTAGGGTCTCTAACAACTGTTAAGGGTTTTTTTCCAGGAAAATATGTGTTCTCCCTCCACTAACTTATGGGTCTGTAGTTTTAAAAAGCAGTGAAGAAGATAGTTCTTCCTCTTTTATTCTTTTGCACACCACTGACATTTAGGTCACCATAGTCATCAGAAATACTGGTTTGATCAGGTTGCATTAACAGCTAACAAATGTAGAATTAATCTCAAAAGTTTCTTCTTCTTTGTGTACCACACACAGGATTGGGATTCTTGCTATTATTTTTATGAGAAAGCAGGATGCCCATCCATTAGTGTGTTACTGCTGTATTGTCTGCAGCCAGGCAAGTCTTGAAGGGCTTGCTGCTGTCCTGAGTGTCACAGCTGCAATTCCAGCTCTGTTGAATATCAGTGTCAATCTGCAGGAGTTGATTTTGATTTGAGACAAACGCCCGTCAGAATTATTTTGTACCAATAATAAACATGTCACAGGAGTAACAGTCACTTTATAAAGGAACACAGGATGGTATTTGTTCCTTGAAACTACCTGCCAGTAAGTAAGTGTAGCCTGTGCTTCATGGAGCCTTGTCCTGGCAGGAGGGCTGCCTGGGTGTCCTCCACAAGAGCAATAGTAAATGGAAATTCTGCTCTGGATATGGAATTGCTTATGGCCCAGCCTATCCCTGTGCCTGCTGTGCTGGTTTCAATGGCTGCTCTTTGAAACAAGGAACAGTCAACCATGAAGAAATAGGAAAATACAGGAGAGCTTCAGCTAAAGGGAGCAGGTGGAAAAGCCCACAGCTGAAGGTGGCATTTTCTGTGGATGGACAGCAAGCAGTGATGGGAGTTTTAGGGGAAAGGAGAGATGAAGACCAGATAGCTTAACTAAGAGCAGAAACTCACACAAATAGTCCAGAAGCTGATAAAGAGAGAAGGTTGCCCAGGGCAGTAGAGCAGTGCCTTTCTCTGGCTGGGTACACCTGTGGCTAAACCGTGTTGAATCTTAGTATGGTTGTTCCACCATGACTTAATCATGGTTTATCACTGTCCACTGTCAGTGAAGAGCCAGAAACAGCTACAGGCAGCAGACTCTCAAAGAGGAAAACATCTTGATTTTACCACCATTGTTTTCTCTTTTTGGCACCGTGCTGGTTTTCTGCAGGGTAAAGGATACTTGTAGTGACATTTCTAGACTGTTGTGTGACACTTTGCATTGTAAGTAGGGATTAAGTGTCTGAGGCGTAGGAAGTTACAGATGGACAACTAGCCAGAAGTGGCAGAAGAATTGTGCTTATGTAATTGAAAGATTATTTTTTTACAGAAGAGCCCAAGGAATGCATTGTACCCAGAGACAGGCTCTGGGTTCATGAGGGAGACTAAACTAGTACATGACATTTGCTGGTTTGACACTGTCACAACATGCATCTGGAAATTGTTGTGGAAAGCCTTGGATGTGGAATGTAGAACACTTCTTGGAGGATCTCAAAATTTCAGTGAGGCTTTCAGGCAGTATTAGTGTTCCCATGGTGCAAAAACCTCAAAGGTGGACATTTTATACATTTTTTCATAAGGATTAAGTTCAAACATTAAAAAAAAATACTTGAAGTAAGTGGATATATAAGATGAACTTCACAGAGAAGATACTTCTAAGAATGAGCTGTCGGCCACTGCAGTGGCTGATGTTGCTCAAGTCTAATGAAACCTGCAAGTTTAGAGCAAGGCTTTTTATTATCTCTCTAAAAATACTGGTCAGGATTTGGGTGGTTCCTGTGTTCCTGCCACCTGCATCAGCAAACACTGATCATCAGCTAGGGACCAAAGTACAGAGCAACATGTGCAGCATCCATGTAAAAAGACTTCTTCTGAAACTTAGCAGGCAAAACCCTGAAAACTTGCAGGATTCTGTGTATTCAGCATGACATGCTCATCCTGCTGTCCCAAACATGGGAACCTGCATGTTCTGTTTCCCTGCTGAGCTGTGTTTTTTCTTGCAGGTCTAGGTCTCATGGCAGATCAAAGTCTGGCTCGCCAGCTAAGAGGTGAGCACACACACACAGAGCCTGCTGTAGCATCTCAAATTTAGGCTTGCATGATTAACAGAGCCTGGTCCTTTAGAAAAATACCCCCCTAACATGGGTCCCCAGCTAATCTCTTTGTGATATGACAGAAATGATGGCATTTCCTCTGCAGCTCTTTGGAACACGTTCCTTACCTGTCTCTGGGTTTTCATTAACTTTTTGTTGTTTCCAACATAGTACTAATTTTTGTGCTCAGTTCTGTTAAATTTTTCTATCCATCAGATAAAGACCTTGGGCTCTGTTAATGCTTTTCATAAAACAGCAGTCTGGTGATGTTGCTTTTCTCAAAGCCTCACCTTAGTACCACCTGTTGTTTTTCTGTTTGTCTGCTGAAGAAAGTTGCTTCAAATGCATCTCCACACTAAATAAATGGAGAATCCCTGTCAGAGTAAAAGTTGATCTGAAAACTACCATTGGGAAGAGCTGGCTAGATTCCTGTAATTCACTTGCTGTTAGGTTGGGGGTGTTTTAAACATAAAAGTTGCATTTGACATTTAAGCTGCATTGATGCTGTTCTGTTTTGGCAGCCGGTCAAAGTCCCGGTCACCGTCTCCAAAGAGAAGGTACGTTGGTCTCCCTGCTAATAGCAGAGACTCCCTAGAGCTGGCATTTTAGTGTCTGCACTGAACTCTGCTGAGGAGTTTGCTGCTTGTAGGAAAGTCCTGGAGAGGTGTTTTGTCTTTCACAGCAATAATGTTGTGGTTGAGGCTTTTTATATGGTAATATGTATATGTGGTGATAAATGCTCAGGGTTATGTAGCAGTGTCTTCTTGTTGTCTGCTCCCCAGTTCTTCTGTTTCACTGACGGTTTTATTGCACAGACACTGAGCTTAAAGCATAGAATAAATGTAGGAAGTCAGCTTTCAGTCTCATTAAATGCTACACTGACATTGGGGAAGGTACCCTGGAAGGTACAGTACCCTGGTACAGCAGTCAGGAATGAAGAATCAGACCTGTTATGTTCACTGCTGTTAGATTATTTTTTTTTCTTCTGCAGTAAGTCAGTAAATAGTCCTCTCTATCTCTGTATATGCACAGAGTAATGTGTAGAATATGTGGAGTGGCAGAATCAGCAGCAATTTTTCCCTAATCAGAATTCTTTAATAGTTCATTTTTACAACTTTAGTGTCAA